>NC_086226.1:7837401-8154050 GCF_035770615.1 Melospiza melodia melodia
TACAAAGCAAAGAGACTGCTGCTTCAATCATCTCCTTTCATTTAACCAGGAATTGGTCTGTTTCTGATTAATTCAGAAACAAGCACCCCAAAAACACCATCAAAGCCAGCTGGTACTAATGCCAGAACTGCACTGGTGCTTCCTCTTGTACCCCACGACACCAGAGTGGGTTTTGGCAGAGGAGGGTTGAGCGGCGCCAGTCCTGCCAGGCAAAAGGGCTGACCATGGAGGTAATGCACAGTGGGGGGAAGAGAGGGGAACTATACCTTGGAATCCAAAATTATTTGGCAGGTCCTGAGCAAGGGAACATCCACTCTGTGTGGGCTCTGTGGAGCAATATAGAGTTGCCTGAAACATCTCATGCTCACATTTTAGCAAATGGCTCCTTACCCAGGGTTGATGTTTTTATTAATAACCATACCCTATAGCAAAACTACTACAATGCTTCAAATTTCTAGAGTAATCCACACATTTCAACAGAAATTTTGAAAAGGAGGAAAAGCCCAATTATCTCCCATAAGCCAGTGCCAAGGTCTGTCTCTAGAAGACAAGTTTTGCACTGACACCTGAACACTAAAACAGAGCTCAAAGTCTGATAAAATAAAGACTAGAAGAGCTCAGGTACCTCAAGTCAGACTCTTGTGTATTTTCCACCACCTTTGTGAGACCAAACCTACTCGAAATAATACTTGTGATGTTTTCCTCACACTAAACTTAAACAACTGTCTGTTGTTTTCTCTTATAAAGCTAGTCCTGAGGGTTTACTCTTTTAAATACTGTGTACAGCCTCTCACCCTTTTATTAGTTTATCCAAGCTGCCAAGTTTATTAGTGTCATTTACTAACACTTTCCCTTCCCAACTCAATCATTCCACTCTCAGTTATTTCAGTACTCTTCTCTGCACAAAATTCAGTTTCTGAATGTCTTTCTCCTATTGATCTGATCTAAGTCAGATTTTGCCACAGGCCCATAGATTTCTTTTTAGTCCAAAATCCACCCTGGCATTACTGCAACTCATTCATCCTCTTCCCAATCTTTCCCCCAAGCTTTGCAAAGCATTACAATTCAGGAGTTTTCTGTTTTCCATCAAAATTATGTTTTGCATTTTCTAAGATCCTTATCATACAAGCTTCAACCTAGGTGGCTATTTGTAACCCTTTCCTCTTTTTCTTTGTTAAAAGTTCAGTTTAGAAAGTTATCAGGCCAATAAAAACAGCATACATATTTTGATGAATCTTCAGCTATGTTCCTCCAATTATCCTCTCTCCGTGTCACATTCTTTAATTTTTACCATTTCTTTGAACAGTCATTGATATTAACCCCAAAATAAATTTAACTTGTTCTATGCCAAACTTATGTACTAGTTCTTTCCTTCTGGATTTGCATTCTAGAAAGACTTGAAGGCTTCCTTAAAATGTTCCTTCAGATTTTAACAGCAGATATTGAAAAAAGAAACCAAACACAAAACCCCCAGAAAACAAAAACCCAAACACCAACTTCCTTGTACCCTCCAAGGAACACAACTGTCCCTCTTGAGAGTTACTCTTTAATTTATTTCTTATTTCTAGTCATTCTTCAGTTTCAGAGTAATTTAAGGCTGTTTACAACTAAGGTAACAAAGGAAGTTTTTCCATGAAACTTAAACTCTATCAAAGTAGTGACATGAGTAAATTACCAGAACACAAGGCCATTTTTACAACAAACTTTTGAGAAGTGAGCACCTCTAACACAATTTATGTTTAAGAACTGCTGTGATTTGCACTCATTTTCTCCCACTGCCCTGTACATTACAAAAAATGTGAGAGAAAAGATGCTGCTCAAGTTTATTTCTTTTTGGAGGAAGCTAGTAATTTTGTTTCTCTTCATCTACCCCTTCCCTTTGCCTTTCCTCTGTATATTATTTCTATATAAATTAGAATGCAGGAAAATTGATGCTGCATTATTTGGAATACAATTAGATATAATGTTATGAACTATTAAAGACTTGCCCTTCAGTCTGTATTTCAGCCAACACTAAATTTTACCTTCACAGAACCAGCTGGCTTTTCTACTGGATTACACAATGGTGCACTTAGAAAGGCTATTCAAGCTATCATGATGCCTTTGGCATCTGCAATAATTCAGGACATGAGGTTCTAGAGCACTTTCAGAGTACACATGACAGAAATTGCATTTTGGAAACAAACATTATATTTATTTTTATGAAAATACTGATTTCCCCAGCAGTGGCTAAAGAAAGAAATACTTAGTACATAACTCAGAATATCACAAAGAGTTTATATTGGTATAATGTCTCCAGAAAATATTTTGGTAAGCAAGGATATCTTATCTCTCTAAGTTACCCAGTTACTGCTTCTTTAATGTAACTGCAGATTAAAGATACTAGGTTTTCAAGTAGATAGCAGAAGTTAATATTTTTTACCTTCTTTTGAGATTAAATAAGAAATGGGACTGGATAACGAGGAGTAAATAGAGCAATTTCCTTCCTGTCCTTCCTGTATAAACTCTTACCTGACGTCTATAAAGTCCACTGCAAGCTTTACAGTTTTGCATACACATATATGTGTTCCCACATTCAAAACTTTAGCTGACCCCCCATTGGGAACTTAACTGGGTCATTGATTTGTAATTAACAATGCATCATGTGAATTTAGGAGGAGGAACCTAAAAATTAATATTTGGGATTAACAAGTCAATTCATGCTCAACTTTATGCAAACTACTTCCAGCCCCATACCTTGTCTGACACTGTCCTCCCCAGCACAGCTTCCATGTTCCTTCCCAGCAGTCTCTTCTGCTGTAAAATTACCACCCCAGCTGCAGCTTCCTTTAAAAACCCTCAAGATGCTTTCCATCAAAAGGCTGAAAGTGCTACCCACTTGGACAACTGATGCTTCAATTTTAAAGCCTGTTCTTTCTGAAGTTATTCCTTTTGCCCAGAGACTTCTTTCAGACATTCCTAGAGCTTGCCTACAACACCATAAAAGAAAGCATTCTTTAGAGAGACATTGTTGTTTTGTCACTTATTGTACCTTTTTCATTTGAAAGCAAATTAAGATTAGCAACAAAAAGGTACTTAACACCCAACAAGAACATTCACATTTACCTAGTTTACTTTCATTTTCTGCCAACCAAGCAATTTTGCAGGAACTACCTCACAATGACACCCCCTCATTCACACCTCAAAGATTCATTCATCTGACAAGGCCAGTGAAAATTCTCCAATGCCTTCTCACACATTCTTCCTATAATGCTTCCCAAATTTCCATGCATGCATTAAGCTGTGTTATTGAAGTCCAGTGCAGTTGTTGGTGACGTGCACAGCAAATATGCGCTTGACATCCAAACAGAAATTCCACACATCAAAACTCTGAATTTCCACCACTCTGTCAGCAGCACACCTCTCATGATGACACATTCATACTGTTAGAGGGATGTTTACCTACACCAAACTACTCTTATTCCTAGATTTCTTCCATTACTTAACACTGAGAATGAAGGACAAGGAGGCTCTGCCTCTGCTGTGACAGAGGCACATGGGGGCTACTCTGAGTTAGCAGGGAGGGTCTCAGAACACTTGAGTTCATTTTGGAAGTAGAGCACAAGTCATAAGTAAGCTATATCCTTACACCTGCATCAGCAGAAACAAACCAGTGATGCTCTACCTCTGCTCCAATCTCCTAATACCTTTCTTGCAGATGTTTCTTTATTTAGTTAACCTTATAGCTTCTGCAATGCTTGTGAGAACACCCCCTGCCCCTTGCTAACAGGTAGCAAACAATAACGTAAGAATCTCCAAAGGAGTTTTCAAAACATTAGGTATCTTCTTATTTGAAAAACTAATGTGAGTGAAAACAAAAGGTGTATTTCTGTTTGTGCTACAGCACCAAGTCATTTAAGCAATGCCTTAGAGAGATACCAATTTGGCAATAATGCTTCCATTAACAACCACTAATATACTCAAAGCCACTCTTCCACACTGGTTGAGAAGTCAATCAGAGTGACAAGACAGCTGCTTAATAAGCCTCCCTAAAATTTGAGCCTGTTGTTGTCTTCTCTAGTTAAGTGGAAAATGGCTTGTAAGACATTTAGAAAGCTGCATCTCAGTGGCTCACAGTAGAGCTCAACAGAGCACACTGTGCCCTTCAGGATCAGCTTCCACACTTGGCACAGGAGTCAATAAAAAAATCACCAGAGTAGGCTTTACCAATGAAGAGATCAGAAGAGTTACCCATTGCTGCAGTTAAAAGAAAAACATTCAATGGCTCCCAAGCGAGGACAAAAACATATATGACTTTCTCCATTCTAACACATGGTTTACTTTGCCTTCATCTTCTATCACAGAACACAGGAAGCAGCAAGGTATCCTATTTTTCCCATCACAGATAAGCAGGCCACCCTCATTTCTGAATCGCCATGAGACCACTGCCAAATGATTCCTTTCCAAACTATGTCAGTCTCTGGCCTTTAGCTGGAAGTGTGTACTTCTCACTTGAAACTTCATACAGAAACACACATCTGCCTTGATCTTCAGACAGGTCAATGGCTTTTTGGCTTCAATTCAAGTGACTACTTGTGCTTTAGTTAATAATTTTCCTCTTCAGAAGTCGCAGATCTTGGAACTCTCCTCCATCCAGAGACTCGCATCCTTACATTTCTGCATTGTGCAGATAGGGCTTCCAAAGCCATCCCAGTGTCACTGAGTGAATTCATACTTGTAAACTCTTTTTCTTCTTAGATATTCATATCACGGGCCTAAAGCCTGTGGACCAATCAGTTCTAGGAGGACTTATGCTCCTTAACTGCATTCAGTGAGATCTTAAGCAGTATTAAGATATCTAAACACTTCTTTATATACAAGGTTCTTCCAGTGACTCTTCAAATTCCTTTGTCCCCCAAGGGTTTATTGGTACTATAACAAAAGAATTTCAAAATGCCTCTCCTCATTCTCACCAGAGACACAGGCTCTGCACAACAGCAGAGCTAAACTTAAAAATCATCTAGTATCTGTGTCACAAAAGATGTATACAAATTTTCAGAAGTGAACACTAACAGAATGGTTATTTTAGCTGTAATATGCTACAGGTCTTCATTCCAATCCTTCCACTTCTTGAAGCATCTTACCAGTTCCATCATCTGCATCATTCTGACCAGTCTCCCAGATCTCTGACTTTGTCCCAAAGCCATCAGTGGCAGAAGACTCCGTATAGTCTGCAGGATTAAATGTCCTAGAGTTTTGAAAGTTAAGAAATGGAAGAGAACACATGGGTCATTCAGTGAGCATAAGTGTCATAATTTTTAGCTGAAGTTGTATTAGACTTAACATCTTGATTTCCACATAAGTTATCTTGACAGCTTTTACTTAAAAAAAATCTTCTATGAGCAGACAGAGATAAAAAGGGAGAAAAGAGAATAAGAGAAAAAAGTGAAGAGACTGGTAAACAAAATTCCTGTAGAGACACTGAACCAAATAAATTCCTGAAAAACCACTTAACAGCTTCCCAATTTCTTCCAGTGTTATAAAGCATTAGTTTATACACACAACAATATGACTCTCTCAACAGATAAGTTTTCCAGCAGGTAGCTGACTGATAAGTGACCAGTATCATGTCCTTTCAGAGCACCAGTAAGATTATTTCAAAGTGCTCTGCTCACACTAATGCCAAAAATACACAGATGCAGCTAAAATGTGGAAAAGCATTATTGAAGAAAAAACCTCTTTCAACTCATCATCTGCAGGTATGAACAACAAGAATTATTAGAGAAGTAGAACATTACTCCAGTTCATCATATTACTGATGTTGCATGAAGTGTCATTAAAGGCAAACACTGAGTGAAAGCAGTGGAGGCTACATTTCTATAAGCCAAGTTATTCCAACAAAATTGAGAGCAAATTTTTAAGCTGCTGAATAACTTCCTCTGAATCTGTTTTAAGGTCCATATGAGTCCAAACAGCTAAAGCATGAGACCTCAAAAACAGAACCAAGTTTAGAATTGCTACTTTCAAGTTTTAAATATGTTCACTGCACATTCTACATTACACTGAAATGAATCTGGTTTAAAATTTACCTAAGACTATATGTAGCACACAACTTTCAGACTCCAAGGCACTATGTGGCCGCTACTGATAGCAGGTATGTCTCTGCAAGTTCAAGATACTAACAATGAATAGACATACATTAGGATTCTATAGGTGTGCCTAGTTAGAAACACTAGTTTAAGACCAAAATAGTCTATTCATCACCTAAGAGATTTTTCAATTTTTGCATCTATATTGGTTTATCAAACATATAGAAATATCCATACATACAGTGGCAACATTGTCAATAAATATTGCCACTGTGTTTGATCCTTGTCAAAATCTGTGCTCTGCATGTTTCTTACCCCATGCCTTGGGCTGAAAACCTCCCCGCTCCTCTCCCTCTGCCACGTCCAAACCCTAGGAGAGAAAACACCATTTAACAGCAACAGCAGAGGAACCACCAGTAACTAGTCTGTCACATTAAAGAATGCCACAGTTGAACAAAACTACCATAGTTTAAGTTAAATATAATTTACTTCCCAAATTCCCACACCAAATTTGCTTCCCTAACACACTCAAATAAGCCTTGGTTCATCTAAGACCCAACATTTCAGTAGGATATTCAATTATCTGCCATCTTTTCTGTGTCTCATGAAGTAGCACGCAGTGCCATTAAAAGAAATTACCTAAAGACTCATCCCAAACACTGCTACTGCCAACTTATTAGGCATTGTTCAAAATTTTGTTTGGATTGTTTCATTCTTGCCTAAGATGCTCTAAAATCCCAGCCTCCCTGAGTATCCTGATCTCCCAAGCAATTCTCTGTCACTCCTTATCTGGGAGGAAAAAGTTGAAAAACTCCATTTTTTTCCTTCTCTGACACTGATCACCTGTCCACGCTCCTGTGCTTTTGCCAATCTCTGAATCACACATTCCTTCTGCCTCACCCTTCATCACAGTTCCTGACAGGAAAATACCTAAATCATCTTCCTTGTTATCATCCACTAAAATGTTCATTTGTTTTAACAAAAACAAGTATTTGTTTTCTCAAATTTGATTACCAGCCCTAGCTTATGAGCTTCTTGATACAATTAATAGCTTAATTTTTGCACACAGTATATTGTCAATAAGGCATGAAAATTTTTGTGCTATTCAAGAATACACAAAGCAAACATCTACAAAAAGCGTTACTAAATATTTCTTATATGCAATATATTTCTGCATAGATTACCTTCCTCACTTCTTCAGGGTTTTATGTAAGGCTTACCTAGTTTGTTCAAGTTTTTTTGAGGAGGAGTGAGAATATTATTTTGTATTACAAGAACAAAAGGAGGTCAAGAGCTGCACTCAGAGAACAAAACCATGTTTATTTTAATGACAAAATTATGTCGCAATTGTAAGTCACCAAGCAACTGCAAGTTTATCAGAGCACACAAAAATGATAATCCTAAATCACCAAAGCACTGATGCCCATAGACCAGAACTACCCATGATGGGATGTTCAAAGTTGGATCAGAATTACTTCTTACTTTCAGGAGACCACACAAACTGAGAAATAGCAGTACCTCCAGGACATGGTAACACCAGTTTATCAAACTTCTACTTTAATGACTTTCTGTCTCTTGCTCTCACCACTCCCCTTACCCGAGATCACTGTTTTAGTGACAAAATACATTTCTGGACCTACTTTTTCAAGATTTTTTAGAGGCATCAAAGCAGAGAAAAGATTCCCATCTAGCAACACACAGGATTTTGCTGGGATAAGAACATAGAATAGCATAAGTTTGACTCTGATCAGCTCTGTTATGTCTACATTATCTTGCCTTCGTTGCTCTCTTTTCACAACTGGCTGGAGAGAAGGCAGACAGAGGTTATGAAAGAAGCAACAACTGCTGCAACCTGGCATTTGCCACCCTTCTTTACTGAGCCCATGTGTTTTTTGCCACAAACAACAGTGCCCCACACCCCACTGTACCCAACTGCCACCAACTTGTCCACTGAACCTTCTTGCTCAGCCTACCTACTCTTTTGCTATCCTCTGCCAAAATCAGAGCACTCTGGATTACCTTTCTGTCCAGTAAGGTTTCTTAAGAGAAGAACCAGCTACACAAGTTTACCTGGGGATATGGTAGGGGCCATCATGTAATAAAATTACTTTCAATTGCTATCAATAGAGCATTAAACACTATTTACAGAAATTTTGCAGAAGCAAGATCAACAGTTTTCTGACAGCATGAGGTACAAATCCAACTGGGAGCTGCAAAACACAGAAACAGTCAACCAGAAACAGTTTTGAGTGAGACAGACATAAGGTACAGAGAGATAACTGAAATAGTTGTCATGAAAGAAGAAACAGATTTTACAAGAGGAGGTAAGTCACCCCAGTATCTCAAGTGCAAAGGCCTGAAGAAACAACCTTAGCACACTAAAGAGAAGGTGATGTTTTAGCAAGTCAGGCATACATGCCCATAATGGGCACAACAAACTACTGACTAAAAACATTAATAAGCAACAGTTTTACAAATTGCAAAAAAGAAAAAATGCTGCTCCTGATGTTCCATGCGCAGTCTTCGACTACTAGCCAGCAAAGCATTTTTTTATACCAGATCACTTTAAAAGATAATTCTGAATTTGAATTTCAAGTGGATTCCTTTAACTTCTTAATGCTATGTCTACACTTTCAGTCAAAACTGGAATTAAGTTTTATCAACAAACACAAAAGAACCTTTCTAATAAAGGCAAAAGGGAGTACCAAATTACTAAATTCAAAGTTAGAAAACACATGAAAAACTCACTCAAAATATGGGACAGTGAATGTTCACCACTGCAATATCATCTAACTCAGACACAGGATTTCATACATCATGGTCACTAGTGCAAGATGCCAATGGAAAAGGATAATATTCTCTTTGACACCACCAGGCCACTAGTAAAATCCTTAAATTTTCATGTCAAGAAATTCTCATGCTACTTCTCTCAGTTGTCAAAATTTAAAAATGGCCTTAAAACAGAAGGTACAGTCTTTTAAGACAAAGAAGTTAGTCACAAAACAACTGTGAACGCCTACAGGATATCTACAAACTTTTTATGCTTTTTAACATGACTAAAGAGTCAGTGAGCAGATAAAGCTTTCAGAATTCACAGCAGGAAACCAAATACTAAGCATGCAATCCCACAGTAATTTAAACCCGTTTAAATTAGAACTGCTGCAATTGTGGTCTTTCTCACCAGTGATCATAAGCTCTGCTCTTTTGTGCATGGACAGTTTTGCACTTTCCAGTGACTGAGCACTGAACAACTACCAGGAAACAGTATTTGTTCACTTTTGGATCAGTTCTCCAAACCAGCTGCCACCTCGATAAATGCCAGAAAACCAGTACACCAAGCCACCAAAAAACCCTGCTGTCTACAGTAACCATGTTGCCTGCCTCTTCTTTTTTGGGAGAGTTAGTTGGCCTGTCACCTACCACCTCACACTTTCCAAGTCCCTTAACTTCCAGGAGGATCTGCTCCAGGATCTTGCCAGGCACAGATGTGAGACTGCCTGACCTCTAGTTCCCCAGGTCTGCCTTCCTTCCCTTTTTAAAACAGAGGTTATGCTTCCCTTTTTTCATCAGTGGGAACTCAAATATGATGGATGGTAGCTTAGCCACTTCCTCTTCCACTTCCCTGGGGACCCACAGATGTATCTTGTCAGGCCCCATGGACATGTGCACTTTCAGATTCCTCAAAGAGTCTCAAACCTGATCCTCTCCTAAAGTGGATGGTTATTCTCCCAGCCCCTGCCTTTACCTTCTGTAATTCATGTGGTTGGAAATTCATGTGTGGGAAAAGACCAAGGCAAAAAAAGCCATTAAGTGCCTCCAGCTTCTCCATATCCCAGTTAGCCAGGACTCCCATTTTCCTACAGAGAGGGTCCAAATTTTCCCTTGTCTTCCTTTTATCACCAACAATACAACTTTAGGATTCCCAACCAGAACCCTAGCTGCTCAGACAATCTCACCTCTCTCTTCCTCCCACGCTACATTTATTTGCTTCCTCCTTCTCCGGGCTTTGTTTTTGTGTTTGAATTTGTCCAGGAGTTCCTTTTCATCCATGCAGTTGGGGAAGTTTTGTCCTTCTTTTGGTTGGAATGCACTACTCCCAAAATTGGAAGAAGGAATCCTTACATATTAACATGCTTTCCTGGGCCCCACTTCCCTCTGGGGTTCTATCCCATGGCACTCTACCAAGCAGATCCTGGGAGAGGCCAAAGCCTGCTCTCCTGAAGGCCACGGCAGTGAGCCTGTTGTGTGTCCTCATCACTGTACCAAAGATCTCAACCTCCACCATTTCACAGTCACTGCAGCCCAGGCTGCCCTTGACTTTCACATTCCTCACCAGCCCCACAAGCCCTAGGCTGCAAACACACATTGCCAGCTCCTGACAGCTTTTCATCTGTAAGAAGCCCAAAGTCCTTCTCTGCAGGGCTGCTCTCAAAGGGGTTCTTCTCCCCAGTCTGTATTTTTGCCTGGGATTGCTCTGACCCGAGTGCAGCATCTTGAACTTCATCTTGTTAAACATCATGAGATTCCCATGGGCCCACTCCTCAAGCTTGTCCAGGTTTCTTCAGATGACACCCCATCCTTCAGGTGCGTCAATTGCACTTCTCAGCCTAGTATCATCTGCAAATTTGCCGAGGGTGCACTCAATCTCAATCTGTCAGTGATAACGATATTAATTTAAGAGCAACATTCCACAATAGAGCCCTGAGGGACATGACCTGTCAGCAGGTTCCATCTGGACACAGAACCATTGAATGCATCCAACTAACTGGATGAAGTCAATTCTTTATCCACCAAAAAGTTCACCTTCAAATCCCTCTCTCTCTAATGTAAGATAAGGATGTCATGTATGACCATGTCAAAGGCCTTACAGAAATCCAGATAGATGATGCCAGCCCTTCCTCGTTGACTGTTATGATCACTCCATCACAGAAGGACACCGGATTGGTCAGGCACAACTTGCCCTTTATGAAGCCAGGATAACCAAAGACACTCATCCCCTTCCCGACAGATGGAACACATCAGTCCCCAGAAGACCAGGTTTCTCAAAGAGAGTCCTCCGGTCTAAGAAGTGAAGTCCCCTTGCTGTGGCACAAGGCCTATAATCACCTGCTGATTCTCCAAATACAACTGGCCCTTTTGACCCCCTTTGTTTTTGACTGGAAGGATGGATGAAAAAAACTACCTGCAAAAACTAGCTGCTGCAGAGTGTCTTACGGTCAAACCCAGGGCTCTGTAATCCCCCTTGATGCTGTTCAGACTGCTCCTGGCTGTACCCCTTGTGCCTCCATGAAACATCAGCAGGAAGTAGCAGTCAGTGGACTGCAAGAAGCCTGGTAGTCTCGGTGACATCCCTGATAAGAGCCCCTGGTAAGCAGCACACCTCTCTAGAAAGCACAACATGTCACCAAAGGAGTGCCCCTGTACCTCTCAGAGGAACCTCCTACAACTGTCAACTGCTGCCTTACTCTTTGCACTTTTCTTCTGAATGAATTCTAGAAAGGTCAGCACTTATATATAGCCCAGGCAGGTGGCAAGTTTTTCTGTTTTCACTAAAACCTACTAGGCGCTCAAAACACTCATCACAACCACTTCTCCACTCTGGTACCATCCATGCGTGGCAAGAATTGCTCTCCACATTCACACCATTTCTTCCCCCAAAGAAAATGCACACTTCATGGCAGTACAAGAAAGGTGTGTAAAAGCACAACTCAGATGGGACTAGCCCATTAAATTAACAACCTATTCTGCAGAAAATCACATCTGCTGAGCTTCTAGACCTAAATCCTTCCACTGCAACACAGGTGCTTTTTACTTAAAAATTCAGATTTTCAGGGTTTAAATTAGAGGAAGTTACTTCAAGGTTAAGAAATGGCCTGAAGAACAGCTGCAAGAAAAAGGAAATGAAGGCTGGAAGGGCAAGCAACACTCTAAATTTGTGCTTATTTCTGACTACACAGCAAGTGACCTGCCTCATCTCTGCTCTGGCAGTGCCATCCTCCCAGCAGAACCTAGTTGACAGAGGCTTATTAATCCTTCAGAGATAAGGAGGTAAAGTGCAGAAACTTTATATTCTAGGTACTCCATATTACCAGAACAAACACCCAAGTTGGATTTAATAATTCAAATTACTTTTGTCTTTATTAGTCACCATAAAGCAAGAAGCAATTAATCAGTTTTATATACTGCATTTACTCTAGAAAGCATTTTTACAATTCATGCTGAAAATCTTCAACTCTAAAATTACATTTAAAGGAAAACAGGTGACTTGTTACATCTAAACTATGATAATCTCAAAAAAAAGTACACGACAGTTTCTTAACTAATGCAGAATGAGGCACAGCAAAACTAAGCAAACTTCAAATTCTGACTTCCAGAAGGTCTGGTCCACATTCACATTTTATAAAAAAACATCATTCTCCTTAGTTCTGGCAAAAATAATCCAAGACATATCCTGTGCCAACTGGGCGAAGCTTTTAAACACAGCGAATGTTTATACAAGCAGTTCTGGATACAGAAATTCAATTTGTTCAAGGATAGTATACTTTTTATGTTAAAAACAATGAAAAGCGATCAAGAATACAAACTGGATTATAATCAGATATCTATGAGAGTGATAAGTTATTTTATTTTCCTATATAGCTGGCAGACAAAACAAGAGCTGGAATTAAAACACAGCAATTTTCCTTTCATTTTTATATCTGTTTTGTAAGAAAAAGTCCCTGGCAGAACCCACATTTATGGAATGCTCATGTTGTTCTGGAATAACAAAGTAAAGAGATAAACAGAAGCGCAAGCAACAAATCTATCTTGCCTTTGCAAACCAGGAGAATTACTATACCTGAGTCTATAACAACTTCTATGTTGAATCAAAAAAAAGGCCTGAAAGCCCACCTACCTGTTATTCCTTTATAAGCCATGGTCAATTAGATATCCAGGGAAGAGCACATGAACTGAAATCACAGTGTAGTTTCTTTGGATGTTTTCCTGATCTTCAACTATTTGTGGCTTTGACTTCCTTAGTCAAAAATAATTTACATACAACAAAATCTTTGGTGGTTTTTCTTTTTCTTGACCGTGGTTCTTTTTTAGGATGCAATTTCCAAGTCTTTTTATGTATACATTTCCTGCACCACATTATCTTACTGAAAGGAGTTCCTTAGATTCACTTCATGTATGAAGAACCAACTCTTTAAGTTCATCTTGAAGCTGTAACCTGCTGATCTCATTTAATATTCTCTCTACTGCATACTTGCTTGGCATGATCAACTGATGCCCCCACAGAAGTTTAACAGAGCTCTACCATACATGCACACAGACCTCTCTTGCAGGCAGAAAAATCCTACACTACTTGTTCCCTACACCCCATAACTGCAGACTTCCCAGTACCTTCAAAAGCCTTCTAGCTCTACACCCCTTTTTTTTTCTCTCTGCATCCTTTTCAATATGAAGAAGAGGAACTGGGAGAATCAGACCTGCACTTAAAATTGAAGATGCAAGAACCCTAAAAACAACAGCTTAAAAATAACCTGGGCTTGTAGTTTGTCAACTTGTACACAACACTGCAGGTGATTAAAATACAAATAAGAAAATGTTTCTATAGCTGATAATCCTAACACATAACCATCTGCCTCCTTAGTTTCTTCAGGAGATTCCATTCTAAACAGTCACAAATCCTTGCTAAACTGACAAATATAATCACTTGGATACAATTACTACTCATTACCATTACAGTGTTTCTTACATTTAAATTAGGTTAATGCAAGAAATTTGGTTCTAAAAGGAAGCACAGATGAGAAGGCATCTTAAAACAAGATATTCCCTGACTTCAATACAAAGTCTACACTCTTAGTTTAACAAGCAAAGATTTAGCTTAGAGCAATTACAGCTGAGACGTGTCCTGTTACACATGCTGTGATATATTTTTACATTCTGTTAATCAGTCAATAATTTGTATATGCTTCAAATCCCTGACGCCCTGCATACCACCACACAGTGGTGTTTACACTCTGTTTACCTACTACCCTTTGAAGTTACAAGGAATATGACATGGTCATTAATGGAAGATCTACTGTCAGATTAAACTAGTGCCTTACACACCAAATGTGAAATATTCAGTATAAAGGTTTTTCCCTCTCAGTGAACAGCACACTATCACCTCTGCGTCAATCCCGTTTTAGCTATTTTCAGTTGCTTATCATTTTTTAAAATTATGTTTTTATACTGTGAAGGAGTAATACATATGATGGCCCAGCAAATCTCCTAGAAGGTAGCCAGTAAGATAACTCCTGCCTGAGAAGGTAGCTTAAAATAGAGTGTGTTGTTCAGATAATTAACTGACCCCTTATTTCATATCCAGTGCCTAAATTTCTACACACACACTGCATGAAACATTTCTAAAAATGGGTTCTGTGGTGACTACCAGCAATCTGTTTACTTTCAGCTGAAGTGTGTTATCTCTCATTTCACTATTCTGTGTAACAGAAAAGAAAGACTACAGAATAAATTGGCAGGAAGCTTTTTATTATTATTATTTCTACTAATATCCAAAGAAAGAAGGCCGCGTATCCCTGAAATTATAAGAACCGAATTACACAGATTTCTAAAACTTCCTGAGGATTTCAAGGGTTTGCACTGTAAAATTAATCAGGTACTTCCTACCATGGAATACACACACTTGTAATATAACGATCCTGTAATTGGCCAACAGGTTTATGACAGACACTTCATTAATATACTTTGCTCACAGTACAGTCTAAAATATTTAGGAGAGACATATAGTAATACTGTGTACACAAAGCCAGTGAATAGAAACTCTATTTTTCTATTAGAAACTCAGTTTCTATTTCTTCAGTTAGACAGGTCATTTTGATCTGATTATGAAGTTTGAGATATACTATATTCATCTAGAAAGCTACAGTTTTGACAACAAAAGCAGTGTATGGTTTGTGAGGTTAAAGCAAAAACCACTGCATTTGAAATTAATATCTAAAATTTACTGAACCATTTTTAAAAAGTCCTACTTTTATAATTATAATTTGAAAATAAAGGATTATTTTATAAAATAAGTAACTGCAAGACTCACATTCTACCTACTGAAAGTGTAAACTGTTAACATACCAAAAATCATAGCTGTGACCTATACCACACCTTGTCCTGCAGAGCTACTTTTCTGCACACACCATTGGGTTTTTGCTGATTCACAGGCACTCTCACACACAAACCTTTGGAAGTTACTTCTTTGCATCTTTGTACACCTTCAAGATGCAGATCTGGAGACAATGAAGCTGGATGCGCCTGTCTCTGAATGCCTTGTTACCCGACATTCCAAAGACAAAGGAGTCCTTTGAAGGCAGAATTTTTCTTGAGTCAGACAGTACTTACAGAGTACATTAGTTCTGCTATACATTTCGTCAACTTATTTAATACACTCGTCCACCCATAATCTGCACCATACGTGGATTATTTATTTTCATTCCTCTGACTTTAAGGATAAACAAGCCTCTATCCACTGCAACCAGTGAAAATCCAATTCAAATACATATCACCTGATTCCACATCCAATCCATTTTCCCACCTCTTCTATATGACAGGATTGGAGCTGTACCTACAACTCCACAGTACTCCTTCTCCACAGTTCTCATCAGCTCTTCCATGTCGAATTCCTTTTCATAGCAAAATGTCTCTAAGGTGGCTTGTTCTTTCTCTGATTGGCTACCAAAAGCAGAAGGCAAGCCTGACAACCAGAGACACTGCAAGGAAATGCTACAAGAAAAGGTACACCAAATCCTTCCCCAAGAGCCATACAGATGGAATCTTGTGCTCTCCTGCTGCTGAAGTACATCTTGAGGAACCCTGAGTGAGCACACTCCCACTCACAGGAGGCTGGCATGAGTCAGTCTGGGAAAACAGCTCTCCATAGCCAGTGCACAGCTGCCTGCCACACAGGAAATTACCACAGAAGTGATCTCTGTCAATTTTTTTTAAGTTGTTCCAACACCAAGAAATGATAAAGGGTAAGGGAATGGGATGTACCCAAGCACAAGGTGGCTGAAGTGCATATGGAATCAAAGGATAAACAAAAAATGCTTAAGAAGCAGCATTTAAAGAAACAAATGGGAGAGTTCCTTTTCAGGACATGAAAGCAGAGCCAGTCCCACAACAGTGCCACCATCTCACCTCTCCCACGGCCACGTTTCCCACGGTCTGAAGGCCTGTCTCCTAGATTGTTGTCCACTCCATTCTCTTCAGCTCTAACTGTGGAGAGAGGACAGCTTAAGAGAAGCGTTAGAGATTGCTACATGAGACAATACAGCCATTTGCTTAACCCGAACCCTTCAAAACAAAAGGCAAAATTTTCAGGTGGGATGGTCAACAGATCTCAATTACCCCTCTTCTTTGAGGCCTCGCTAGAAGCAATTTATCTTTCCTTGTTTCCTTTGTACTGGACAATTAGGAAGCAAAATATAAGAAGGAAAAGTCCATCAGGAGACAAACCTCTACAAGCGCCATGTTTTGCAGCCTATGCTATTTAATGAGATAGTAAAGACAGCTGCCTTATTCTGTGTTTCCTAGATAATGCACTGGTTGACAACAGTGAAAAAATAAAGGATAACCAGTAACACCAACTCTTCTCCTTTTTGCCCATACTGCATCCCTGTAGAAGCATGGAAACAGATTTCTCCTATTTATTTAAAACAATGATGACTGGGTTAAGGTAAGGGACTAAAAAAGGTCTGCAACCTAAGTGGTTTGTGGTAAACTCCCGACAAGGTGCTTTGAAATAGAGCTGGCTACTTGAAGGAGAAAAAAAACTCCAATAAAACTGGCCTCCTGAAACACTCACTGCTGAGACTTTGTACTGCATTTCTCCTAATAGCAACAATAAAACCAAAAATGCTTGGACATAAAGTTGGGAAGAAAAAAAACAAGATTTGATAATCACCTGAAATTTCTTTAATTCTAGTTTACAAAAAGAGAAAGGCAGCATCTGTCTCTGGTAAAAAAAATTTGCCCTTTGCTTTCATTTTGATTGATCTAATTTATACTTTTCTAAGTCCAGCTCCATGTTTTATTAACATTTTTTCATCTTGACTTTACTCTATCCTACAAAAATTCACAGCATCTATATTGGCACAATAGTTGAATATCTTCCAATTATGAATAACATGAGTTGGCTAATACTGTAAATGTTTTTCCTGCTTATAAGTGCAAAGCTAAACATATTGTATCCATTCTGATTTCTTTTCTCATCCATCAGTGTGGCAAACAGCCAATAGAGACAATGCGCACAGCTTTGAGAATGCTGACAAAACTTAGCTAAAACAAGCAACATGTATCCGATCATGATCTATTTTGAATCTCTCTAACTTGGAAACATCAGTTTGCTTTTGTACAATGTATTACTGCAACTGTAGCAAAGCTTTCAATGTTTCAACTAACAAAGAATTTTCTCTGTTGCAGAAACTCACCTTTGGTTGATTTATGTGAGAAATATATTTAGAGATTAATAATCATCCCAGTGTTTTCATTCCCCTTATGAGAAGATGAGAACATCTTCAGGTTCTCCCACTCATAAAAGGAGATGGAGTCAAAGCTGGATAATTTTTTCATTAAAAGAAATAAAAAAGTGTATCAGCTGTGCAGCGACATACTTGTTCTCATGCAGACTTACAAAGAGTCAATTCTAAAACTTACATGAAGAACAGCAAATTGTACAAGATCAATTAATCAAACAAGACCAGAGACTTATGTTACACTGAGTGTCTCTGAACAAGTACAGACCATCCCAAAACCAAGTCACATAGACAGACCAAGCATACCTGTGGCACAAACAAGTTATGATCCCTTCAACGCTGAGCTATAGTTGGACGGACTTTGCTCCATTAAGCACTCGCTCTTAGCTTACTCAGTTCCAGCTGCAAGAAAAGCGTCTCGATCTTTAAAAATTAAGCCCTATACGTACACTCTCGTCCACGGCTGCCTCCTCTTCCCCGTCTGTTGGAACTTCCCCGTCCGCGACTCACTTCTCTGTCCCCTCGTTTCTCTCTGTTCTCTTTGTTTTCTGAACCTTCCTTTCCAAGGCTTTTCTTCTTTCCCCCTACAGTCTCCCAAGAAGTCTATTTGGGTAGAACAGAATTAGACACAAAAGTCAAAAAGGAGGAGACACCTCTCAATGCCCACTTTCTACCCCACACCCCTCCAGTTCATGGAAAAAACCCAGGTATTTGCATAATGTCACAAATGCAAACAACACTGATATAAATGGAAAGACAGGCTGTATTTTTGCACAGAGATGATAAAAACAAAGTTTTTTAAGTTTGATTGTCTTAGGGAATATGAGAACCCAAAATATTTCTGGCTATAATAGACTTTTACTAGTTCAAGGAAGACTGGAACTATTGTAACACAGAACATCTGCAAGGCACGCAACAGTTTTCCTCTCAAATACATCCATAAATCTAGCATGGGAACATGAACAAAGCTATCTTTTTCTCCCAGGGAAATGAAAAAGAAAAAAACCAAAAAACCCTTGTAAGTATCATTGAACAAAAGATTGATGAGACTAAGTATCTGGCCTAAGAGGAGGAAAGAAAAAGCGCCAAACAGAAAAGAAAAACTTCTCATCCAGGCACACTAGAATTTAAGCCCCAGAAGACAGAATGGCAAAACAACAGCTTGGGAGAACTGATGGTAAGTCAGACCATCCACTCTTAAGAGCTATAGACCATCCAACATAGCAAAACACAGGAAAAGCTATGTCTAAACAAGACACGGGATCAAGGTCCAAATATCAGGCTTCTGTTTTAATCTTAAACTCTGTTTCAAAATAAATTCAAGGATGTTATAAGCTCCACAGGAGTATCTGTAGGAGTTGAAAATAAAATGACTAAAACACTTGCCAAGAATAGTTCAGCAACTCATATATTATGCAATTCCATGGTTAGTCTATTAAACCATAGCTGCAAAGCAAGTAAGAAGAAGAAAAGGTATTATTTGCAAATCATTAAGATGGCAGGGAGGTTTAAATGTATGTCCCCATTTCCAGGAGCTTACAGCTCAAATAAGGTATTAAATATCAGAATATTTGCACATACAAATTGTTGTGAAGCACTGAAGTATGAGGTATGACAGGCACCTACATCAAACAAAAAAGGTTGTCTACCAGTAATTTTAAGTCCTGTCTTATCTCTCAATTGCACCAACAGCAACTCAGCAGCCCTGAGGAGCCAGACCATGACCAGCTAGTTCAAGCTGCCTAGGAAGCCGGTGCAAGGAAGAAAGCAGGTAACAAAGCAGTTTACAAACACAATGTTATAAAGTCTCCTTTGAGAGAATAAGAACAAAGAGAACTGTTACTCTCTCATTTTTTGGCATAGCACTGGTGAGAAAGAAAGGTGAAATCACTTTGCAGTTCCACCTCCAGTACAGAACACTAAACCAACTTTGGTGAAGTCCAGCCAGAGCTGATCAGAGGTACAAAACTATACACATTTGAACACCACCACCTTATCCCTGAGGCAGAAAGCTGCTTCCCCGAGTAAGTACCACATGGCATCACCTACCACAGCTGGTGTAACTGCACTGAAACATTCCTAGTGCTTCACACACCTCTCAGGAGGAAAGATACCTGCACTGACAACTGAACAGCCAAGTCTGTATAGTTCAGAATGCACTAATTCACTGATGGGCTTGGTGCCAAAATATCTTTGACCATTTCAGGAAACACCCAAAACTGGATAAGGCTGCAAAGATGAAGAGGAAGCAGCTTCTCCCGAGTGAGATTCAAAATAACTTAGGAAGGATCAGTAAAAAGATGATCACGAAAGCATCAGATCCATGCTTTCCCACAATACAATTTTGAGGAAAGCCTTGAGAAAGTCAGCATGACTTTAAAATAGAGGATGGTGCTACCTCTGAGCATGGGGATCTGTCAGACATTGAGCTGTCTCTCTTTCTGAGGGAGGTGACTGATTAAAATTTCAGCTGACAATGCCTGAAGCAACCCAAATGATAGCAGTGGGTCTGACCTTTGAGAAAATCTGTAACAGATAATTCTTGTTGTCCTGTTCTTACATGGAAAGAATAAAAACCTGAAAGGTCTGTTTTGTTCTATCTTCAAAGGTTTAGTAAGTAAAACACCGCTGAGTATAAAATGGATTTAAGAAGTTAAATAAATACAAGCTTAGGCAAAGAAACCATGTCCTTCTCTACTCATACACAAGCCTCTAACTAGCCCAAGCCAGACTGCTACAACTGCTGCAAAAGGAAAGTCTTTACAAAGTCACATACTTACAGCTTGTAGATCACAGCTTTAAACCCCAAAAGCAAACAAAAAAAGACTAATACAAAATTGGCTGAGTTATAGACATTTTAACTATTACTCCTTACTCTTCGAATTCCTTCAGTTGAATGGACACATCTTTCAAATTAAGTTTAAAAAAACTGCAAGTGCATCAAAGTAGAGTGAGACTAGAAAAAGAGATTTGGAAATCTTCATTCAGAATGTGTAGTACCTCAGCTTACAACTTTATGTCAAATCCATGGTTAAACTGTTCTCAAGTATAACGGCCTTAAAACAAATCCTTCCAACTGGAGGCCCACAAACTTTCAAAAATAAAATTTTTCACCCATCAATTAATACTCCTTCCTCCTTGACTCCTTCAAGTTCTCTATATTTGTTTCCAAGTTGTATTTTGTCTACAGAGAACAGTGGGTTAAGAAGGACTTGTCAAAAGTGCAGAACATATCAGTATCACTTGTAGCTGATGAATGAGTTCAGAAAGCTTTTTCTATGTCATGATCAGTTACAACAAATTGCTGAAGTAAAAAAAGATTTAATATTCTCTACCAATCAGAAAACTACTTTCAACTAAAAAATGGCAAACATGGTAAGTCAGAGAACACAGCATATCACCCACACAGATTTAAGTGAAATGCTCTCCTCTATTTCCAGTCTGTCAATATCACACACTTCTGTGTTTAGAAGACCTCAACTCTGATAAAAAATTATAAAGACATAGAAAAGAAAGTCCCCTCAGTCAAAATAGTGTGTGTCCCAGATTAAGGGTGTGTGAGGAGTGAGTTTCCTCATTAACAATAAACCAGAGTACACATCCTGACAAATCACAGGAAATACTGAGTGTTCAGCATCAAGAAAGGAAGTCCAGGTTACCTTTCCAGTTTGGAGGAGATAGAAACTAATTTAAAAACAAACTGTAAGAAATCTCTCCAGCAAAAACTTCAACTGCAGTAAAACGTATTTTCTTAGTATCTCTTGGGAAAAAAATTCAACTGTGCAACTTTTTAAGCTACATTATTTGTTGTTGCATACACATAGTTTAGTCTCCTCCTCCTGTGTTTCAATTAAGTCATGCAAATGAGCAACACAGTTAAAGAAGCAACTACTTGTTGCATCCTTTTCTGCCATAAGTAGCATTACCAGTGCAACTTGCAGATGTGGACATCTCCTCCAACCTCAAAACTCGCAACCCACACCTACAGAATGTGCATAACTTAAAATACCTGCCTGCCCTTGGGTTTACAAAGATTGACCTTTGTAATGGTCTCAGGCCTCAGGAGGGTCTACACAGTAACTACAAAACCTGCAGCAAGAAGCAGGCCTGTGTCTGAGGGAGCACTGAGTTCTGCTGCAGAGTTAAAACTGCTGTATATAAATGAAAGCATGGGAACTCTGCAATAGACCAGCTGAACACCCACAACATTTTCCAGATTCAGCCTTCTCCAAGGTATGCATGCAGTAGAGAAGCTGCCCTAGTTTCCATTTCCTCCAAAAGAAATTGAATGGAGACACGGAAATTGAAAATTTGTGAAACATGACTTTCCCAATGTCCTTCTAGAAGCTGAAAATCACAGCAAACAGAAGGCGTAGTTTAACATGGAAGTAAAACTTACCGTGTCTGAACTTCCTTCCAGCAGTATGTTGATTGCTCTGTTCACATCCCCATTACAATCATGTAGTGCCACTATGCATTCATCCTGGTTTTTCCCCGTCACTTCCATAAGCTGGCAGTAAAAGTCAGACATGTTAAAATATCTAAATTACCATCATAAGAAAGTAAGATCTAGTATGACCACAAATTATAACAAAGTGCATAGCTACCATGTCAGAGTAAAACTAATAACCTGAATAAAGTAATCTGCATTGTACAGATCTGCTTGGGATTCAGACAAAAGAGGAAGAAGCATAAATTAATTGGTAATCAAGGAAGTATTCTTTCACACTTTTTCTGTTCTGTATGCTTGCAGCAAATGCTGCCAGATCAGCAGTACGTTAAGTGTAAAGGACAACAATAGTTTCAATATCATCCTATCTCTTTCTCCACTAAAACTGCCCTCTTTATCCCAGTGTGAGAAAAGACATATAGCAAGACATGGCAGAGAACAGATCTGCCTGGAAAACCATCCAGACTAAGAAATACATTATCTTTCAGACAGACTAGCTCCCTTGATCCACTTCAGCATAAGGCCACACCACAGTCACAAAGGCGATTAAGGAGATCTAGTTCTGAATTATGCTCCTTGAACTCATGGTGTATATCCTGAAGAGTATGTGTCACAAGGCATTCAGGAAATTCATCTAAAGAACAAAACCTACATGAGCTAGAAGGTAAAACAAACAAACCTACATATGCAGAAGGTAAAACAAATTCTATGCAGAACTTAATTCATCTCCTTCCCACCAGCACAGGCACAACCACTATTGATGAGGGTCCTTTGGCTTCACTAAGTACAAGATACCATTTTTGGCAGGTCAACAGAACTAATTTGTAACAAGAACAACAAAAAGCATTTAACAACAAAAAGTGCTTCAGAGGAAGTTTTAGAGATGAAAAGAAACCAAGAAATTTGCTTCTTTGCTGCATTTATGCATTCAAGCTAATTCTTCCCTCCTGGGTGCATTCCTAGGTTCTTCATGCGCTGTGATGTATTCACCAAGACAAAATCAACAATAGTCACAAGAGACATCCATATTGTCAGGACTGCTTGAATTAATGGTCTCAGGTGTAAGTAGATAATGAAAGCTTGATTATCTAACACCCAACACTCACCATCGTAGAGGTGAGAGATTTCATTTATACACTGTAATTCTATAATTTTAATGCATACACAGATCTGTGAGGTAAGATTATTGATTTCTTAAAATAACACCCTGATTTATCTTTAAGCTATCATTAGACTTTTACTTTTCCAGAAAACTTCCGAGATATTAGCAAACTCAGCTTGCGCAGGTGACATTTTTCTCGCATGTACTTGAGGACAAGCTGAACGCATTCTTCATTCTGACAATCATTAATCATCAAGACCATACTAGAGAGATACACTGAGGAAGAGACATCAGCACAAACTGATGTCTGATGGTTTGGCTTAAGGGTTTGTCAACAAAGTTTGGTCTACATAGTTTCCTACACTGAAAACCACACCGTCAGAGCTGTATTACCACAAAATTTTTTGTAAAAAGACTTTACAGTGCAATAAGAGCACCTTTTCCTAGTTAAACTTATGTCTTTCTGAAAAAAGTTTCATCTAACCCAGAAACAGATGCTCCACCTCCAAAATGGAAGCCAGTTCTAGAACATTTTATTGTGGGACAAAAAAATTTGTACCAATAAGAAACATACTTGTTTCACTTTATCTTCAAAATCTGCGTCATTCTTATCGTAGATCATCTGAGCAAGGCGAATCTGTTCTGCTGTTGCCTGAAAAAAAGATAATATCCAATAAAGTACGCAAAAGGTAACTATACTTTTTAGAAGTGTATCCCAGTGTCCTTGCTTTTTCCTATGGGTTCTCAAAAAGAACATAACACAACAAGCACAGAGATGCTGTGGGGGAAGGATCAATATCTTGTCCATTCCTATTTATAGTTTTAAATGTTATTTGGGATAGAAGCAATTTTAACAAATTCTAATCTATTTGAAATACAGTTAAAGGTCACTGTACTGACAAGACTACCATATAATACCACAGAAGGACCAGGGAAGACTACATTTTAGCTACATTAATGCTTTCACTTTTATTTAAGATCTACTACTCCAGTATTAAGAGTTTTATTGTAACAAACTGGCAATAGTATCTCTAAATTAACCGCACCTCTGATGATCCCTGTTCCCATCCTCTTCCACAGCTCTCACAACAACAATCAGACTCTGTAGTTTTATTGAGCACTTAAAAAGACTTGGGTCAAGTCTCAAAACATTGCCCATGAACAGCAGCACTGTTTTTTTTTACAAGTGAATACTGGTCTCAGAAAACTGGTAAAGCAGTTTGCTATTGATGAAGTACCTGGTGCTTCTGCAACATTTCTGGACAAAAATGCACACTGGCAACTTGCACAAAAGCTGAGACTGAAGGAGACGCAGTCAAGTACAAAAAATTCAAACACACTACAACTGCCCCTGAGAGAGAAAGGACTCTAACACAGATACCACATCACACACATCACTTCACAGTGTGGCATCTGCAGCCTATAAACTGCACTCCCAAGAAAATACCAAAGAACACTGTGCACTACAAGATCCTGGACCTCATTTGACTTCTGCTCGAAGGGAAGAGGCTACTTCTGCATATAGAGAAAGCTGATACTGAAGAGAGCTAGGACTCACTATGCGGCTGCTGAGCCTGCAGAGGTTCTTCTTTCTTGAATGGGATCAGTTCAACTGCTGGAATTTTTGATGGAAAGGATTCACCCTAAGCAGCTGGCTCGATCTCACCTTTTGCCATCCCACTTTACAGGGTACACACGTGAAATTCTGTGCCTCACAAGGTTAGATCTAATCAGAGTCAGACTGTTTGGCTTTCGGAGTTTACCACAAATCCAAGTTCTAGAGGAGGCCACCAAGCACAAATGCTGAGAAGAGTCTAAAAATGACTCCAACGAACACCACCAGCTGCTTATTTGCTGAAAAGCTACTGCAGCTGCCACAGTTCCTTGAGGGAAGTGACATCTGTGCTCAGAGACAACGCTCCAAGAGAATTAGCATTTGTAACAGTTGTACACTCCGGGTTACTTCACCTTTTCAGCCTGTCATGCTGACAGCCTCGTATGTCACTCCACTGGGTAAAAGGGGCTGCTCTGGAACTCCCCAGTTCCACCTTCCACAGAACTCTGTCAGTGTGGTGCTCTGAGCAAAGGAGGTTGTTCTTGGTGACTGCTGAGAACTCAGCAGACAGCAGAACCAAAACGTCTACTGGCTTCAGGAATTTAAGTTTTGTTGATCCATTTTCTCACTCTGATTACAGCCTCCACAGACACACTGAGACTTTTAAGCAAGTGAAGAGATTTTCTTTGAAAATAACCAGAGCAAAGACATTCAGACAATATAACTTCTGTAGAGATATGATGGCATATCTTACCAAAAATCAGGAATCCACTAAGATTTATTTTTTCCATAAACAAATGTTTTCTTCAAGCCCTCATTAGAAAACAAAAACATACTAATTCAAGTAGAATTATGAATATGTGACAGCATCTCCAGTTTTCCTGTGTAAGCAGAGAGCTTAGGAACTTGTAGGTGCAATACCACTCATATTTATGCCAGTGGATTTCACCCAGATGGAATTGAAGATTCGGAAGGAAAAAAAAAACCAAAAAAACAACAAAAACCACCAGATGACTACAAAAACATCAGACCACTGCCACAAAGAATTCTGGCCTTTCCTCCAGCATGTAGTGGTTCTTTATTTTAAAGGCGCCATTGTTCGAATGGATGCTCTAGCATCCTACCCAAGAGTATAATTAAGTTTTAATTGTGACTAAGAAAGTAGTAGTATATCAAAACAGCCTGAACTTTACTCAACCTTACAAGATACAGTACCTTTTCAGTAGAAGAGTGGAAGAAATTTTAAACTAAAAGCTTCAAACTACCAGAAAGCAGAAGTGTGCCAAACCCAAGATTAAGTGTCAGTAATAGACATACATCTTACAATAAAATGGCACATTTATTATCCAGAAGCAATGTAGTAGAAACATGATGTAATTTGTTAAATAATTGACATGATGATCAATGTGATATTTTGACACTGGAATATCCATTTGGGAAAATACTATTCTACATTCAGAAAAATGAATCATTGGTGATAAAACAGGTAAATCCAGAGACTTCTGCTGATCTGCAGACTGACTAAGCAGAAAGGTCCATCTAGTATCTCAACAATTAAATATATGGAGCATTAAAACATAACTACTAGGTATGAAATAACCACCTTCTCCACTGAAGTGATCAAACCAGTATCTATTATGCAAAAGACAGGATAAAAGGACAAAATGCAGAAAATGTCTTAACATCTAAAATCAATGAATCCCATAGTTTGGAAAGGTCCTACAGAGATACACCATGACCATACTCTCGGCAATTTTTTTTTTACTTTTAAGAGCAGGAATTACCAGTGTTCGAGCTTGTGCCACTTGCTCTCTGAGAATAGTTAGTTTCTACCTTTCCTATACCCTTTCATAAGGTACCTGAACAGAACACACTTGTCTTAGTGGGCTGAAAACACACAGATCCCTGAGCCACCCCTCATTTCTCCTGTTTCAGTCTAACAACCATCTCTGCAGATTTTCACTGGACTTCCTCCTATTTGCCTATGTCTACCTCGTGCCAGGGAACCCAATCAAGTAAACCACTCCAGTGCTGTCTTGCAAAATGTTGAAAAGGGGAAGCCACCACTTTTGCCAGGCTGCTCACTATACTCCTGCAGCCTTATTTTAAAATAAACCAAATTCAACTCACTTGTTGAAAGTCACTTTCTAAATCCACACATTAGCATGAGTCACCACTATGCCAAGCGCTGCAGCTCAAGGAGATGATCAGGGTTTGGGGTCACATGATTAATACTGTGCAAAACAGAGCAAGAGGGTCTCCATATTAAAGACTAGTCCAAAAAACAACAGAAGGCAGTAGTTCTCAATAGAGCTCATGTGTGTATCACCTCCAGACTGCTACACACACGCCAGCAAAGAACTGAGACAGTTTTTGAAGCCAGACTAATTCTGAGATGTATCTGTCAAAAGAATACTGAGTTGCCAGAAGCAGAAACATTCTGCACTCTTTGTAACCCAGACAAGCACGCAATTACTGCTGCCAAGAATCAGTATCAGTACGGTGAAACTTAATATCCATCTAACAGATACTGAAAATTTTAGTCTGCTAGTGGATGACCAGTTCACTCGGTGGGGTCATTGCACAGTAAGTTTAGGATTTTGTGACTTGAAGAGACACTGAATCATGCTGCAGATCACAACACACATCTAACGAAGCTTCTCCTACCCATTCAAATTTCTCCCTTGACCAGAAATCATCTAGCATCAGGAGGCTGGCAGATAGAAGAGCTGAGATCTGAGGACTGTGAGGTCACAGGAAAGAAATCCTGACACAGGCATCAAATTCCTCACTGACAGGAGACATTGCTGAAGAACACAAAACTCATTTAAAGACAACACAGGAATAACTTAACACTGTGCTGCATTACTGAGCAATTAATGCAAGTAATCAAGCATAATCTTCCAAAATAAATCATGTATTTTCGCCCCATCTGCTTTCAGCTTTTACTGACTCAGGGAAGGAACTTGTATCATTACGTTCTCACTTTCAAGTCAAAGAAGTTGATACAGTAGCACATACCTGCACTACTTGTTTCTGTGGTTGTGTCGGCTGTGCGGCTGAAATTTGCATTTTGTCCCGAGTGCCCCGGGTACGTTCACTGCCCACTGAAGTCATCATATACAGTATATACAAAACAATGTATGTACAAAATACAAAATCTGAAAGAAAAAAAAGAGCATGAGTTAAGGTGGATACTGATTCAATAACCAAATAGCATAAGTACAATAGTTTGAACTCCTGCCTTTACTACCAATTCTCTACAGAGACTCATGAGAAAGCAGCTTTAATACACTACTTTTGGATTTACTGCAGTTTTTAACACTAAAAGGGGAAATGCAGTGGATAGAAAGCCTTTTTATCCACTGACTGGAATCTGTGTCAATTTTTACTTCTAGATCTCACAGCTTTTTCTAGTTATTTAATATACAGACTTTTCTGTTGGCTACTCTGATTTTTAGTTCCAGCTGCATCACTCAATTTTCTATAATACCTGCTGTCTAGTTCTGATGCCTGGCATTTAACTGCTCTCACATCCACTCAGAACACTACATAAAAATCGTATTCATGAACTAGATACTTCCTCCTTTCCCTACTAACAAAACTGCTTTTCCTGCACATTCATGGAGGTCATGGCCAATTGCAACTCTGCTTCTCATCTTTCATTTATAAAAGAAATTATTAGGATTAGGTTTAAATCCATCCTCTAAAGCCAGTACTTTTGCTTTATTCTTCCTCATATTTACAGAAACAATTTATAAAACTACCTATCACCCTGCTTTAAACATACTGTGGCTGTATGGCAACAGAGAAACCCCAAAAAACCCCAAATCCACCCCCCCACATCATTGCTACCCCATCTGTGGCTCTCAGCTTTCATACTTATTTGTTCTCTAGTACTAAAATTACTTTGAAACAAGACATTATTATTCCCCCTGCTTGTAGAGCATTTAGCACAGGACTAATCAATGAGCATGGTTTATAGCAGCTATGGCAACTGCAACAGATCTTTCAAATGGTTAGAATGCTCACATTCAACTGCCTGGTTTCTGTCCCCAAAAGGTCAGAAAGTAAAACTGAAAATTTCTGGAAGTAAGGACAATTTGCAAGAGGTGTACCTGGGCAGAAGGAGACATACAAACCAACAGCAAAGTGCTTCTGCTGCAGTTCCATTATATGAGCAGGCCTCAGCACAAAACTTGCTAGGGCAACAGCTGCCTAGCACTGAGCTCAGTGCACAACAACCACAGAGTTACATAAGCTCAACTGGAAGGGACTCATCAAGATCACCAAGCCCAATTCCTGGCCCAGCACAGGACCATTCCCAAAAGTCACACCATGTGTCCAAGACTATTGTCCAAACACTTCTTGTGCTCTGTCAGGCTCGGTGCTGTGACCACTTCCCTGGAGAACCAGTTCCAGTGCCGAACCACCCCCAGGTGAAGAACTTTTATTATAATACCCAAAGAAAAGCACCCATGACACAATTCCAGGCTATTCCCTCAGATCCTGTCACTGGTCACCACAGAGAGGAGATCAGTATCTGCCTCTCCTCCCTCCTCTTCCCACTACAAGGAAGTTGTAGACTGCTATGAGGACCCCCTCAGTCTCCTCTTTCTTCAGGAAGATGAGCACACTGCAATCTCATGGACTGGGACCTCTTCAACGTCCAACAAAATCACTGACAGTCACAAGTAATGCACATTAAACAATTAAAGCTGCAATGAGATGCTTCAGTTTAAATACCAATTTATGATACTCCTCATAAATAAAAGAGCCTCACCTACAATCAAAAGGACAATTAACTACATTATCACCTAAATCTCTTCTTTAAAAATACATTTCTGTTGGTCAAAATCAAACCCTGACATTGAATCTATTTATGTACTAGCTAAAGCATTCAATAATGCTTTAATGTCTGAGAGGAAAGTGTATTTCCATAAGAAACATACTTGATCAGGAACTGACTGCAGTTATAAACTGTATTGGAATACTGTGTTTCTACAACTTTCTGAATGCACTGAACAAAGCCAATCTATGTCACAGTCCCTTAAAGCAGTCTCAGTGCACTGTGTTCTAAGGCCCAGAACACACAGACCTTCAGAGCATTGTGCCTGACAAGAACGCCAGATACAGCCAAAACAAAAAGTTACCTGAGCTACTGACACCATGTTCTATGGAATGTAGCAAAGTATAAAGTAGATGTGGAGATGCTCTGGGCAGCAAATTGAACATTTATCACTGACTATCTGCTCATGGCCATTCACTGATACATTAAAGACATATGGACATTTTAAGCTGAGTCTGCAGCAGCATTATTTCAGCTGTTTATGTTAAAATCTGTTTTATAAGCTTTGCTGACTGGACTGACAACATCCAAAAACTTCAATTTATACAGACTAATAATGACATTTGAGTTAGTTTTTTGTTTCATTGGGATCTTTTTCCAAGGATCAGACTGCTTATCACAATTCAAACTAGCAAAATGAGCAATGCAAAATACTCTGAATAGAGCACACAAGAGAGAAATAACTTCTCTGAAAGACAAGTTTATAGTTTCATACATGGTTGTCTAGAATCAGCCCGTTGCAACTTAAGATTTGTTGAGAAAATAACTCCATTGGGTCTCAATTTGTTCATAATTTCTGAATTAACATCATATTTATTATGGTACCTAGGAATTTTGATATTTCTGTCACTGTGATTTCCCCCAATATCACCAAAGCCACTGAAAGTATGATGGATGATTCATATTTTAGACAGGACAGTAGGACACTTATATTAAATTTTTTCTGTGTGTTTGCAAAGCACGTGCTGAACTACACCCTACTCTTTGGCAGCCAGGCAACCTGTGGTTCCTCATGCAGATTGTGTCTCTTCTTCTTTTCCTAGTATGTGTCTCCCACCATTTGCTTAAGCCATACTTTTTCTTCAAGATAAAAGGATACTTTAAGAAAAAAGGCAGGCACACAAATGGCTGAAACACTCCTGGGAGACAACATAGCCCAGAAAGATCATGCTGCTGTGGGAACAGCTCAATCAACCTGAACAGCTTAACAGGGTTTTTAAAGGAGATCTTCATTCTCCTGATTGTGCAGTACATGAGCAGCACTATTTGGAAGGTTAGAACCCAAAAAAAAAAAAAAAAAGCCAGCAAAGGTACAGGCAGCAGGATGGACTCGTACTTGCCTCAGGCAAGTGTGGAGCCCCACACTCAGTTTGACAGTTCCTAACAAGCCAACAAGGACATGCTACAATCCACCAGACACAATCTAGCCTTCTTAAAAGCACAATTGGCAGCCTGATAAAAAGAGAGCTTTCAAAATACTGTTATTTTACTTCCTCTTAAGTTGGCTCCCACTGTCTACGGGCAGTGTCCAGACACAGCAGCTGGAGGGCTGCGCTCCACCTCAGACACTGCCCTGAGCAGGGACACGAGGCTGAGGCTTTGCGCCCAACCACACCTACTGCAGAGTCAGGGAGGCACTGCCTCCAAAGTGGGGTATTATTAATTAATTAAATGGGGCTGAACAAGAACATTTTCTTGCTCACAAAGCAGCTTCTTATTCTCTCCAACTTGTCGTTTTCATCAAGTCTGTTTGGCAGGCGGCTGTCACAGTAATGAGCAGGATATCACAAACTGATGAACTTAATTTTAACTGTAGATCAAATGAGGAAATATGATTTGAGACTGGGAAGAAGAAAACTCTTAATTAAAATCTATTTAATAAAATTAAAAAAATATTCAGGCAAGCAGATGCTTCAGCTTCCATGTCAGCATCGGGGGCAGTGCAGAAGTCCCCCATCAGCAGTTAATACCTGACCTTGCAGACGCTGCAATTCTAATAAGTAACCAAAACAGCTGTATTTGAAGAAACATATAAAATATTAAATGAAACTAATACTATTTTCATCACTTTCTATATCCTGGTACAGAGCACTAGTGAAAAAAAGGAGAAAGTATTAAAGAAAGAGAAGGCTTCCCAAAATTCTTGCATAAAGCATGCCTTTATTCTCATGACAATTAATGAATATGCACAGGATTCCTCTAAACTTTTTTCTTTTTTCACTGATGTAACCTAGTACCCACAGACCAAGGTTGTCTTTACTAATTTAAAAACAAAAACCAAAACCCAAACAAACTAACATTTAAAAATGCCTTTATCATCAGTTATGACTGCAGTTAAAAAATTTCCATTACAAATGGAAAGCAACAGAAGAATCTATGATGAAAGCTATCCCAACTCTGTCTTTTATTTTGGTTTTCTGTCTGTACAGCATGTTTTAGTCTAACGACCTATACTACAACTGCAGCTCCAGAAATGTGTAACATGGAATGGCAAGGATTATTCTAGCTTAAAAAAGCAGGAAGAAAATATTATCATTTAACCCTTCCTAAAACTACCAAATTCCCCACCTCCAAAGTCTTCATCGCTTGTCTTATCCAACACATTTAGTCGTGTTTCTGCTTTGGATTTTAAAAGGAAAAGAGAAAGGCAAATAGTCAAAGATTAATTGAACACATATCAACAAAAATAGCAGGTTTTTAAAGCTATTATGATGTTTTCTGTGATATGTTGTTCTATCTTCCTTCAGCAAAAACTCTAAGCCTTTTAGACTTAGAAATCAGAAAACCTAGAAATACAGAGGACAAAAGTTGATTTGACATGGTCACAAGCCCCCAAGATACAGGAAATCTATTACTGAACTTCCAGGAACAGACACAGCAATAGCAACAACAACTAACTTTCAAGATTCCTCTAGAAGTTAAATATTCACTTCCATCAGTTGAAAAAAGACCTGCAGTTTCAATTGCTTTCCTGAGGCAGTCTCAAGTAAGTTACTTTCTTGATTCCTGGACAAGGAGCTGTGATAAACCATGGAAAGACCTCTCTGAACACCTTAAAAATGTGATAGCTTTTTTATATTTAAAATATAAAGCTACCAGTCAAAGATTTCTCGGTGACAGGCTTGGGAAAAGGCTGCAGGACACTGCCTCAGGAGGGCATAACTACTGTATATGCACAGTGAGCTCAGATTTTACTGCTCCAGCTGTAGGATTACATGAGCAGGAAGAAAAAAAAAACAACAGAAAAAAATTACATCTGCAAAGCATCGATGTAATTTTCCCGAGTGCTGTTGTCCGGAGCATCTCACCATCTTTATTGCTGATTGAAACAGGAAGAGTTTGCAGGAGTCAGATGTTCCTCGGGAGCCATGCTGATGGCTCAGGGTCTGTATTGCCCCAAGAACTACATTGAACGTGAGTTTATGGATCCTGGGAGGATTCATGTCTCATCTTACAGTCTTCTATGGCAAATGAGAAAAATACTGCCCTGCATCACTGGCAGAACACTAAAGGAGAGAGAAGCTTTACCATCTGTATGCTCTTATGTTTTACCAAGGAAAGAGTATTGCTGGGGACAGTCTGAGTACCAGCACAAACACAAACTAATACATAAACAAGCCATGTTAACAAACTATAACCAATAACCAAGTGACTATTCTTACTCATCTTTTGAAAGCCCTCCAAGTTGTTACTTGAAACAATTAGCCTGCTAGGCAAATCTATAACTAGCTAAGAACATGTTCCCATCTGCAAAAATCAGAAATTTCTCCTTAATACCAGAAAAAAAGAATTTATTTTAAGGATTAGTACTCCTAACCATATGCTATGCAAAGTAAGACAAACAAATACACAAAGACGTCTTACAAATAAAATACAGCACTTGGTAGAAGTTTTGGAAGAGCAAGTGCTCCTCCTCAAAAGACTGGAGTTAGGTAAAAGCTGGTCACATATTCAGAGGCCAAAAGTATCATGTGGACAAGGGACTAAACACAACACATTTTCTAGTAGTAGAGCATGTTTCAACCATGGAAGTTAGGTATTACAATTAACTTTTTTTTTTTAATCCTCTATTTTTTCCTATTATCCCAGTGTGTCTGACTGAGAGATGTGCTTCACATTTCAGTATATAGTGGTGATTCTCTAGTTTTAAGCAAAATCTACCAGCTACACTCAACAGACATCCTGCAGACTTGTCCTCATCATTTCTTTAAAAATATTGAAGCTTCTGAGGCAACTTATACCCTTGTTCATACAGAAATTTCTGAAGGAAGAAATGCAACTTTAACTGGTATTTACAAAAAAAAAATAGGTAAAACAATCAATCACATCAAAATCAGAGAAGTCTGACTAACTTCCGCCTAGGACTTTATCTTCCACACAATCAGCCAAGTCAATCTTCAGACTTGTGAAAAACTGATTAGCAAAACTCACCCAGCTCCACTGCTGTCTGTATGCACCGGAGTGACTCTGGACAATCAAAGGCAGTGAATGTCCTAAAACATTCAGAGAACTTGACCTTATGCTTCAGACATCAGTATCCACAAGGAATCAGGTTCTGCTCCCTGAACTAATATGTTTGCATAGGACCCATGCTTGCAAGGGCCTGCAAAATGCACTAGTTACCAACAGTTATGATTAACTGTACTGAAATTGCAAGGAACAGAGAGACACAGACAAAATGCACATTGTTTTCTAAGCACCATACTCCAGGACTATCAGAACTCGGTAACAGAGATTAGACCACAGCTGTTGCCATGAGACCAAAAAAAGAAAAAACAAACAAACAACCCAAAAAAACCCCCACCACACCGCACCAAAAAAACCCCAAACCTACCAGGATCAAAACGGGAAAAAAAAAAAAAAAAAAAAAAAAAAAAAAAAAAAAAAAAAAAAAGCTGCACTGGCCCAAACAAAAATGAAAAAATGAAACGTATAGGAAACAGGAATTCTCTTTGACAACCAACCATCCAGACACTCCAACTGAATAATTCACTGCATTAACTAGGAGAATTAGAAAAAATATTAACTAGTATTTAGTAAAAAAAAGGTTTACTACAGCCAGGGAAAAAAAAAAACTAACTAGCAGGCTTTTCAGAGTTGAAAATCATTATCCTCTGCAACCAGAACCAACACAGCCCTCCTGAAGTCTCTCAAGCAAGTAAAGGATGGCTGAGCACACTTAAGATCAAAAAAACTCATGGTCGGACTGGAGTTTTAGTTCCCCTTTGGGACCTGGCTCTATATTCACTTCAAGTTCAATCCATAGCTTGGGCAGAACCCAAACAGTTTGTTCCATTAAAATCAAGTATCAGCTCACATCTAATACCACACAACTGTGAGCAATCACCAGAAATGGCATGCCTGCTCCCCCACTCCTTAACCACAAAATATTGCTCCTTTCCTTCAACTGGGCTAATGATCCTGCAGCTGCAGAGGGAGTCGGTTCAGCAGGCTCACCCAGGAGCAAACTAAAGCCTCTAAAACAAAACAATCAGTCAGTTCAACAAGCTTATCCAGGGGAAAACTACGTGGCTATACAACTGCTGAATCTGACAAGAGGGACAGGGATCAAGTTCATGAGGAAAGGGGGAACTTGCTTTTAGTAGACAGGCACCATTACAGCACAGGTAGAAATATATTTTGTTTTTCTGGGATCCAGTAGAGCACTACTTGGTCCTGGTCAAGCCCATGCGTGCAATCAAAAAAATTAGAAACAATTCTTTATAGGTATTTTAAAAACAATACAAAAACCAACAACCTCTCAGGAGAGTTTTGAAGAAAAGTATACATTTGAATATATAATTATCTTGGAAGAAAAGAGGCTTCTATCACGTTTACTGAGGAGCACTTCATGTTCAACCTCTCAGATACCTGTTAGCATCCAGTTAGTAACTTGCAGCGAAGAGTATATTTAAGATTTGGAGGTGCTTTTATCCAAAGAACAGGAGGGTATGTATAAGCAACGTCAGAACAGCCACACTGACACAGCTTATGTTAACCCAAAATAGTCTTTTCCCCCAGCTACGGAACTGTATGTTTACATTCAGCTTCAGACATTAAAATAGATTCAAACTAGTCCAAAGCAACTTATTCACCCATAACAATCTTCAATGATTTTGTATGCACAACTGAATATTCAGTACTTTTGCCAGTCATCTATGGATTTCACTTTTAGAGGAATAACACAATTAAACATCCACCCATTCCCTCAAAAGCCCCACCTTGACAAGGTTTGTTTACTCTGCCAGCTCATTAAAACTCACAGCATCCCCTCTGAGGGGGAAAGGAGGAAATCATTGAGGAAAACAGAGCTGGGTGACTTGGAAGTTCTTTGAATGGCTCTCTACACTAAAAGAATCACAATGCAAAGCCTCTTCAGACTGCAATAATTTGCAAAGCTTTCCAGCCTGAGATGAACTCTGGGGTCAGCAAAAAGCCCAGGTGGGCCCAGGGCACACACATATATATGTAGGTGAGAAAACAGCTGCAAAGTACCAACTACACAAGTTATAGATGTTCTCTTCAAAGAATACATGAAAGTACATAAGAACTCAGGCCACACTCTTGTTAAGCCATCAATACTACAACACAAAAAAAATATTAAAGTGGCCAAAACATCTCAGATAAGATTGAAGTACCCCACTGAAACTGCACAGGGTTGATGACCTTCCTGTGCTAACTGTGACTGACTTGTCTCAAAACCACTTGTTCCTGCCCTTCTTGGGACAATGTCAGCAGGACACTTCCCGAACAGTTAAAGCTTGCACTGTCAGGCAACACACCACTCAGGCTTCCACCAGTTTGTCAACACTATCAACAGTAAGATACAACACTTAAAACCAAAAAACATTTCACTGGATCACCCCCACTTACCACTACCATCATAATCAACAGCTACCTTGTACTCACAAGATGACTAATGCATGCAACCACAAAAAAAAAGAAAAAAAAAGCTGTTAAATAACAAGTGAAAACTTTAAAACCAACTTACTAAGAAAGCTAATCCAGAATAAACTGTTTCAGAAAATTAAACAAGGAAAAAAAGAGCAAGGAAGAACAAGTACTGGGAACAGCTGGCTTTGGCTATTAAATGCTAGAAATGCATACTTCAATTACCTGCTCTGATATAACAGCCTATACCTGATCAGCCTCTAAAATTAATTGCTGTTTCTGCAGAAAAACAAACTGAGTAGTAAGATCCAAGTAGAAACCCAGGCACTCCAAATGACACCAAGAACCACACAACAGCTGGCAGGACAATACTCAGCAGGGGGAATTCTCTTGGAACAGTTTGCTCAGAAACAAGGTGTCACAAAGGAAGCAGCCCTGCACTTCAGACATCTCGCTGCCAGATCACAAACACACTCCTTGCCTGCACTTTCCCTGCCTCCCCCAGCGTCACCAAACCACTATCTCCTGGAACAGCTTCCAAAGGAATTCTTTGAATAGAAACAGATACAAGCAAGAGGACTAAAAATAGCAGAGCAAGAGCAGAGACATTCTCACACTTGCAGAAACACTCAACTGCATCAAAAAAAGGCCCCTATTTGATTCACACTAGAATTGACAGTGAGGGACAAAGTAGAAAGTGCCACCACAGAAAAGTTTTGGAGGGCAGGATTAATTCAGACTTATGCCACTCATCAGATCACATTACAACACGTACAAAAAAAAGCAATGCTGAAATTACAAGCCACAAGTGATATAGAAGGAAATACACACTGTAATCAGTAATGCTGTATCTATAAAATGTGATAGCAGATTTCTGACTGTAGCTTCAGTTTTCGTAGCAACACCAGACAGCTCAGTATCCTTCCTGAACCTTCCCAACCTCCAAACTAGACACCAAGGGAAGACTACCAGCACAAACCACTGGTTGTGATACGTTCTTATACTCAGGAGACAAAAGAAAGCTAGGATTCTGGCAGAAAATCACTTTCAAATAAAGCAAAATATTCCAGAACATCTTTCTATACTTTTTGTCCCAGATTATATTTCTCAAGACTAATCTTAGGCAGGAATATCCACCAAAACAAAAAAAGTTTTTTTCCCCAGTTGTTTTTTTGTTTTTGCAGTGACATACATTGTCTCGGAATTTAAAGTCTCAGAAGGAGGAAAAGAAACAATAGTTTGTAAGGTAGTGTTAACCATTTCCTGTCTTCACAATCACCGTACATCACATCTTAATGAAAACTATCAGCCATTTGGCTCAGTTTAGCCTTTTAAAGTTAAAAAACACTGTAAGAAGTGAGTGAAATCCTTTTACAAACTTACTGTCAGGTGCTCAAAAACAAGAAAAAACTAAAACAGCACCAAGAACTGAAAGCCATCAAAAATCACTTCCATTTCCCTGCCACCTCTGGACTGCTCTTTCTTACAGTCACAAGCATTTTGTCTAGCTTTAAACAAGCCGGTTTGACAAGTTATCTCTGATGCTAATCCTCATATTGACTTGCTTCAGTCAGAAACCTTGGGTTTACCCCAAGCTTTCCCACCTGATTTTGAGTATTATTTTCCTCACAACCACAGCTTCTCAACTTGGTGTCATGTGTAAATTCAGCTATTTCATCAGTCTAGAACTCATGTGAGGTCAGGTCTATCTCATCTGCACAAAAATGATACCAAACTTTTGAAAGAGATGAAGGATTAATTATCTTTACAACCTAAAACATGCTAGAAAGAAGCAGGCAAATAAAAAGTCCTCTATGCAGAACTCAACCGAACAGCAGGAATTCAGTCATCCAGGCTGTTCTCATCCTTGAAATTAAATCAAAATTAAATTCATCCCTCACATCTTCATTTCTTAAATTTTCTGAGGAAGATACCAAAGAGACAAGGTGCTCACATAAAGCATCAACTTCCCTACAGTTTGACTGCATTTAATTCAATATTTACTTTCTCTCTAAACATAAAGGGGGTGGAGAATGACCTGTATGCTTTTTCTAAGACCCATGGCCAGTGTTCCAACTCCATCTGTATCTTCTTCTGTTAATCTGGTTGGACTTAAATTTTACTGTGTTTGCTGTCTCCAGTAGGAAGTTGTCATTCTCTTCCACCACTTCTTTCCAAGGCAAACCAGCTCACAATAAAATTCACACAAGGGCAAGAGTAATATTGTCTTTTTAAGTTCACAAAATCTGAACAAGCATATAAAGCTTCTCTTCAAAACTCCCTTCCTATTGTTAGGCCATTAAAAAATTCCTTTTCATATTAATGTATTCCCTTATCTTCAAGTTAACATTCCCTTCTAACATATTTTTGTAGTCCGAGTTAGTTGAGTACAGCATAGCAATGGATCACAATCCCCGATTCCACACAGGTATGCCAAGTTTATACACTGTGCAAGGCAATATTAAAATGCCTAAGTAGAAAATGTGTTTTCTAAAACATTCCAAGAAGATGATAGTGACCTGTCCATTTCACCACTGGAAGTCTGAAAGACCAACCACTTTCCTGTCACAGACATTTCTCCACAGAAATGCTTTCTTTTGGATTTCTGCATCTTCTGGAGGCCAGAGGCTTCAGAAGACAAGGTAAACAATTATTATCAGCTGCTGTGGAATGCAACAGGGACACCTTGATTGGCTCATTTCCTATGTTTATAATTAAGGGCCAATCACCAGTGCAAGCTAGGGGACTGAGTCCTTGAACACAACTTTGTTGTAGATTCTTTCTTTTCTATTCTTAGCTAGCCTAGCTGCTCTGCAAACCTCTCTCTATATTCTATTAGTATAGTAATAATGTATTATATATAATATCTTAATAAATAAGCCTTCTGATTCAAGAAACAAGATTCACCGTCTCTCTCTCACCAGCTGTGACCCACTCAGGCGCGGTAATACTTTCCTGCAAGATGAAGTTACTCACTTTTTGAAACAAAATGGAGTTGTACTCTATACACAGCTCCTGAAACAGCTTATTTATTCTAACTGTACACCTCACCATCAGCACACATATGAATTCTGAGACTGCACCCAGAATTACACATTGTACTAACCGCAGTGTTCAACTCTAGCAACAACACTGAAATATTACAGGTACCAGCTACAGAGAGCATACTGCCTCTACAAAAATTTCACTAAACAAATGGTTTGACAATGACAATATTTAAAACCATTTCAGAAGATGTGTTGTAAACATCAGTTTTCTCCAAGAAAGTCAGAAAGCTGTATGTACACAGAAATCAAGCAAAGGATGAGCAAGGAATAATCAAGATAAAACGTTACAAGTCCTAAAAATTGCATTACAAACTTAAGTAACAGCTTTTTAAACACAGTAATAATTTTCAGTCATTTACAGAGCCTCGTTAAAAAAATTCTAGCACAGCAGAGGCCTGTTAAGCACACTTGCTGAAAAAGCCAAGATGACACTGTAAATAAATTCAGAAACCAATAGCAGACAAGTTTAAAATGTAGAACAGTATGATGCCTTAAATGTGTTCTCAATTTAACACAAGACTATTTTTCAAGTTCAATGAGTACAGTGTCCAAAACATGGCCTTTTGAAAACCAGTAAGAACCTGAATCAGTAGAATAAAGTAAAAATAAACATTTAAAAGGAAGAATGTAACATACCTCCTCTGATCAGGAAAAAAAAGTACAAGAGATAGCAGTCACCCAAAACTGCAATCAGCAGAAAATAAATGACTAAAAACCCCCAGTCTCACTTTCACAACACTGAAATTTGCTGTTCTGCTGGGCTTTAAGGTAGTTTTTTTGAAAGTATACAAGCCTCATCTAGGTAGGTACTGTCCTTTTGGTTCCTTCAGTTTTTGATATCTAATATTAGAAAAACTGTACTTACCAACCCTGTTGCTATGCTCTAAAGCTCTTAGGAAAAAGGCGTTAGAATGACCTTAGTTTTGATATTCAAAAGAACACTGCCCTGAAGCTTGAGTTTTTGAGATTTGTTGGAAGATACTGTGAGTTTGCAGCCACATCATAGGAATTCCTGCACAGGATCAAATGCAAGAGACTGACAGAATGGGATAAAACAACTCTCAATACACTGCATTTAAACATTACGGAGTACACATACAACTGCTGAAAACAGCAACTTAAAAGTGTAGAATTTTTACTTCCACTTATTCATGAAAGTTCATTTGAAGAGTTGTAAATACTTCCAAGTAAAAGATTTTGCACTCGTTTTAGATTTTATTTTGCAAAAAAAAGAAGAATGGGAAGGAAAAAGTATGTTTAAATCGATTATCTCACGCTAAGAGCCAGAGATATAACTTCCCTGAAAACCATTCTAAAATCTCAACTCTTGTATACAGAACAAATAAAACCCAGAATATTCCTAAGACACACAGCACCAAGAGTAAGGCCTTCCATATCTGAGATTATGTTAGACTTTCATATATATTCTAATATGCAAGTACATTTGAGAACACAAACCTTTGACTGATTTATCAGTTCCTACCAAAATCAAACGAGGAATAAAACAGAGATCAAGGAATGTAATGACATTAAGTGAGAAGAAAAACTAGGACAAAACCTGGTGAATCAAAAATCAACCTTACAAACTAATGTGAACACACTAAACGCTGTAGGTTTACTTCAGAAGCAACTAAAATTAAATAAACATTTATCTGGAATTCACTTGTCAGCAAACATTCTAGCGTGACTGAAACGCAAGTTGTTGAATCGCTAGAAGTACACTGATGCCAAACTACACTATAAACAAGTATTTCTTTAGCTGCACACTTCTAGAGCTTTAGCAAGATATCCAATTGTGCAAAAGAATTCAAAGTGTAAGTTCCAGACACACATGATATTTTTTTGGTTAACATTAAGTCTTTTGGAGCTGTGATGTTTTGAATTTAACACAACTGGGAAGCTTTCCTATCATCATCTTCTTCACGAGGACCTTTTGAGGAGCTTTTTCCTTTTAAACTCATCTGAAACTTAATAGAGATCCTAAGCTTTTAATTTTTTTTAAGATAAACAGAGGGGATATTTCCACCTTTTATTTAAATTAGAAATTTGGGTAATTTTGAATATATATATATATATATATATATATATATATATATATATAAAACTTTTGAAAAAGAGATGAAGAATACATGTTATAGGTCAGTATTTCATCAAGTTTTGATACATCCCCAAAACTTAATCCTTGGGAGGTCAATATACACCTAGTTCTGAAAGAACTAAACATATAACTTCCTCCCAGCTGGTCTTTGAGCTGTCAGGAAAGCAGAGCCCCACACCTCTCCAGCCATAAACACCATACCAGTATAAAATACAATAGAGTTATAATGGCCAAACATGCATTGAGATAAACCAGCCTAGTGTGAAGCTCCATTTTCAAGCTTTGCCATGTTTCCAGATTAATGCTTTTAAGTTTTAACTATAACAAAATAAAGTTCATATATACATTTTAGCAAAGTTTAGCAAAATGTTTGACCTATGTTTACATGAGGTTACTTCACCCGGTAGGTCACTTGAGAAGCATACAGCTGAGATTTTTCAGGAAATGTAAGAGGTGGTAATGTTCTCATTTTATTCAACAGAATGACTAAGAGAATCTACCAGGAGAATTAACTTTCCTCAGAATTACTGAGTGCCAGAAGAAATAGCTTATCTCCTTCAACATTTCTGTTTTAGAAAAGAAAAAAAGTATTAACTTAAAAAAAATTTCTGTCTTTCCAGCATATCTGTTCATATATAAGCTTCTGGGGGATACAGCAAATTGTCAATGCTACACTACACATAAATGCAGAACAAAAACACATTTGTAGGATTACCAAAAGTAGGATGCAAAACAACCTCGCAGCTTTGCAGTCGGCATTACCAGAGAGAGAGACAGCCGCTACACACTTACAGAGCAACACCGTTTCAAAGGACTGAAACATAGTCTCGGTGTCAAAGAATTCAGCAGGCAGATTTAACAGCCAAATGGGATGTTGAGAACAGAGACCCCTTTCTCTCCCCCAAATACTCCACCATGGCTAACCATTCCTGGTATTATTTCATTACCCACTTTCAGTGTAGTTCATCAAAGCAGGAATTCTGTTTGTTTGTTAAGACACACCTAAGGTTCCCCAGCATTACTGATTCTACTTATATGAACCAGGCTCCGAATAATTTGAACAAACAAATCAAAGTAGCAACGCATCATATCAAGATGAAGAATACCAAACTCTTCCCCCTTTTTCCCCCACCACAAACCTGTCTTGTAACTAGCCCCAAGCCACATCCTTGTCCTCCTCCTCCACAAGCAACTCACTCTGTCCTTCTCCCTTCGCACACTGCATTAGAACCTGTCTGTTAAGACAAAGAAAGGATCATAAAAAGTCCACATTAACAACTAATCCTAACTTTTCTCCAGTACTGTGGAGCAACTGGAAAAGGAGAAAGAGTTGTATATCAGCTTTTCAATCAAGGTCTGTCAATAAAGGGGACCTACAACCATAAAAGCAGTTCCCGGCCCCTCACCAAAGTCCCAAGGAGAAAACTTATGCTGACTCCAGTTGCTCAACTTTTTCATTTGTTTTCCCCTATATTCAGTTCCAGTTTCAAACAGCTGTTTTTTTGCTGGGTAGAAAGGCCTTTAGTTACCACAGTGTGGCTCAAATGTGCAACATCACCTTGCTTTTGCCTCAAAGGCAAGATGCTTCAGTAAGTATGCTTTTGTGCTCAATTTTTATTTAAGTAGTAAAATTAACTAAAATTGGATGGTTTTGCAGTTTCTTGCATTATGTTTTATCATATTTTATAGTGAGTGAGTAATTTCATAACTAATTAAACACTTGAACATCTTCTCTTGATCTGCCATTTTAATGGATTTGTTTATTGAGGACAATATAGGTTATACACATCCGTGCTTTGCTCTCTCTCATGGCAAAAGTTCTCAAAAGCACTCCCCAGTAATCCACAGAATCAGCAAGGGAGCAAAGTCATCCAAATATTTGAGGCAGGTTTCCTAGTAGAAACTACTCCTCAGTGATGTTTCATTTTGATTGACTGTTCTACAAGAGTCATCCCAGCACTTCCCAGATTCAATAACCCTAACTATGCAAGTAATTTTAACCATCTAACTTTATTTCAACCTTTCTCTACAGTTGCGGAGGTCTTGCAGTTTTTGGGAAAAGTGTCTGGGCTTGCAAGAGTACAAAAACTAGGCTGGTCCAGTTAGCTTCTAATTTTGGACTCCCATAGTTCTGCAAAGTGTGGGCTTTAGTCTCATTAAAAAGTACTTTTAAAAATACTTATGATGTACATAACGTCACAAAATGGAGTTCGACATGCAGGAAGCACTCAGTCTAACCTCTCCTAAACAATGTATTGCACTTCAAGTCATCATTTGCAATCCATGCAATTCCTAGACAGAACATACAAAGGACCTGGGCAATTTTATCACTGTCAGACAGTGATAAAACAGTGTTCAACCTATTTCTTCCCTCACAGACTGCTGAATTGTTGTTTTCAATTCAGCTAGAACCAGGACAGTCAATTAGTCCTCATTTGCAAGCACAAAAATTATTCAAATTTTAAATACTCCTCTTACTGCATTTTCACAGTACTTTCTCTGAACCCACCCATTTCTCAACCAACCAAGAATCATTAATTACTGTGAATACCACACCACCCATACTAAATTCAATGCTTAATCCACGTCTTTCTCAAAGGCCAGTAAGGACATATAAATTCAGTTTGCCTTAAGGACTACAGCTCTAACTACACCAAGTGGCTGAACCCAGAGAAAAAAGCCAGGGAGGGATGCGGTGCCTCACCAATATGTCTAAGTACCTGAAGGAAAGGGACACTGCCAGGCTACTTTCAGCAGTGCCCAGTGATAGGACCAGAGCAAAAGGGCTGAAATACAGGATGCTCCCTGTGAACAACAGGGAACACTTTTGTGCCTTGAGGGCAACCAAACACTGGCACGGCACAGGTTCCCCAGTGAGGCGGCAGAGTCTCGACTGGAGATATTCAAAACACATTCAGACAAAGCCGTGGGCAACCTGCTGTACATGGTGCTGCTTGAGCAAGGGGAGACTAGAACACCTCCAGAATTCCCCGCCAGCCTAAGCCAGCCCATGATGAAGTGAACGAAAAAGGCAAGAAAGTCCTTTAACAGAAAAGCTGTTATCAAAAACACCCCACAAACTCCATTAGAGACAATTCTCAAGCTCTAGCATTTCTTCTCCCACAGTAATATGGAGAAAATCAAGAGAATTTTCAATTAAATCAGGTAGGTTAAAAGCCATTGGGATAAAATCCAGAAAGATACACTATTACATCAACAAATAAAATGGTAAACAACAAAACCTGGAGTACAGGTATGAAGTTGAAATGAGTTTTATACTGGCCGTCATTAACAGAGAACTATTAAAAAAAGATTATAGCATCTTTTTCTAAGAGGCAAAGAAGAGATCCTGGGCATTGGTGCTAATCTGGACATCAATAAACAGCAAAGAAACCCAAGAGGTTGAAGATGTTTATCAGAAAGTGTTTACTCAAATGCTAAGGAAAAAACAAACACTTGTATGTACTCAATAACTTAACTTCACCAACCTCATAAGTCTATTCCAATCTTTCTCTGAAAAAAATTTCCGACAGCTACCCCTTGGCACTTAATCCATGTTCAAAACATTCAGAAATTCATTCAGCGGCTAATAAAAGAAAGTGAAGCACAAGACAAGGAAGTGCAGTACTCTTCGCCCTCATCACACTTAGTCACCCAAAGTTAACATCACTAACTTAGGTCTCCCTTATGTCAGTCTCAAAAATGGATCACAAGTCAGTGATCTCCAGAATGTGTGACTGAAAGTTGAAACACAAGCAGACATCTATCCCTTGGGGCACAACCCATCAAATGCATGGACCAGAGTTTCTTGAATACAATATACTATGTACAGCCCAACAGCAGTGCAAGGTTTGGCACCAGGACTCCTTTCAGATTCCTGTTGCTGAAACTGTGTGTAAGACAACATAAGATTTTGAAAATCAAAGAAGAGCAGAGAAAAAAAAAATAAATCGGCAATAGCTTTCAAAGTGGACAAACACAGATAATGAAACAGTACAAAGCCAAGCACTGAGGACAAAATAGCCATGATTCAGTTAACATTTAAAAACAGGAAGCAAAAATGTTTCTGAAGCCATATGCTTCATTCCATATTACTATATATCCATCACCTCAAACCACTAAACAATACAAATGGAGTAGAAACAAATAGTGTGTTTTCCTTCCTTAAAAGTAATCTCAATATGGTCTCTAAAGTATCATCCTACTTCCAGAAACACTAATTTAGTATTAAGAAACACAAATGAAATGTTCTAGACTAAACCAATGCCAGATGCAATAAAACTGCACAAAGACTTCCTCTCTCTATAGCTAACCATTAAAAATATTCAGGAACATGGTCATAACTAGTGAATTCAAATTCCTACAATTCCTACAACTTCAACCACAGGGTGGCCTAAAAGACTGAGGTAAGCATTCTTCCCCCCACACTGAAACAGTTTTAAAAAGTACAATGATTCAAATCTGGAGGTTAACAAAGTATTTGTGTTTTCTTCAATTAATTGTAGATTCACATACTGAATGATTCTGCAAGACCAATTCCATTGAACCTGCATCTCCTACAGCAATAAACTGTATTTCCTGTATGATATAGCAGAAAAACAAAACCATAGAGTTCACAATCAGAGTATTACTTCAGGCAAATCTTAAATCTCAAGAAAGATCAAAGCTCTCTCAACATGGGAAACATTTCATTGTTTTTAATGCAAAATGCTACACTCAGCCAGATTAAGGAGTCCTCCAAGCTCACCTGCTGGAAGACTGATTTAAGAAGCCTGGGGAGAGAGCGGGGAAAAAAAGCCTGACAATTTTACTTTCAAAAGAAGCCACAATATTGTGCAGGTTCCACAAAGAAAGCTGGACAAAAAGAAATAGAATTTCAACAGTAGTGAGAATAGAAACAACTCCATCCAAGGGAGCTGCACTAAGTTGTTCACATAACCTATTTTACAGGTTTTACAATGTAAAGAAAACATAAGTAAAACAATAGGCTCAGAAAAATATTTATGATGTAGTAAAAGCAGGCTGAGCAAGCCATGAGATCTTAGGCATCAGACCATACCACCTTTAAACTGCCTGTCTTTAGTCGCTGTTTACTCCTTGAGGGACTGAGAAGTAATGGGGAGAGAAAGGCTGAGGGTACCACGCCTGTGGAAGGAACAGCCTTGCAGGAGCCCTAGGCGGATGGGGAGTTCCAACAGACTCCCAGTGCAGATGGCCAAAATCAAAGAGTTTGGACTTTCATGTTAGAGCAAAACAGACAAACCCTTTGTACAGTTTTTGTAAAATATAAACCTGAAGTAATTGCAAAGGAGGCATTTCACAACCTTTCATCCCAGCTCTCACTTTAATGAATGTAACCTGTTTAGGGAAGTTATATGAAAAACAGTGCAAGTCCAAACTAGGTCTTCTCTGAAATGCACAGAGGACCCAGTGGGCTACAAGTAAACAGACTGTTTGAGAAATACACCTAAAATTCACCAAAAGCTCTACCAGAAAAACATTGCAGTGCACATCAATTGCATTTCCTCAAGCACCTTCCATTCAATAATTCTGAAGTCTACAAATACAACACGATTTCTCTAATCTGTATTTTACAAAGGGGACAAGTCACTTGGCTTCTCCTTCAGCAAGCTCACACGAGGCTGTTGCAAAGCACTGAACTCAGGCATTCCGAGTCCTGCCCCTGTGCTTCAACCAAATAAGAAACAAAGATAAATAAAAAGATTCGTAACAGGTCTGAAATTTTACTCCTAGTCTTTCATGAAGCTCCTATTCTAAGTACCGGTACTAAATGTGACTGAAACAGCATGTAAGCATTACTACTAATAGTAAGACTCTCACTGATGATTATTAATAGAGCATTAACAGTACATGACACATACACCTTTTAAGCACTGCTCACCAGTATGTTACTCTGCTATGACCAATATCAAGAGGACAACACCAGCAACAAACAAAGTGTACCAAAAATGGCATTTTACAAGGAAATAATCACCTAAAATAAAAGTTCACGAAAGAAATATAAAGCATCAACAATCTACTTCTAGGTTCTAGAACTGAACAGACAAGACTATTTTGTTGGTTTTCCCCCAAGCCTCCTTAGATTTTAGTGGTGAGTCTGCAGCTTCCCTGTCCCCTCAAACGATCAAACCCTTCTCTACGTCATGGCACCAGGAGCTTCATGGAGGATGAGCCAAAACAACTGAAACAGTCTGAAGTTCAGAAATGCCATGTTTTTTTTAGTATGGACAGTTCTCAAAATCAACACACTGATAAAACTTCAAATTGAACAAAGTAGAACAGAGCTTGTCCAATTCCCACTACTGCCCACCTCCAAGATTACCAAGATTATTGAGGTCATAAAAACAGAAGTCAGCTCATTTCCAGGAGTCACAAAACATCATTAATTCTGCAAAGTGATTTAGCCTTGCTTGCTTTCAACTTACCCAGTGTAAGGTTAAAAATAAATTCTTTAAACAAGTTAAGTCAAACCACTGCAGCGAGATTGGGTCCAGGTATAAAAACTGAGTCAGCCAGGTAGGAATCCAGATTCCATTGGAGAATGTGATACAACCAAGGGAATTGCTAAAAGGGCCTGGTAAATATTAAAGAAGCAAAAGCCAGGAGGCTGAGTCGCTGCCATTTTTTGTGAAGGGCTCTGTTTCAATGGCAAGCACTGCTCCCCCTCCCTTCCCTTCCCTTACATCCAGCTCCAATTTCTCTACTTGGAAAAAAACAGTTGCTCTCAGGCAAGGTCAGCCCCTCCACTCCCCTTCCACAGCTTTCCTTCACACAGCCCCATAGCAAACCCCGAGTTTCTGTTCCACGAAACATCCTGCTCCTCCGAACACAACCAGGGGTGCTCTGCACATCCACACTCCTGGTGCTAGCACGCTCACAAGAGAGAAGCGTCAAACCAGTCCACCCTGCTCCCAGGTGGCACCCAACAGCACTGCAGACATTCCAGCACAAGCTTTTAAACCTATTCCACATCAGAGAGTTCAGACCCTTGTCATTAGACCCAAACATGCACCAGGTCCTTTCTGCATCCAGCTTCTTGCACAGGAATGCCTACCAGTTCACTTCCCTGCTGCAATTTTCTTCAGCAACAGGAGAAAACGCAGAAGAGCGTTCTGTTGTTTTTAAAAGCGACGTAAGTGAGCCCTGCCGTGGCACCCAATTCCAAGCAACCAAACACAGCCGATGGCAAGGAAGGACTAAACTGGAGAAGGTTCATAGAGGGAATGGTTCATTCATTGTCACGTCCTCAAGTAACCCACTGTAGCTGCTGAGATGTTATTGTCTCTAGGGGTGACCCCCACCACCAGCGAGGGAATGCCCCGAAAGGGGATGAGCAAGACAACATGGAAGCAAAGCCCTGCAAAAGTCATAGATCGATACTTCATCATCCACTTGTTCACTTCTCGAGCTGCCACCTCCCCTCAGCCTGACTCCTGCCGCCAGCCCCACTCCTCCAGCTGGTCCCGCTTTCCTCACATGCCCCCGAGCCAGAGGCACCAACCCGCCAGAGGGAAACCCTCGCTGCAGGAGACCAGCACCTCCCAGATGAGATGAGAACCCCTCCTCGAAGGCGGACGCGGTGCAGGACCCCCTCCCGCGGATGTCAGGGGGTGCAGTCAGAACCCCCCTCTCCCGGGTCAAGCGGGCACCCCTCTCCAGCCAGGTGGGCGCTGCCCGCACCCGCGGCCCTGCTGAGCGGGAGAGGAGGGGGGCGGAGGGGGCGGGGGGGGTCGGCGATCTAGGCCAGGGCGAAGCTTCCCCGGGGCGGCCGCCACGGAAAGTAGGGCAAAGCCGTGTCCCCCCGTCCAACCCGCTGGCGGTCCGGGCGGACACCGACCGACCCGCGGACCGAGGGACCGCCGGGCGGACAAAGCGGGGCCGGGCCCGCGGGGCCTCGGGGGCGGCTGAGGGGGGGGAGCGGCCGCGCGCGGGGACCGTTGGCCGGGACGGGGGCGGGTGAGGGGGGCCCCGCGCGCCCCCCGCGCGCGCGGTACCTGCCCGGTGCGCTCACAAAGCGGCGGCGGCGGCGCCCGCGACCGTCACGTGACCTCCCCCTTCCTCCTCCTCCTCCACGCGCGCGCGGGGTCGTTTTCACTCCCCACGTGACGTGACGTGACGTGACGCCACGCAACGCGACGCGCTCGCGCGCAGCCCCGCCCCGCGCCCCTCACGCACCGCCCGCGCGCGCCCATCCACCGGCGCCTTCCTTCCGCCTCTGCCTCCCGCCCCCTCCCGGTGACCACGTGTGCAGCGCGCGCGGGGGAAACCCCGCCCCTTCCTTTCGCCTTCACGTGACCGGGTCCCCGCCTCTCCCTCGGCGCGCGCCGGGCTGGAGGAAGGGGCGGGGCAGCAGCGGAGCCCCTCCCCGGGGGCGCGTGAGGGAACCCCCGGGGGGCGGGCTGAGGGATCCCCTGAGGGACCCCAGTAAAGGACACCGAGAGGGGCCCTCGGGAGGGGCCGCGGGAATTAACCCACGAGTTCCTGAGGAACCCCTCAAGAGACCCCGTGAGAGCCCATGCGAGGATTCCATGAGGAACTCTCTCAGGGACCGCATGAGGGACCCTGTGAGGGACACCGTGTGAGGGACCCCCTGAGAAGCCCCTCTGAGGGATACCATGACGGGGCCCAGTGAGGGACCCGGGTCGCTTAGGAACAGGGCATTTTGGAACCAGTTCTGCACTTCCATCAATTTAAACATTTCCTTCTTTTGAGAGGATGGACACAAATGGAGAACTCCAGGACAAAAGATAGCCGCACTATGGGAGGAGAAAGTCAAGTAAAGTACGGTGGGGATTAATGGAGAATAGGGAGGGGATGGCACAGCAGAATTGTGTCAGAGAACTTGGTGCAGCTTCTGCCAGTCTAAACAATGACAGGACAGATGGCAAGAAAGGATAGTCAATAAAACTTGACTCCTGGGTTTGGGTTGTGAGTCAGGAGGGGCAAAAAACCAAACCACAAACAAAAATGTTTCTTCCATTTAGGCTTTTTCTTGCTGTGTATTTTTTCCATTGTGTACAGCACCTCTGGTTGCCGAAAATGCAATGGGTCCTTACCTTTTGGGCATCATTGCAAGGCCTGACATATTAAAGCCAGGCTTACTTACCCTGTGTGGAAGCTGGTCTCTGCTTGGTGCAGAGCAGGCAGGGCTGGTGAAGGTGATGTTCAGATTGTTCAGCCCTTGTTGCCACCAGTGATGATGTCCCATGGTCCTTGACCTTTGCTGTGGTCTGATATCATTTACTGCTCATCCTCTATTCCTTAAGCCCATATTCTCCATGAAAGTAGAAAGGGCATGAAATCTGATTTTACCCTAAACAGTATCTAAAAATTAATTTGTGTTTTTCATGTTTCTGCCTTCTCCGCATGAAGTAGACAGATTTAGCGAGTCTGCATCCTTGACACTTACTGCATAGATGGGCAGGAGCTACAACAGATCCTACTGCTGAGGAGCTGCAAGATCTTCCTGTTCTTGTTTTTTCTTAGTAAGATAGAGGGTCTATTGAACTAAATTGAAATTCAGACCAAACAGTGCACAGGTATTGTTGATTTTTTTCATGCAGCTGTTGATATTCTGTTTTATTACTATAGCAGAGGGACAATTAATTACAGCTGTAAACAAAGTTTCACAAGCTTTGTGACAAACATGTCTGCAGCTCCATAATCTCTGTGGATTTAATCAGTATTGTTAGCATTTTTCCATCATGGCTTGGCAATCCTTTGATAATCAAGATGGAAATTTGGTGTGCAGCAGAAAACAACAAAGGCTAAGAGCTCTTGGGATGCTGTAGTGCCAGCTGGAAAGTGTCTCTGAAAATCACACAGAATTCAGCCCAAGAGCATTTGGAATGGGAGAAAACTGAGCAGGGATACCAGGATCAAAGTGTTGTAGACTCTTTCTGCTGTACATGGAGTAAATATAAATGAGAAAATGGGATACTGTACTGAGAAAGCTTCCAGAGGAGAGGTAAAGGAATAATGTGGTGGAGGCTTGGGAACAAAGACCTTCAGTCCAAATATTGATCAGGAGGAATTTCTTCACTGAAAGGTAGTGAAGCATTTGGATGGACTGCCCAGGGAGGTGGTAGGAGTGTTCAAGAAATGACTGGACATGTTACTCAGTGCTCTGTTCTAATTGCCAAGTTGCTGATCAGTCACAGGACTCACTTTCAGGTGTCATTTCCAACCTAAAAGATCCTGTGATTCAGTACATCAGACTTGGAGAGAAGACCCTGCAATAAACACTGTCAAGGTTTGACCAGTCCTGGCAGGCAAATTCTGCCTACTGCCTGTGCCAGGATTCTTATATGCTGTTACAAGGATTTGCAACCTCTTCAGTTTTCCAGCCAGTAAATAACAGTCTGGTGCAGGTGCAAATCCAGATAGGCTATTTGAGCTTACTGCAGGATTGTTTTTCTCAGTCACTTTCTGCAGATTTCTGAAATAGGCTGCAGTTCACATACCACAGGCTGGACACCACTGTTCTGGTGCTTTGGCATTCTCCTTCCCTATCATATTTGTGACTGGGGAAAACTGCTTGTATTAAGAATATCTCCCTGTTGCTAGTTCAGGAGTCTGTTCTACTTCTATGCTGCAATAAAGCCATCTCTTCTTGACAAGCTCAGGCAGTACTATCTTCCCTGTTGCTAATGCTGTCTTCCACTTTCCACACTACCAACCCTTCCCTCTCAGGCTCATTGGACAATTGGTTTCACTGAACTGAAGTTCGGAGCAGTTTTTTGCTATTTATTCTGAAGTTTTTATTTTCTTTGTGCCCTGTTGTCTTGTTTTTTTTCTTTTTTTACATCACTTGGTCTAATAAAATATTACTCTTCGCTGCAAACTGGTCTCACAGCCCTGACCCCAATGACACCTCTTCAACAGCACTACCCTTTTCCAAAATACATTGCACTAGCCTCAGAAAATCAACATAATCCAGGTACACAAGCTCTGCAAGGGAGAGGCTCAGTATAAAGACACCAGTCTTGACTTTGAGCTTTAAGTTTGCAGGGAACCTGTGTAGAAGCCCAGAAGATAATGGGGCTAATCTCAAACACTGATAGACAGGTGGCTGCAGAGCCAGCCAAGGATTGTTGGTACTAACAGCCAGGGATTGTTAGCAATAACACACCGGGAGAATGAACAGAATGTGGCTGGAGAAGGGGCCACCGGGAGGTAGAGCAGTGTTCTTCTGGGACAAACATCCTTATCCTGGCTCCTGGAGATTAGCACAACACAGCACAGGTGTAGGAATGAGGTCAAGAAGCAGGCATGTAGGAGGATATGGAGACCACCAAATACCCTGAAGCCTCCAACCCATTTCCACAGTAACTAAATTACACAGAAAGGGAGAAACTTGTCTCCAGGGAGGGAAACTTATCTACAAAAAGGTACCCTCACAAAACCCTGCGTGTGCACCCCAGGACCCTGAACACTCCATAATCTGCATCAGCAATGGAGCCAGGACTGCTGATCTCTCTCTCTCTTTCCCTTGTTTTCTCCTCCTCTTTAATACAGCTTGCTCTCTTTCTCTGTTCCCTTTGAGCTCCCTCCTTTATTTTAACCCCACTGCCTTGTGCTTATAGGATGTCAGAGACTAACATAACAGTTTCCATGCAGAGTGTGTAATCTACCAATAGAACTTCATAAGATTTCGTAGACCCTCTGACTTTTGCTGTTTCTTTTGTCCATGAGCATTTGCAAATTTTAGGTGCTACTTCTCCTGAAGAGTGGGATGCCACAATATGGAATTCTCCCTAGGTATAATGGAACAATTGAAAATTTTGGTGGCAAAGTGTTCTCTCACTGTTACAAGGATGTTATAACAAGAGATCTTACCTTTGGGCATACCTGGGATTGCTGCTGCATTTAGATGTGGGGTGAAGCTTGTGGGGATGCTGCCAAGAAATGGGATCTAACATGTTAGATTGTGTTGATATGCCTGCACAAGCAGAGCTTCCACAACAATTGTACTTGAAAGAGTTGCCATTTACATTATGGAAGCAAGCTGTTCTCCTAGAGATACCATTAATGATGGTGAAGGCAGGAAGGATAATGATGTCATTGTGTCCAGCCTTCATAAATCCCAGGCCATTCAATTCCTAACATCCATGGCCTGCATTAGTCCATCATCCTTGGAATTTGTGTTGGGCTGCTTGATCATTCTTTAGAGACAGTGTGTCCCTGGAGACGACCCTTTTCTCCAGGTGGTCCCTGCAGACCTTGGTCCATGTTTTCTGTGTAGTTTGACGGTATGAAAAAGGTGATACATTTTCATGTGACCAGAATCTGAAAGTGTTCTGCATGATCACCTTAACCCTACTGTTATATTCCATTCTTTCAACCTTTTCCAGAAAACATTTTATCTGAATCTATATTTATTTCCAGATTATCAAGACAGTTCCACATGTCTGAGGCTGATACTCATCCTGCAGAGCTCTACTTAAACACGTAAGAAGGATGCTAGTGGGGTTACCTGTCTAGTGCATGCCCTTCTAATGGTGAGTGCTGAGTTTGTTCTGTCATGTTCCTTGATTTCATTCTCTGATGTGCCTACCCACTGTTACCTCTACCAGGCAACTGTTTCTAAGAATTAAACAGGCTATTGTTAACAGACTTGTTTTCCATACAACACTGTTGTTTGACATTAGCTGTGTATCTAGCCTTGAATTATCTATTTAGTCCTTTATCAGTTTTCCATTATTTTGTCTGTGACATCAGAAAAAGTAGTCTACAGATGCTTGGTCACTGCTCTAACAATGTCATGCTTCCTACCTCTTAAAACTCCCCAAGATTAAATTATCTCCAAGAAGACAGAAGTTTCCTTGGCCAGCTCTTAAATAACTTGGTGGGGCAGAGTTGCAGTAGATGATCCATGAAGGTCTTTTAAACATCCTTTTAAACATTTTAAACACTTTTAAACAGTGTTGCACACTGCCTCTTGCAGCACTTACAGACCATGTGTCTTTATCAGTTGGATTTTAACAAGCCTAGTGGAATCCCAGCCCTCCCTTACTCCAGGTAATACAAAGGTTCCTGTAATGAATGGTAACAAACTAATAGTATTGTAAAGTGGAAGCTGGATGTGCACTATTTGCTGTTTTTTTCCCAAACTTCATCTTAGGATAAATTACAGGCATTTTTATCCTGTGATTTTAGGAGAATGTTTTGAATAGTGTGTCCAAGGATATTTGCCAACTCTGGTTAAATGTCAGCCATCTGTTTTCAGTTTTAAAAGGGCTGTTTGTAGATGCAGTAACTGGCAATGGCAAGAACAAAGCAGTGAGCTTGGGAGACCCCAGGGAACTGCAGGCTGGTGAGTCTCCACCCAGCCCTGCAGAGATGTTAATACTGAAAGCCTCAAACATTGAGGAGACAAGAAGGTGACTGGCACTAGTTTTCAGTATGGATTTACACTGGGGAAGTCATGTCAGGCTGACCTGGTCACCCTCTGTGATGAGATGACTGCCTTGATAAATGAAGGGAGAGGAGAGGGATGTTGTTCAGTTTGAGCAAAGCTTTCCTTGGTGTTTGCTAAAAGAATCTCATGGACAAACTGATGGACTACAGACTGGGTTTGTGGACACTGAAGTTGCACTGAGAACTGCAGAGCTGCTGGGTTCAAGGGGTTGTGATCACTGGCACAAAGTCCAGCTTGAGTCTAGTCACTGGTGTTGTGACCTAGGTCCTGGGACCAATATGCATTCAAGCTCCAGATGTTTCCCTTCTCTTTAAGCAGCAAGTTGAGCAGCCCAGAGCACAGGACTAAAAGCTTTCCGCAAAATCAAATAAACACCAAGTCCAACAGCAACAGCCTACAAGGTAACAGGGATTTTTTGGAGTCAAAGCATATTTATACTGGTAAAAAGCTAAAGTTGGCTTCCTGCAATTAATAGGAAAAATGCTCCTATAAATACACATGGCAAGTCTCTGCATCCCAAGACTCTTAGAATTTATTTCCAGGAAGGAAAAAAATCTCCACGAAGTGGTTTTACCAAGTGGCAAGATCATTAATTGTTATAACTTAATAGTGTTCCACTGGCATCCTCACTGGCTGGCTGCAGTGTGGTGTCCAGCAGCCCTCAGCAGCAGTACACAGGCTGCCACCATAGCACATGAGGAAGTGAATCTTATTATTTTAGTACTGACCAACCTTTCCTCACACTTTTGGCTCCAAGACCTTTCCTGGGGCTCAGACACAAGGAGAAATTAGCCAGAATTTCTTCCTAGGTCAATACTTGCCTAGAACACTGCAGTTATTGGGGTGGAATTTTGCAGCAACAGTGTCAGTCTGTCTCCCCCAAGACAACCTTTAGTCACATTTTTTCCAGTTGTCTAGAATCTGTAAAATTTCTGTTGTAACTGAGTCTGTGTGTTTCACACTCAACATGCATCAGGCACTGCAGTGGGTTTGTAGAAGTGAGGAAACCCCCAGGACAGGAAAACTTTTGACAACACAGAGGAAGAAAACCCACAGACACTAATTACAGGGGTTACAGATCTTTTTGCTGACACTTCAGCATCTGTGGAACATGACCCTCACTATGTTTGTGTCTTTGGCACATATAGTACAAGCAAGGTCTAGCTGACCCTTCGATCACAGCTCTGCAGTTGCGGCCTGTAGCTTCTCTCTCACCTCTGCCAGTTCATGGTACAGCTCAGTGAAGAGGAAAGAGTAAGAACCTCTGTGCAGGGCAGAGCAGCTGATCCATACCTCCCAAAAGCCATGTTGGCCACATGGTCCCTTGAGCCTTTTTAGGGGGCGGAAGCCCTCCTGACATCTTTTCTTTCAGAGGAGGCTTGAGAGGGACTGAGGAAGCTGGGAGACAAAGCACAGAGATTCTTGTTTTCTAATACACTATGAATTTTCTCACTTTCAATGTCTCCAAAATTGGCCACCTCTTGACCAAAAAACATTTCAAGCGCTATGTCCTGGCATCTCTTTATTTCTTGGACCATTTACTGGACCTTGAAAGCACCATGCAATTGAAAAACTATCCTGATCTTTCATTCAGAAACAGACAGGATGAGTACAGCAATGGCTAGGAAGAACTAATAAAATAGTGTGAAACTATTCTAAGTCCTATCCTGGTTTGGCTTCCTCCTTGAGCAACAGCAGTGTCAACCAGCTGGCAAGAGCTGAGGCCCCAAGTCACAGAGATCAGAAACAAAATACACTCAAGAAGGGAAGTGATGACAGCCAAGGAAACCTGCAGCAGCTGGGCTGAAGCTGGAGGCAGGCAGCAGATTGAGTGTTGAAAGGGGTAATGTCGACTGCCACATGTTTGTAGCATACAGTGAAGGCACAGTTGATAACACCACAGACCAGCTGCAGACTCCAGGCCAAGGAGTGCAGTGGGTCTCATTTTGGTTCCACAGACAGGAATGACAATGTCCATACATGCACATGCCAGACATGGCCAGTGAGAAAGCACCGAGGGAACCCAGACCTTTTAGCAGAAGTGAAGACTGACTGTGAAACAGATTAAAATCTCTTCCCCCAAAAATGGTGAGCTGCCTTACTTTGGGAAACAAACTGATTCATCTGCACTGTGAATAGGAGAACAAGGGGACCTGCAAGACAGGCGATGGGACAAAAGAGATTAATGCTAAAATTAGCTGCTTGGGGACAATTTAGACTTTTTATTGCTGAGATTTAAGCCGGACATGCATTTAAGAGGAGTTCAATTAATACGAACAGCTTTGGAATTTGTGAGCTCATCTATGGTCCTCTAAGTCAGCTAACAGGCCCCACACCATCTGACTGCTGTACTCAATGGAGCATCTGAGGCTGGTGGGGAGTTAGTAACCCCGGTTGCTAAAGCCCTTCCTAACCCATCATTTTCTGTGTGTCTCCAGGGCCAGGGGCTTTGGCTTTCCTTTGCATCTCTCAAACAATTTAATTAGAAGGCTCAGTAGAATGACTATGTTAGTGTTCCTATATCTTTTTAAAGTCTGCCCTTCCAGCATTCACAAATATCAGTAATACCTACTATGGGGAGCAGAGACGATGCAGCCAGAGACATGGTCTCCCACTTAGCTTAAAAACCTTAACTTACAAAGCTTGAGCTTGTCCATGATCATGGAAACTAGCCTCTCAGGATGAGGCCAAGGGTGCAGACAGGCAGGCAGAAGCGGATTTTAGGCACAAAATTTTAACCTCCAGCATAAAACTTAGACGTCTCAGACATTCTTCTTCTGAAAAAATAACTTTACTAGGTATAGACAGTGAAATACAACAGCTGTGTAAAGGCCTCACTCTCCTGTGCAATGAAAATATGTGGAAACGCTACAGATGCAGTTTTGGGATGCAAGATCACCCTAAAACCTGTAGTCCTTTACCTGACTGCCCAGCTACATTTATCTGTGCTGTTCAACACTTCTAAGAGGTAGGTCCTTCTTAGAAAAATAAAGTGGTTGAAAGAAAACTCTTGCCTCAGAGCAAATGAGGTATCAAATGATGAGAACAGGAAGGAGATGCTTTGAAGTTGTAAGTCCCAACTCTGCCAATAGATAAATCTCCTGTGGAAGTAATGAGTACTGCTACAGCTATACAGAGAACCAGGACTAATGTTTAGGCCATGAAAAACCAAAAAAAAGCTGAGATTCTGCTCTCGGGTTATCAATCCACTCACTGGTGGAGGAAAAAGAACAGTTCACTTTGTTTTCACTAAATCAGTCATGTCCACACAGAGGCTGGACTGCTGTGGTAAGAAACCCAAGCCCACTTGCTTTTAAACTGCCGTGGATTTACTTGCAATGGGGTATTAGCAAATAAGGGAAAATATCAGCCACACCAACACACTATACAAATACATTTTATTTAGAGATACCCATAGTAAGATGCACAAATACTTTTTTGTTCACCAATTTTCAGATCACACAACTTCAAGTAGTGGAAAAAAACCGCAGTTAATTACAAGTATCTTATGTAACAGGGCAGTAATAAAAGATTCATTTGTCAGACTACAGCATGGTTAACGATACTCAGATGAGAATGTACAGGTCTAGGTATTTAAAAAGTGCATGGGGCATTGCCACATACACTAACATGCTTCTTCAAAGAGCAACATCTTTCTGGCATGTGAACACAGTAACCCGGTTAATGCAAGAGGGAAAATAGGCTCATAATTTGATCTGGAAATATATCTACTAGAAGTTTTCCTCCAAACAGCAAATTATTTGTGACTGACACATGGAAACCAATCTATAAAAATCACTGTTACATTGTCCATGTAGTCAAGCAACACACACATGACCTAAAATTTAAAATTATCAGTTCCAGTCTATGCCTTCACAGCTTTTACATAGTCTTCTTCAAAAGAGTCCAGAATACTTAATTGCATTTAATCATGCTGGGGGAAGAGCTGTAATCTGAGCTCCACACTTTTGCATCCAGAATGAGTTTTTCCACAAGAGAAATCTCAATCTTCAAATTTAAAAAAAAAACAAACATGTTCCACCTGCAAGGACATCAACTGGCTCACGTATTGCTTGGTTTATTTTTAAATTCCCATGTAAATGGAAGGTAGGAAGCTGCACTGGTCTGAGAGAACAGCTGCATTGGTTTGAAGTTACATTTAAAACACATGGAACCTGGACTCTTATCTCCAGGGTCTCTCTCAAACCAAGGAAATGCATTAGGTTCCACTACTCAATGCAGTCCCTGTTTTGTTTTTAAATAGGGATAGTGTTGAACAGTGCTTGGGAAAGACCAGCAAGGACTGTTGTGTGGGTGATTACATATAAGAGCAAGAAACACATTTAATCAGTCTTCAGATAATCTTCCATTGCAAGTAAGAGAGCAACAGAGACTGCCTTTGCATTATAGTTGGGAGGCACATTTTGCACTGATGGACAGAAAATCTCAGTTTACCATGCTACTTTCTTAAGCCAGCAACTGGCACAAAATACCACCTAACTTTCTGTTAAAGCAATTATTTTAAAAGAAACAAAAATCCCCCTCAATTACTGCTTTTATATTTAAAATTCATAAGCTGCTCCCTCACCTAAGCTACTCAGAGATACCTTTCTACTTGTGTATACGCAGCTGTTTCTTCCTTGTTTGTCTAAGAGCTCCTCGTTTCTGTGCACCTTGACTGTAGACAAGTAATTCTGATGCCTCAGGACGGGCCCCTGTACTGTTTAGGAGTTGAGAAAGTCAATATGGTTTTGTACATTTGCAGTGAACCCCAGAACAAAAATAAGAAAAACAAAAGCCACAGAATTGCAATAACCAGGAGTACAGGAATAAATTCCATGGAACAGGAGTGACTTTGGAGCAAACCTTTTTGGACTGAAAGGGATATGGCAGTCCAAGAAGATACCAAGAGCTGAGTAAAAAGAATAAGGACACTCTGAGTAAGATCCTAGTTCAGCAAACCACTGCCTAAGCCAGCACAAGTGTTGTAGGGCTCTAACAGGTGCCCCCAGGCTTTGCAGAACTTGGTACCTGAACTAGTACCCCTGAAAGAACTTGCTCAAGTCCCAAGCAGCAGTGTGACATGATGTGAGTGAGGCTGGGACAAGAGACTGAGACTGGAGACAGCAATTTGAACAAGAGGGGCAAAGCCCACCGGAAGTTACTTAACCAGCTCTTTCTGTAACAGCTCCACTATCACACCTGCAATGTGAGAGAAGCCTAGAGCAACCAGCTGAAGCTGTAAATCATAACTGGCCTGTTACATCCCTGCACTGTCAACAGCCAGCCAAGTGGAGGATAATGCAGACAAGGCCCTTTCACTCCATCATCCCTGCACAGAGCAGGTGGAGAGGGTTGGTGGCAGCTGTGAAGCACATTAATCATAGTCACTCATGAAAACAGAGACAAGTGCACTGGTAACCTTGAATGTTTGAGGGGAAGACTAAGTGACCACTGGGGAAACTGGTTTTTCTGCATGCCATCTTCACATCTCATCTGAAGGAGGATTACCACTAGTTTTGAAAGCTCTGGGAGCAACTAATTTGCAGTGATCTAAGGCATGATGGCACAAACCCTTAAAGCCTACCCTTCAAACATTCCATTGCCAGCTCACCCCTTTGTCATTCTTGCTGGACAAAGTACATCAGAATAACTCTTCTCTTTTGAGCACAGGGTTATTGTTTTGCTCATACCCCTACTCTTATAATTCCACCCCCCAAAAAAATAAATCTCTGGAGGAAGCCTTTATATGGGATCAAGTCAGCAGCTCACCCTCCTGGTATTGCCCTGAATGAAACCTTTCATCAAGACATTGAGTAGCAGTTGAAGATGCCAGTTCTCTGGCTAAACCACTCCAGATCAGTTTGATAAACAAACTGAAGTGAAGGATGAAGGCACAGTGCACCTCCACTTCCTGATCTGCTGATACCCTCCGAACAATATGGGTGCAAGAGGTTTTCAGCTTCTGCAGACTATGCAGGGGTGGAGTCTCCACTTGCAAGACAGGCATCCAGCCACAGAAGTTTACAGTAAAAGCACAGAGTGATCTTGCCACCCTGGGCTACAGGTTTTCTTTTATTATGACTGGATAATTTTCAGAGTAGGCAGACAGCTTTGAACTCATCACTACAGGTGAACTAGGAAGAAATGAGAGAAGAGGAAAATGCTAAAGGTAGAAAAGTAAGTTAAATCCATTTGCTCTACTCAGAAAAGTGACTGTCTTGAAAACAGCACCTCACTGAATTTAAAGGAACTCTGAAATTACCATGAAGCAAAAAAAACTCCACAGTAAGTCTGCACTGTGGTACAGAGAGAACAGATACTGTTAGCATGGAAATCACACAGACCTTAGAGCTCCATGACCATGTATTAATGTCAATACACTGATGACTAATCGTGCTGATTCTAAATACAAAGGTAACCTCATGGATCAACAGAGTGCAATACTGTAATTCAGTTAATTATGCATAGACATGTCCATGGAAGGCCACAGCAAGTGAAGATACATATGCTCCTCTTTCCATGCTCCTATGAGACATAAAGTATCAATTGTACTGTATTTTCTAAATTCATAAGAGTCAGAAACTCAGGCCAAATACCAGATGTCAGTTTGAGGTTTGTAAACAAATAAACCTTTAGAAAACTAAGCCAAATGTAATGTCTTTGTGTTGATAAAAACAACAACAAAAAACACCTTTTCAGAGAGGAGAAACAATTTGCAAGGTAACAGAACACTGAGTCCCATGTGTAGACAGGCTGGTTTCACATACTATCTGCAATTTTGCAGTGTTCCATTTGCAAGTTGCATCAATAACTTGGAACAGGTTTATCTTACACTTTAAAAATGTGCACTGTAATATTTGAAGAGAGCTGTTACTACTTTGCTTGACAGCTTCTGTGACAGTTCAGGATTCAGTGCTGTTTCTGATACAGCTCATGACAGAAACAAGCTGAGAAAGCCTCTGTTAGATGAGTGGATTTGGAGTAGTTGTTAACAAACATCAGACCCTGGATTCAGAACAGAAGCCATCAAGTATCAGGAAGTCCTGATTTTTTTTTCCTCAAGGCTTTGGATCTTATTTAAAATGTTTGGGGAAAAAAGCATTAAAAACAGTTCACTGTAGAACATCCTACTTTCAGGCAACAAGTTATGATCACTGCACATATTAAAACACCTTGTGTATTTTGTGCATCTTATGCACCATAGGCAGTGGGAAAGATCCAGCATTTATCTACACATGAACATAAAAGCAAGGACTGACAGATGTCACTGGCAAGACTGATACCAAGACCAACCAGCGCATTGATTTGTCTACAGCACAACCTAACACAAATGGAACAAGTCACAAATAACAGTACAAACCTGTTGCAATTTCAACACATACATCTTAGAAAAAGACAATGCATGTACCCAGCCCTAAGACAGTGACAAGTTTGATAACTTTATAAAGATCAAGGTACCAGAAGAGGAAGGCACATTAACCTCTGGTTGGTCCGTTTTGGTGCTATTTGGATGAGTCATAGTGATTTATACCCTGAGACTGTGGGAGGCCTTGAAAATGAAAAGAGACCAGGTGAATGGGCAAATAAAAAGTATCAGTTTAATGTGATTGTAAGATTCAGCACCTGAATTTTCCCTTTTAGTAAGGGAATCTGGAAAAACAGTTCTTAAGAAAACACTGTATTGACTCTTAAATCTTTTGTCCTGAAGGCAAAAGAATTAATTCAAAACAATCTTGGACTGAAGACATTGCAGTATGTTGCAAGGGGTTTTTTATACACCCTCTCAGTTTCAGTACAGCAACCACAATTTGTATACAATCAAGTGTTGGCAGTTTTTTGGGTATAGAAACAGTCAAGACAGTCCACATTTTCCCAACTCTGCCAACTCCATTTTAAATCTGTGTGCACTTTCTTAGACCATACTGCTCCCAGCAGGGTGTTAGTGGGAAAGGCTGTTAGAAAATGGGAAGATTCCTTTTTGCAAGAGCATTCTTTTAATTAGCCAAGTACCACACGGTTTTCATTAAAAAACCCAACATCACAAGCAAAAAGATACTTCCTAATTTTATCCTTGAAAAATAACACACAGTTATTGTAATAAAAACAGAGTTATTAAAATAAAAACAGAGATGCTAAAATAACACAGGAATGTCAGGGATATATACTTAATCTCTCAAAGATGTTTCTGATTAGGCATTTACATATCCCCTTTAGTTTTTAAATTCTTCAGGAGTCCCGAGAGCCATACCAAACACTGTTTGCCTTTTATGTTTTTCTGGTGTTCCTTGCCCATCCTCACCACAAAAAGTGCTCATGCACAAAGGAGAGCACCTCACACAAGATGTGGCTGTGTTCTCTCTTCCACTCTCCCTTGTCCTTGGGTGTCTGCTTGAGTATTTCAAGTAAGTTACTGAGGGCACCATAACACTCAGAAATGCATTTTCAGTTGAGGTCATACCTTGGGCTCAGACTGTGGGGTGGCCAGCAGGGCATACAGGGATTTTCAATTGGCTAAAAAATTTGTGCCTGGTAGCTCAAGAGTTCCTGGCTCAGCATGGGCTGGCCAGAGGATCAACTCCACCAGCATAATACACAGCTCTGCAACAGACTTCCTTAGGAACAAGCTATACCCCAGTCCAGTAATTCAGTCATAGCAGCAATTGCAAAAGTAGCTATGTAAAAACATATCAGACACCTTGGAAAAGTGCATTTATTGAAAATAAGGGTAACAGACCACTAAAAACAGACCTCTCACCTGGTTGCTGAAAGATGCTGCTGCTTTCCCACATGCAGTAACTGACAGCCTACCTGCCCTTGGTTTCTTGCAAACTAAGCAAACAAGTGACCTCGTGAAGGGTCTAGGCAAGCCTGCTTTGTTTCACATGCCTGCATCAGGTGAGGGCACAGCAGTTCAAAAGGCCTGTAAATGCCTCTCAGCTGAGTGGCACAAATTAAGACAGCAAAGCACCACTCGACATAGCTAGATCATAAATTTAATCTGCTAATTTTTCAGATGCAAGCTATAGACAAAGCAAGTGCTCAGGTGAAGGAACAGGATGAAATTCTAGAAGAGAATGATCCCCAAGTATCTTAATCCTTAAGATACAAAAAGCTGCCAAAGACCTAAAATGGAGGCAGCAAATATAAACCCCTTAATGCAATTCAGGAGTTTCTCTCATGAAGACAGTCACAAGAGTCACCCACAATATGAGTATAACTTTTGTGAACAGACTAAGTCCAACAAGATCACTGGGCACTCTTGCAATGTTCTTAAAAATGCATCTGTGAGGAGAATGAACATTTGAGACTAGGAACATGAACCTACTATCAACTCTTCTTTGGTAATTTACTCACCTCAAACTAACCCCAGCAGCACTGATGAGGGAATCAAACAAATGGACTCACTTCTTTACTGCAATCCCAGAAAGCACCAGAGGAGAGCACTAGCAATTCTCCCTAGAAGTCTTGACTGTACAAGGGAGAAACCTGGAGGAGTTACAGGAATAAGGTGTTTAGTGAAGAGGGTGAGCATAACCCTTGTTACTGTGCTCAAGCCAACATGCAAAATAGCTTCTGATTCCTCAGTAATATCCCATGACACACCATCCAGCTGTTACTGAGGAGTTGCTAATCAGTATTTACAAGCTAGGTATTAAGAAATCCACTACTGAGTCACTAGTTTGATTACCTATCATGAATACCGAAAATGTAATACCCAAAAATATCTACATTAATATGGTAGTCTCCTAAACTTACTGGTAGCACACATGACTGAGAACTCAATAGCAACCACTCTGAAGGCATGTTATGCTAAAAGTTCTCTCCTTCAAGAGAGATAAACCAGAGTATGTTGCCCATGTGGAACACACTGCTATTATGTAATCATTTCAGTCCAACATGTACAAGGGCTACTGCCCCGTTCAACAGTCTGAGCCAGCCTTTAACTTATACCTAGTTAAACTAAAGCAAATTGAAGGTCTTGAGCACAGGCTGACAAAATGCCAGGAAGCCTGTTCCTGCTCAGTAGAGGTCACCTCTGCAAGGACAATATTGCTACAGCAAAGACTGGTGTGATTTGGGTTGGAGGAGGCAACCTCAAACAAAGCATTCAGCAGGAAAGACCAAGGGAGGGAAATCGTGAAGAAACAGTAGAAAAGATAAGATGGTCTGATTATATGCATGTCATTAGCTCTCAGCAGTGCACAGCAAGCTATTCCAGAAGCTACTGAAGTGCAGTCACCAGATTGACTCCATAGAAGGGATATATCTGGCTTTTGAACAGTAAGGTACTCAACTTGCCTCTCTGCAGAGCCTGGAAGCTCCTTGTTCTGCAGCCATTCCTGCACTTGGATGGGAAACCCACTCACTTCTAACCATGATTAGCAGATACCTAACCCAACAGGGCAACAAAAATCAAAGTAAAAAAAATTCAGTTTTTCTCCTATTACTTATGTTTGGGCAATTGGCATGTCATCATCATCTTTCTATGCCTCCGTTTCTAACAGTGATTGGAACAAAAGTTTTGTATGACAAACCACAGAAATATTTTGAAACTTAATACCTATATTGCTGTAAGCATTTAAAACCACTGAAACTAGCTAAAAATTAAGTTATCTCTAGTCCAAATTGTTTATGTGCTTGCAGCACTATCTGGTTTGGTTCCTAGTTTTTTTGTGGGGATTTCTATACAGAACAAGGATGGCTCCCTTACTGTGAGAAGATATTTTTGCAAGAAAGCACCCTGAAAACAGAATACACAAAAGCATGTGAGACTTGAGACATTTTACATCTTTTTCCAGATTAATCTGAGAATTGTGCAGAGCCTTCTATGAAGAAAAAAAAGGAGAAAAGTGCACTCACATTACCAGGATTTAGGAACACATATTGAGGTACTTGTGGAGATCAGTCAGTAGGGAGGGGCAATTTCCAGTGGTGCCTCTTCAGTAACCTAGAGACTGCAGAAAAATCAGCCTTTTTGTTTAAAGGCCACACACGTACTATTTTTCCTCCTATCATGGCCTAAAATATGCTTCAATTAATAGATCAACACCAGGGCTAGAATTTCCAGACAAGGAGTCCCCCTTTAGCACTGCTGATACTAAATGCCCAGATATTACCTGTTGCTTCAGCAGAACTGGAGGACACTCAGGTAGACTCAAGTATCTAGCTTCTTTAAAAAAACAAAGCAAAAAACTTCAAACCAAACCAAATTTAAAAAACAAACAAACCAAAGCAGAACATATTTCTTGTGACAGAATTATCTTACCCAGTAGCCGTAAGGACACAAATCCTGCCATTCTTCTCCAAGATTTGTTTTTCTTCATATATTTCCACTTTTCTAAGCCCCTAAAATAACCAAAGCAGCTACCTCATGGTATATAATTTTACCTTTTCAGAAAAAAGCCTGTCTAGCCACACACACAGTACCTTGAACTGATGCAGTTTATGCAACCAGGACACAATGGTATTATCAAACACTGGAAGATCTGCTTGTGAAGCACCTGTATTAATGCTCAGTGCTAATTGTACCTCTGGGACAGGTGCACACCTGGGAGAGAGTTCTATTGCCAAGATTTCCACCCCAATGAGAGGGACTTGCCCACTCCTTGTAGGATTTCTATCCAGGTCTCCATACCAGCTGGAACTTAAGCCTTTTGCTGACTGCTTGGGGTTACTGATGAAGATACTAGTTTGAAGAGGAGAGAGACTGTAAAGATAAATGCAGATTAGCTCTGGGTTGTGGCCAGTAACTGTAGTGGTAGCTATGATCTCTCACAGAGATGGGAGAACAGAGCATGTCCCAGCCTTGTCTTTTCTCTCAGTTTGATCAACTGCTCATGTGGTGTGGAGAGCCTGGTTCAAGTATGGCTTAAAGAAAGAGGCCATGAAGGTAGACAGCTGATGGGAAAGTAAAAGGCAGCTGTAAAGCAGCAGTTTGCAGGCTTGATTTTGTAAATAACTAGGTTGTCAGGCACCTTTTCTATAAACAGCAGGATTCTCAGACAGTCTTCTCATAACAGTCCTTGGCTGCTCTGGGAACAGATATGAAGGTTTTGAGAACAGATATGAAGGTTTTGAGAACTTTTCATATCACAGTGAGAACATAATTTTGGTTTCAATAACAACCACAGGTATTGTAAACAAAAGGAGGGGTTAGAGTTTTCTCTGTAACCTATCGTGAGCTCGGATTTTGCAATATGCATGAAGTTAATTAACACTATTATAAAAAGTGGCTGATTTCATCAATAAATCAGAGTCGATGCTGATCAACAACAAAGATGGGTCGTCTCCCTTCGCTTTCAACAATGTGGCACCAAAGCTGTGAGGCACAGGCACACTTTGCTCCACCAATGTCAGGGGAAAGGCATTAATTCCAGCAGAGGGCAGAGGCATCACTAACAAGCTGAGAGTCTGGTGCCTGCCAAAAGGAGGAGCACCTTGGAGTCTTACATTTTAGCTGAGTATTGGTAAGACCATCACCCTGGGAGGCACACACTTCGCAGCTGGACCTGATGGGCACTGGATCTGTTCTCCCCTCCCAGTGCCAGATGAAGTTGGAGGGAGTCTGAACACAGAAGGCAGCAGGGGATTCTGGAAAAGCCTGAGCCTCTCCTAAGCATATGCTAGCGCAAAGTGAGGGAACACCAAGATACCCTCCCTATGCAGAAAGCTGCTCACTTGTATTAGTAAAGTCTGAGATGCACTCTTTAATCTGGGTGAAAAAAATACTTTATTTATTCCATTGGCTTCTTTGAGCAGATGGCCAACCAGAACAGCAAAAAGGGGAAAAATTTCCACAACCTGGGATAAAAAAGGTCCAAGGTTTTAGGCAGTTTACGAAGAGATTTTAAGCTACCCTAACAAGCATACTTAGAAACCATTTCTCATCTGGAGAACAGATAGATTTAGTTAATTTGAATATCTAGCCTCCATTTCCTCTCAGCATCTCTGCAGCCCTCAATGTAATGTCACCCTGCAGAACAGCCTATACAAACTCCAGTTGTGCAAGCTGATACCTGGGATGGGCAGTGAAGAAACAGACCAATTTTTGCTCCTAGCACTGCTGAAAACTACTATTCAAACACAAATGCATTTTTAAGAACTCCTGCATTTCAGATCTGATGGTCAATACCCCTAAGGAATCCATCCCTGGGCTCCAGGGATGGATTAAAATCCCTCTATGTAAAAACAGTGTCATTAGACTTGTACTTTTAAAAAATATGATCAGCCCAGGCCAGGGCCAGGCTCTCCAGATAAAGTAGTAGCTTATCTCTTATAAATATTTTTAATAGTTTTTAATTACAAGTAGTCCTCACTCCAGGTAATGTAACTGACACAAAGTACCTGCACACATGCAGCCCCAAGACTTTCACAGAAAGCTCAGGAGCAACCACTCTGTAAGAAAGAAATCCTACCTCACAGCAAAGTAGAGGAGGGGACACATGGCCAAGCCAGCCTAAATGAAGGGAAGAGTCATTTGGAGTAAATACAATAAAAAAGGACTTCAAAACCCCTCCATATAAAGGATAAAGGAGGTTAAAGCAAAAAAACTAGTTCAAAAAGATGTACAAAACTGTTGGAGACCAACAGAAAACTCTGCCAAAAAAATAACTTGTGTTTAGATCAGGAATCAATGGCATCACACAATTTTGTTGTTTAAAAAATGAAAAGAAAAGTGAAAATCTGTGTAAAGATCAGCATCAGAATGAAGAGTTATCATTAGCTCCAGAGACCAGCATAATTCCCATGAAGTCCTGATGGAAGAGGGCCTCCTGCCACAAACAGTTTCGTTCCAGACGAGTCGTAGCAGTGGGTGTAAACAGCATTGGGGAAGTAATTTATGTCAGAAAAGTAATTCCTCCAGGTTTCATCATGGTTCTGTTAAGGCAAAGTTTAGATCATTATTGTTGCCAAACAAACCCAAAACCCTGTTTCACAAAAGCATTTGGTAGCTTACAGAGCCTAAAAGGGTATTTTCTCTTAACAGTCCTGAAGCTTTAGAGAAGTCAACTAAAAGATACCTGAGTTGTCCTGAACCTTTTTCTAAGGCATTTTGGTCAAGCAATGGAATGGGGAGGTGACGGGACATTGCACTGATACAACAAAAGGTAACAGAGCTAAGTTAAACAAAGTCATTAACTGCTTTTTGATAACATACAGGAAACCAAACTCAAGTGCCTGCCAAGGCATTACCTTAGGAAGCCACAGTGTCTAAAACTGCAAACAATTAAATTCAAGGTCTCTTGCTTCAAGTACCACATTAGATTACCATGGCTTTAAAGAAAGACAATTGATTTTCTGTTTGAGGTTCTGAAAACTACAAGTTAGATTACACTTGAAAATACAAAGAAATAAAATCTAGTTCATTTATGAATCCGTGTTTAAGAACTGTAATCACTATGCCTTACACTCAAACAAATAGCCTTCAGTACTCTTTCATAAAGCTTTTGTGGAATGCAATTCTGCAGCACTTCTTGCTCTTCAGTTTTACTTACTGGTTACATGAATACTGTTTGACTGAGACACATTTCACACAACAGGTCCAAAGAGAACTTGCTCATGCTCTGTGCCGCTCCCATATAATGGGTCTACTTTCCCCCACCTCTATCACAGCTACAAACTACTTACCAGCCAGCCTTTCCCAGTTGTCAACTTCAAAATTTCACTTCCTCCTAATTTCTGCTTCTGCCCATAGCAGGCACGGGGGGGCTTTTCTTCCAGGAACCTCTGGGCTCTGATATCATAAAACAACAAGGACCCTTGCCCTGTCCCCACAGTGATGATGTGCTCGTAGAAGCTCACTGAGCGGATACCTGTCAAACAGAGAAGAGATGGACAGTGCAGTAAGGAACAGGGGTGCTTTGGCTCTGTAGTGCTGCTGCTTCATGTCTAATATTAACTACTAGTATTCTCGGAAACACAAGTTTTCCCACCGCTACAGAACAGTGCAGACAAATCCCACTGATGCTATTGAAACAGCAGCTTTGATTGCATACGTGACTGCCCTCCTCCTTGAGACCATCAGCTACACCAATGGTTCATAATAAGAAGCTTCGTCCTCACCAGCCCTCAGGTCTGCCAGCCAATTAGGGTCCAGAGAACCTTTGCTCTGTCTGCACAAGCCTTTAAGTGAACACACCAAGAGTACATAGCAGCAGACAGAGGGAAGAACATCATCCTGTTTTCCTCCCCGAGCTCACACCCTAACTACCTGCTAATCTGCAGTAAATGACCATCTGAGAAAAGAAAGTCCCAGCTGACACCAAGTGCATTGCGCTTATCAACAGGCTAGCTGTAAGCAAGTGTAACCATAATAATCACCAGTCACTTTGCTGATAAGATACCTTCAGAACTATTAATGAGCCTGATCTGTCTCCACTCCATTCTCAAAGCCCACCTGAATTTTAGCAGCTGGCATTTTCAGCACTTCAGCCAGGAAAGAAAACAGAACAGGACTCCTGCCATCTAAACAACACCACGTTCCACCAGTACATGGGAAGGTACAGTTCAAACTAAACATGTTAGCACAATTCAGTTATTCCATTACATTGAACAGAATGTAAATTTTGTTCTTATAAAATCTAAATTTGAGGTCTCAGCTAATCAAGGATCCCTTGGAACTAGTCTTGGGGAGATTCTGAATGTAAGAATTTTCAACCTGCAAAACATCCTGTTATCTCATCTCCATTTATTGTGCAAATACTGTTCTGTGTAGCTACTCTACTCCAAACAACTCTTCCTTCTCCTTCCTTCTTGACAGAATGCCAGGTTACAAACCCAAGGGCTTTTTAGGCTCTCTTTAGAGTACCACTGAATTACAACCTAAACAAGCATTCAAACAGGAGAGGAAATATGTGAGTCATGTCAGCTACATTCACATGCCAAGTGTTGTCACCACACCAAGCAGGGCTGAATGCCACAGAACTTGTATCATCTTGGACTATTCCCAGCAGTGCATGTGACAGCAGACAACCTGGAGCTGCGGATGCAATCAGGGAGTTTCCCCTTCCCCTCTGTAAAATGTTCTAACAAGAAACATGTCCTCATCCTTCTACCTCTGCCACGGGATGTGACATCCACAGCCACCAGCATTCGAGATGACTTAGAACAAGTCAAGGCCACATTGTCCTGCTCCAGATATGGGGTGAAGTCTTGGCTGTGAGCTTAACGGGTGGGAAACCACTGTCTCTCTACTGAAATACATTATGAGATTCATATAACAATCTTCACTTTAATTCAGAGAGCTACAAATGCACTTAAGACAGCAGAAGACCTTCCCCCAACTCTATCACACGGATCTGGGTGGCTCTGGCAAAGACACACAAGAAAGCTTTAAGCCCTCTGCAGTCAGCAAGAGCAGTCACTTGGATAAGAGGAGAAAGGCACAAGAGTGGACCTACTCTTATTTTTGCTCCAAGAAGTGCTCTGGACAAGCCACCCAGGAGAACATTTACTTCACACAAACAGATGATGGAGTATCAAGGCAGATGGCATTTACTTTTCAATCAAATGTATTAATAGAAAGCTATAAAATGCAGAACAACTGTGGATCTTTCTCTAACCAAAGAAATTTACCAAAGAAATCCATGATGTACCCACTACTAAGAAAGTATTTAGAACAGGCTTTCAAAAAACAGCATTTCAAATTGTCTCCTAGGGGGCTGAAGTACCTCAGATTAATCATTCCCATCAAGCTAAAAGTACAGCCTGTGCCTAGAACCTATCACACTAAATTCTATACTCCCAGCCCACTACCACTGGTGGACCTAGGTAATTTAGGTAAGTATATTGAGCCTCACTCCCATGCTGCAGGAACGGTCTACAGATCCCGGAAAGAAATGAAGAGGTAGTGGAACATCATAAACAAGAAATCACAGAGCCTATGCCATACAAGCACTGTCTGCTGCCTTCGGGACATGAAGGACAGGGCACATAACATGGCTCTGCAGGCCAGTCAAGCAGAGAGCAATTGCTTTCGTGGATCAAGAGCTACTGTCCAAGGTGCGCCTTTCCCTTTACAGCTGCTATGAAAAGCAACACTTACAAGATGTACTAAAAAGCATTCATTACTTTCCTGTGTAAACAGGGTTACAGCAGACGAAAGCCAGCCCCAGCTCCAGCCTTACTGAGCCACCACCTTTCTGTGACCTGCTTTTGTATACTACACAAGTGAACTGAAGTTAACATGGACTCACCACATTCAGCAGGTGCATTTGGAAACTTAAAGCACATTCAGGTACCACTTGAAATCAGCTTTTAGTCCATAGATCAATAAAGACCCTGCTTTCTAAAGGTGCTGCACCATTCCAAGTCCCAGGGAGATCAATATAAAGTGCAAACAATCAGTATCTTGGGAATTGCTGTTATTTACGTGCCTCCACCACCATGCCAAATAAAAAGATGCACCTACTCTGCAGAAGAGAAAACAGCCCTGAACAAAGGCTTTCTCCAGACATGAACTGGAGAAACCCCTCAAAGTACTCCCTACAGACATTATTCCCCAATATGGAAGATCACATACTTGAGGCAGGTTTCAGGCACCAGCCACCACACTGCAGTGTCTGGGTGAGGACCTGGACAGAATCCTCACTAACAGCAAGTGAGGACAAGCAATCTTGCTGGTAAGATGTTCAGGTGATTTCTCCTGACATTATACATACTTCTCCTATAACTGAAAGCAGCAGACCCTGACACTGATCTGGACAACACCGCTCAGTAACTGCATAAATAAAACTTTCCTATCTTTGCCAACATACGTCCTCCTCTGGTAACCTGCTTGAAGAAGAGATGGAAGCCCAGAGACAAGCTAAGTAAGGACTGCAACTTACTGGTCTGGGATTAATATAGCACTCACTGTGCCTTCTCATGCCTGATAGTAAAGAATATGGAGAGAGCTTTATGGGACCATGCAATCTGCAAGCCCTCAGGCCTGGCCCTGGTATAAGGTTCAACTGGACATACTGCATCCATGAGAAAAGGAAATAGTAATCAAATCACACAGAAAATCAGAAGTCTCAGTCACTGCTTTAAAATTACAAAGCAAGCTTTTCCTCACAGCACATACTTCCAATAAGGTAGCACAAAGCAGGCAACATGCCTTTTTTCTAATTCATAGAAAAGAATGCAAGAACAGTATAAATAGTGGTAAAAAGACTACATTTGCTTTGAGATGATAAAAAATAGAATAAGACCCAGTAAAAATTACACAGAAGTAAAAATGCACACTTTTGAAAGTTCAGTAATATCTGGATGGTTTACAATTGAGTTGCTCCTAATGGCAGCGATGTTGCCCTTCATTAGATTTCAGAGCTGGTCATATTTGGTTTGTTGGTTGCTCCAGGTATACTGTCACAAACCCAAATCTATACATACACTGCTAATTATTTAGCCAATCACTAAAAAGCGCTTCTTGTGCATTAGAAGCTTGACTTACTACAGTTTTAACAGCTACTTCTGCAAGCAAACCATTTGAAGCACCTTTCCCAGGTTTCTTACCGCTGCCTCGTTCTTTGGAACAGACGGATTTAACATTGTGAGAAGGCTGCCTTGGATCCAGAAAAGAGACATGTGCCTGTGATCCTACTGCATACACTGACCACTCCTGACCATAAGCCAAACACACGTTCTCCCTGCAGTATGGCAACTTTGTGGAAAGTAACTGGAAAGAGAAAAAATAAAAATCAACCTGTTACAAGAAAAGACGAAGGCGTTAACAAAACAGTTTTGTAAACTATGTTCTAGGAAGCTGCAGGGAAATAAAACACAAAATGCAGGTGAAAAATAAGACCCAGAAGGAAAAAACCTGAAAGGCACGTCTTATCTAAAGCAAACTGAGACAATAAAGGCCGAAGCCAAGAAAAATGGACATTTCAATAAATTGTTTTAGATCCTTCTAAGCTGCTGCTATATCTTTAGCAGGTGCACAGCAACTTCAGCTCTCAGCTAAAAAAGCATATCACATTCACTGGGTGTGATTTGCCATTACACTTAAATAAGTGCAACTTCCTTTATGAATTCTACTGATCAAGTATCCACCGCACTCCGTGCAATATTTCACTTCAGCTAACCCGAAACTAGCAGAAAGTAAAGAATGCTTGCTGTCCTCTCAATTAAGGGGAATGCGGAGCTTCTCTCCTCTTCAAGCTTCAAATTTCAGGACATTTCATTTTACATAGATCTTTTAAGTGTTTTACAGACACTGCTGCTCTTCAAGTATTTGAAGGAAATCAAGAATAGTCAACAGCCTTAACTGCTTGCAGTTTTTGAAGTTTAACTCCAACAAACAGAAAAGCACCTTTGATAGCGTGTGCTCTGCTTTCCAAAGATGAAAATACCCATCCAGGGACACAGCTCCCAACTCCTATTAGAAGGAAAATAAAAAGAAGAGAGTTAGTTAGGATAGCATTATAGCTATCCTTACAAACTCACACTCTATTCTAGGCAGGCTGCAGAGTCTGCATTGAATTCATCCATAATCCTATAAAGGCTCTATCAAGATAATTTTTATTTTATACTGATCTTCATAGAATGGTATACAGTACTTCAGGTGTCAAGTAGTATCTAAATTAGCAAAAGAGTAAATAATAACTTTCAAAACCATAAATCTTGCTAGGCAATCAAATAACGAATTATGAGACAGTACAATCTAGAGTTGACAATTCTCTTCAACAGGTCCCACACTGATTCTAAGCCTAAAGCAAGTTTCAGGCACTACTCTACTGAAAAAGTTAGATCAGGTTTCCACCATGGAGGAGTAACTAACAGCTATTGTGAAAAATAAAGCCTACAGGATCAGTGCTTCAGACAGCACTCCCACCTTTCCTTCACACCTCTTCTGTTCTCTGAGTGCAGGAGGGAAAAAAAAAAGTGGTGAAGGACGAATTGCTACACCCATTAGTAATAACAGGAGATCAGGATGGGGGAGATTGACATTTACTGTTTGTCAAATACCAACAAAATAACCCCAAAGCATGCACTAGTGCCTGCCCTGTGAGTCAGTCACCTCATCTGCTGAGCAATACAGAAAGGATTCAGCCACTGAAACAGCAACTGTTAAATGTTAGCTGGTCTTCACAGAATGTGAATGAAAGCAGAAAGAGCACTAAAGAATGGGATTCAAGCTGCAAGAGATGTTTTGGTGCTTTCTTGTCTTCTTGTAAATATTTCTTTATTCCCCTGCTTAAGATGCAAATCTAAAATCAAACCCACAGGAAAACTGTGCCTTCTAAAATGTCTGGAGTTGGGTTTTTTTCCCTTCTGGACTCCTCCATTCACTTGGGGCAGAAGCAGACGTTGCAGATTAAAACCACTGCTTCAAAAGACAAGGATGCAAAATAATCAAAGAAAAACATATTAACTTGCTTCTCTGGCATATTCTATTTAGTTACTTTTTAGTTTTTCCAATACACAGGGGCAGTTTTAGGACTTCTCAACTGTTTTGCTTGTCTTACTGACCTTGTTCTTATTGTTGAAAGCCAGTGCTCGGACTTTGCAATTGTCAGGATTGGTGTTCTCCTTGGGGATATCCTTCAGAGCATTGTGTGTTATGTGGGCATAGACAGGAACTTGAGAGAGATTATGCCTGGCATCACTTTTGGATAACACATCCTCTGTGACTTCCCAGAGACCCATCGAACCATCCCGGGAACCTGATGAATAGTCCACATATGAATAGTCCATTCCACATATACAGAACTCCTCTTTTCTAAGAAAAGAATTAATCAATAGGGTCTGAAAAAAAGGATACTCTTAGTTTAATCTAACACAACATGCTGTTAGTGCCCATATATTAACAAAAGGATGATTTTACTAAGCTGTAAAGTTCAGAATATTATGAAGTCACTGTCAACTGTCTCTATGGTTTCCAAGCAGCCAGCCAATCTCATATATTTTCAAACTAATTAGGATGCATCAAAACCCACAACCCTGTGCAACAATCATCATCTCATATACAGAATGAACTCAGAAGTGACTGAACACTACAGCTTCAGCCTGAGCCTGTCACTCTCAGCCTTGGTAAACCAGTCTGTTAAACCAATGCAAAATATTTCCACAATAACCTCAGCTGGGTTTATGCCAATTTGGGTTTACTTGATTTCTGTCAGTATGCTTATGGCTGAGTACACAGTAATTTGTGAGCTGAACACAAGCATTTATTTCTAATCACAGTTGTACCACTTTGGATTAAATCTATCAGAAAAATTATTTCACTAAAACCTGTGCCACTTCTCAAAGAATGTAACTTAGATTAAACAGACAATAACTCATTTTATTTTTCTACTAAATTTGAAGACATTAATCTAAGATATGAATCACTAATGTTAAGAACACTGCATCAAGAAAGCTGAATGCCTCTGGTTCACCGATCAATACAGACTTAATCCAAGACCTTATACATATCTCTTCTGGTGTTCAGACAACTCACTTCCAAGTCAGCTCTGACAGATTTGACAGGTACCTCAATTTCTTTACATAAAGTGAAAAGCTATATATCTATGAGGCTATTAAACTTATCAGCTTTGCTATCTCACAGGAGAAAAGCTGCAAAGACAGTAAAGCAAAACATCTTGTTGCAACAGGAGTGGTCCAGCACAGCAGAGGTGGCTTTTCCCCCTCACAGATGGATTCAGGCATCTGCCACTGTCACCTACTAGAGAAAAATACAAAAAGGAGCATCCTAATGCACTTGCATCCAGCAGCACAACATCTTGCCACTCCATTACATGCCATTGGTTTTAATTGCACCTAATCTTGTTTGTTATGGAGGCTGAATACTCAGCAGTAAAATTTCTAAACATGTTGACATACTTTCGGAGGAAGCTGTCCCTTTTAATAGCCCTGGCAGGGGAAAAAGTCTATGTATGTTGTTCAACTGGTTAGTCATGAAGCCAAGCAGAGTATCATTTGCTACCCTAAACTCATGCCATCCTGGGAATTATTCATCTAATCTGAAGCTTTTTGCCATAAAAATACTGGCTATATCCTCAATGTCTAGAGTGGAGTTCAAGTATTTCTGCTTAACACTTTCAGATACAGATGTAATTGAAATCTGTACAATTCAAGTCATGTCAGAAGTTAGTTGTCTTTTTTCACTCTTAATTAGGGTTGTCGGTGAGTTCTAAAGAATTCAGTTTATCAACCAGTCTTGCTAATTGCTTTCAACAAATTTTCCCTGGTGTCTGAGATGTGCAGACTGGAACCTACATCCAGCCTGCTATAAGCACCACAGCAGAGAATATGGCAGTAGAGAACACTTCCACTCACACATCCACCCCTGACCTTTCCATCAGTTCCATCTCACATGCTATGCAATCTATCAGGCCCTTATCTTTCCCCTGGACATCTGTAATCACCTGTGCTGTTCTCTTCAAGCTTACTAGCTTGAATGTGAGGGAACTGCTGTAGACATTTGGGGTAGAGACTTGCAGGATCAAGTTTTATATTAAATTCAAAAATGAAATTCCGGGATTAGCTTTTTGGATTTGGAAGAAAAATCCTACTAAACTAAACCAATCCTACTAAACTAAACCAATTCAAATATGTGACTTTTATATAAGACTATTATGATTTTCTCTCACCTGCAGTTTGACAACTCTGAGTACAGAACAGTACACCCTTTCAGCACAGAAAGGCTGAATTGATGCAACTGCTGAATTAATGCAACAAAACATTACTATTTTTACCTTTACTTAAGCAATTCTTTATGAAGCTACATTGATTATCCAACTAGTCACCAAAAAGTCATTAACTGAGTTTCTCTATTACAGCCTTCTGTATTGACTGCCATAGTGTAAGTGCATATATACATATACACATACACAAACAACTGTACTGAGAGCTTGATGAAACAATGTGAGTTCTCATTACTCTTTCACATTACTTCAGGAAACCAATATTGATCTCAAGTGTTCTGAAGTTATTAATCAATAACAAACATCCCTCTTGAAATTACTCCTCTTATGTGGAATCTTTTCCTGTAACTCATTGTGTTGAAACATCCCCTTCACTAGAAACACAATAATATTCTAATACTAGGAAAATCAGATCTAGACTAACGCCCAACAACAAAATAAAATGAAGCACTGTACTAAGTCCAGGAATTGTTTAAATGCCCCCACAGAGGTGCCTTCCTAACACTTATCAAATACTGGGCATCACTATAACATTCAGAGAGCAGGAAAGTTTAAAACATAAGGGCCCAAAAAAAAAAATCTCAAGAGAAAAAGCATGATTTTACCAGAAACAGCCATAGTATCACTGATCCATGCAATTGAAAAAATCCAGTCCTTGTGTCCATCCTAAAAGAAGAAAGAGAGATTTTTCTGTGCCATTATAATCAAGAGCAGTCTCAAAGCAGACAAGTATTCTTCACTTCAATTTTTAGTACAAGCTCAGAAGGACAGACCTACATTAAAAGTATACAGATAAGATTCCAATATCAAGCTGGAACCCCTCAAGCACCTAGCAGTAATTTTAACTTTTCTGCTTTTGAAGTGTGCAATTAACAAAAAAAAAAAAAAGAAAAACCAGGTCTTGGAAAAATAGGCCTCTGACCAAGGAAAAATTAATCTAAATTCTAAGAATTTCCAGGATTCTCACATTTTCCATTCTGAAAGCAGCATTCTTCTGTAAAGTATCTATTTGTTTGGATTTTTTTTCTTCCAACACATATCCTACTATAAAAAATAACCAAAATCTTATGTTTACAATACATGACCTAAGATTAATGTTTCAAGACTCTTTTCTCTAGTGTGTGAGAAACCTGTGGGGGGAAAAAAAGGATCATAAGACTCTAGTTTTGTTTAAAAAGCTAAAAAGCGACACAAATGAAGAGCAAGTAATGCAAATCTTCAGTCAAGTCTTGCTCTAGCTGGTTATCTGCTGCTGCAGAAACTCTGACCTGACCTCTGCTGTTGCAGTTAACATCTACATGAAATTCTGAATAAAAAGGAGAAATGAGAGAGAAGCACTCACAAGATACCACTATATTCTCTAGCCTGTTTTTTTAAAGACTGGCCATTTTAAAAAGGCCTCAGGATGTTTTAAAAACAGTACCAGTTTGTATGGAACTGCCACAAGCCACAAGGTTAGAACTAATCTTCAACACCAAGTTCCCTCTCTGGAATAATACATCCAGAAGCTGCACAGGGATAAGAGGAAAAATTTAAAAACTTGCAACATATTTTTCATTTCTCAAAAGAGCTTTTTCACTATAAATAGTTTCAGAGCTCATCACCACAGTTAGACTTTAACACTTAGGATTTTGTTACATTTTTTGTGCTGAAAAGTAAGCTAAAGTAGACCTGAATGAAGGTGAGGAAGAAATCTGACCCAAAGCCCTGAAAATCCACTCACATGTTTGAATACTCAATTATATTTAAGATACCACAACAGAAATGACAACTCAATCAGAAATGTTTTCAGAACTTTACTTCATTACAAGACTCCTAAATATTAACCTTGCTCTGATCAAACACACTTCAAAATGGTAACTTTTTAAGTGAGAGAATACATTTTCCCCAGATACTCCCACTTACATCTCCCACACAGACAGGATCAAGTGTAGGCAGACGATAAATTGCAAGACTGTTGGGGTTGTCTCCACCTGTGGCCAGGAGGGTCCTCGAGGGGTTGATCTCAATGGCATGAATGCCACATCCCTGCTGGTTCACCATGCCAGGCTCACGATCCTTCAGGATAGGAATCTTGGTAATTTGACCAGTCTGGACATCTACTACAAATAACTGGGGAAAAAAAAAAACAGATAAGAAAAACAAGATGGTCAAATATCCTCCCTATTTTGAACTGACATTATTTTTGAGTTGAAATCCACAAATGCTTCAAGGATTGCTGAAAAATGCATAAATTCCTTCTCAAAACAGGTTAAGTAACAATTACAGTGGGTTTAAATCAATCATCCAATTTCATTTTCACAGTAATGGAAGGAAGAGGAGAGAAATCTGTCAAGGGAGGTTTCCCTCTTGAATAAAAAGACCTTGAATATAAAACTCTTTTCCCTGTTCAGTACGACAAAACAATATTGTCTTTCAATTTCCACCTACCACAGTGAGGGAAGAAACCCACCTCAAAAAAGCCATTAAGCCCCATGGAGCTTAGCACGATTCTTCCTGCCTCCCAAGTAACACAGTTACCATAAAGTTTTGGCTTGGACAGACTAACAGTTTATGCAAGTGGAATTTATTTTCTGGTGATAAACAGAGAATAGTAACTAAATACAGTACTGCCTGTGTGAACATCTGAAAGAAAGATATTTAGCTATATACCTCATTCCACAAAAAGAAATTAGAGCAGTATGTCACTGACACCTTGCCAGAAAACTGTTATAAAGCCTTACAACTCTTCAAACAGACCCTATGCCCAGCGTTATGTCAGTTCAGACACATACAACCACGAGATTACAATTTAAACCAGAACAAAGGTTTACATTGCCTGCCAAAGTGCACTTTCATTTGGGAGGCTCATGGGCTGGGTCATTTTACAGATGGTGCTCAGAGGGCAGCTGCACTGACAGTCAAATAGGTCTAACAGAGGAGACAAAGCCCTGTAAGGGAACATGAGTGAAGCAACGAAATGGAGGATCTGAAGCTGACTTAGCACTAAGGCAAGTGATCTAGAATCCATAGCCCAGGTCTATAATTCTAAATCATCTTTAGTCGGTTCCTTCTATAACCAAGAATGTTGTCTCAAAACCTCTGGAAGTGAACCAAAGATGACAACAGTAACAACAAAAACCCTCAATACAAATTTTAAAAATACACACCTTAAGGAAATTGTTCTGAAATCCTTTGTCAGACATTTCTAAAAGGCCACAAGAAAATCTAGAGGTTCTTAGAGAGAAGTTATACATACAAGCTGCTTTTGGTGAACTCATACAGAGTGTAGATCTGTTCTTTAATAAAAGCATAGGAAAAATAACATTAAGATAATTTAGCAGCATATCTATTACTTCTGCTAGTACTGAACTAGCAGAATACTAACATACTGTCAAAACCTGATAAAATTTTGATACACATTCCACAGAAAAGATGAAATCCACTCGTTGCTATTGGTCTGTTGTGTCTAGAATTATGCCTCAACTTCATCCTACAATTGATTGTTGGTAGCAGTTTTGCACAAACAGATGATTCCTACAGAGACTGCATTTTCATGTTTACTTTTTTATTTTGCACAAACATGTGGTGTATGGCAACAGCTTTGGTGTAGCTGAGTAGGAGGGAGGCACTCCTTACTCTTCCCAAGCCTTACAAAGCTTTCACTGCTGGAGACAGCTGGGAAGAACACAATGCACACAGCAGTCCTTCTGCCTTAACCACCTGAAAATTAATACCTGCACTGAAGAATCAGGATCAGTCATTTCCTCTCCTCTCACCCTCCCTTGTCCTCTCCATATGAGTGCATATCTCCCTTCATCCCCAGTATTTCTCTCCAGCAGAAATGCCCAATTGCCTTCCCGATCCCCCTTAAACTACTCAAGAAAACCCAAAACCCTAAAAAAAATTAACAGTTTATGAGTTAGGATTAAAGCTTGCAGGTGTCAGGTGCAGGTCCTAATGTTGTACTAATTAGGAAAACATATCCACACCTAAGGACTTTCATGGACTCAGAAGAATTGTGCTTCAGCTGTAACCGATTCATGATTGGAAGTGCAAGTCAACTGGTAGGACGAATGAAATTAAAACCCCTTTGCATTCTCTAGTCTGACACCCTCGTCATACACCTGAGTATGACATAGAGTAAGTTTATAAAAACTTACTCTAACGCAAAATACTTTTACCTAAACTCTAAACTAATCAGACTAAAAAGATAAAGAACTTAAACTTTGCACATGTAAGGGATTGGCTATGTTGTTTTGGATGTAAAGGTCAGAGCAATAACTTCTCCATTTGCTTGGTAAGGAACTTGGCCAAAGAGTAGTTTAAAAACAACCATCACCTCCCTTCAGTAAAATAAGCAACCACTGCCTACACACAGAGATTCTTACACCACCTGGGGCATAACAGGAAGCAAAAGCTCACGCTTGAAAGCCGCACCTCTGGCTGCCAAGAAATCATCCCTATAAATCCAGCACACAGAAGCCAAGATGAGCCACAGTCGATAGACATTTTTAAAGCCAAAAGGGGAGAAATGTTAAGAAACAAGAGAAGAACCCAGCAGAAAATTTCAATACCATTTCAGAAGTTTTAAAGACACCAGAATAAATAAAATACAAACTATTTTCAGCTGCTTAAATAAGTACATCTGCCAACAACTTCCAAGCAGAGTAGACATTAAAAGTCTTGACAAACTCCTGATAACAGAGAAAATTACTGTATGGTAATTTTATCATACAGTTATCTCAAAGAGAAATAAGATTTTTTTTTTCCCAGCTACTCATTGTATAAAAACTAAAACCCAGCCCACAATGTTTTCGCTGACATAAAAAAACCTCCACCAGTTTCCAAACACTGAATTGCATGTATTTGTCTCTTGATTTTAAGCTTTGCACAAAATTTGGTTCTTCCTTCTAATAAAATATGCATGTCAGTCTTTACTATGCCAAACAACTTAACATCCAGGATTTACCAAATCTGGATTGCTTCAGCCATCTGGCAGAAGTGAAAGGACCACACTTCATCTGTGAGAAACAGAGCAGACTCAGCTGCCATGCTCTATGCCAGACAACCGTGTTCTAACAAGGAAACAGGCTGGATGACACAGAAGAGAGAAATCAATTTCCCCTCCTTTTTTTTAAAGCAGTTTGGATGCACAGCTTGCAACAGTGCTATCACTCAAGGATCAAGGCAGACAAGCATGGTTAGGTACTACAGCTGACATAGCCATGAAACTTCCTGATCTTTGCATATTTGCAGAGAGTGATAGCTGTACACTTATTTTTCTTTCAGCCTGCAGAAGTGGTGAGAACTCATTTTAGCAAAAGGCTTCCCTGCAATTACTATATGGCTGTTTTCTTGGCTGTCCAACCTGCTTATGATCAAGTTAATCAAGGAACTACGTCGCTTCACTGATGAGGGAAGTTCATTAATCAACTTGCCAGAAGTAAAGACTGCGGCAGGAAACGGAGTATCCAAGGATGAGAGTATGAACTGCAAAACACATTATACTCTTATACGCAATACTGAGAGCAGAATGGTTTACCAGGTTTTTTCATGTTTTTGGCCTGCCTTTCAGGACACAATAATTTAGGGGGAAGAAACACACAGAAAGCTAACAATCCAATACAGATAAATTCCCTTCCCATGTATCTTCAACTGAAAGCATTCACTATAAACAGCAAGATTAAAAAAGAGGTCTATGAATGCCATCTCAAGGCAGCACAGACTTATGTCTTCAGCTGCTGCCCCTGCACAAAAAACAGCAGATGAACAGTTCCAAACCCTACCTTATCTTTTGTATCTGGTTGTACAAATCAATCAAAACAAAAATAAAGGGCACCATCCTGTTTTTATTACACAAGCAAGATGGATGGAGATCTAAAAGGCGCAAATGGCATGCATGAAAGAGACTGTTCATTCTTTGTGCAAGAGCTCACAACATGCTCTGTGCACCAGCTCTTCACACAGTGCTCTCAGAAATCATGGGCACATTCTTGTCATTCATAGTAACTTTTGAAAGAAACCCAACATAAGTACACTGCCCTGCTAAAAGCAGTCACTAAAAGAGACTCAATCACATTCAAGTTTCACAACTGGCTTAAGCCTATTTTGAGAACCTACCTGCCTCCTCCTCACCATCCACCTAAACAGTCTCATCACCCTTGTGACAATAACTAGTGCTCAAGTAGCTGCAAGGTCGACTGTATCTATCTTGGTGAAACTAACCCTACAAGAAAACCTGTCTGCACACAAAGCAGCAAGCTGATCCAGATGACTCGCTAGCCACATGCACTAGCCTAGCTCCATAGCCAGTGCTAGCCAAAACGAGCAGGTGGGAACATCCACTTGTGCAAGAGGCATGACTCCAGACTAACTAAGGCTGGTCACAAAAAGATCTCTCCCACAGCCAAGTTGGAGAATTATTACTTGTGGTCCTTCAAATATGTTTTTTGCTAACAAAACAACAAAAGAAGACAATACTTATTGTGCTATTACAGCAATAGTATTTCTGGTCACACCTGAGTATCAGTGATTGATTTTTCCAAGTTCTCAGCCTTGACTTTTATTCAGATGATAAATCTCTTTCTTTTCTGTTCATAAAACACTTGGCATCAGGTTCTTTTTCCTGTAGCAATACATATTTACTAATATATGCCAAGCCCCAAAGAAACATGGACACTTTACCAAACGGGCATGGTATGTCCACTTTCTGCTGAAGATCAAAACAAAGCAGCATAGCATGGTTTGTGTTGCAAGGAACCCTTAAAGGTTGTCTCATCCAAGTGCCCAGCAGCAAGCAGGGACATCAGCTAGACCAGGTCACTCAGAATTCTGTCAAACCTGTCCTTCAATGCTTCCATGGATAGAGCACTCATCAGCTGTGTAGGCAACCCATGCTGGTGTGTCACTATGCTGATGGTAAAGCTTAAGAATCTTCCTTGTATCTAGTGTGTCTCCTTTAATTGAAAACCATCACCTCTTCTCCAGTCACAACAAGCCATCTTTTAAAAAAGTTCCCTTTGGGTACTGGAAGGACACTATAAGGTCTTCTCAGAGCCTCCTCTCCTCCAGGCTGAACTACTAAAACTCTCTCAGCCTTTCCTTGTAGAAGAGGTGCTCCATCCTTCTGATCATCTTGGTGGCTCCTCTGTGCTGGCTCCAGCAGGTCCCTGTGGTTCCTGTGCTGGGAGCCCAGGGCTGGATGCAGGGCTCCAGGTGGGTCTCAGCAGAGCAGAGCAGAGGGGCAGAATCCCCTCCCTGCCCTGCTGCCCACGGGGCTCTGGGTGCAGCCCAGGACACGTTTGGCTCTCTGGGCTGGGAGTGCCATGGCTGGGCCATGTGCAGCCTCTCACCCACAGCACTCCCAAGCCCTTCTGGGCACGGCTGCTCTGGGGCTGCTCATGCCCAGCCTGGGCTGGCACCAGGGGCTGTCCCAGCCCAGGTGCAGCACCAGCACTTGGCCTTGAACTTTATGATGTTCCCATGGACCCACTCCTTGAGTTTGGATGTCTCTGGATGGCATCCCATCCTTCAGGTGTGTCAAAGCACCACTCAGCTTGGTGCTGCCATCAAACTTGCTGTGAGTGCACTGGATTCCTCTATATATGCCCTTAATGAAGATATTAAACAACACTGGTGCCTGTACGGATCCATGAAGGACTCCACTCATCCAACCAACCAACTCTGGATGTGATTATCCAACCAACTCTCTGGATGTGGTTATCCAACCAATGCCTCACCCCCCAACAGTCCATCCATCAAATCAATCTCCCTCCAATTTATACAGAAGGATGTTGTGGGTGACTGTGTCAAAGGCTGTACACAAAAGTCCAGATAAATGACATCTGTAACCCTTTCCTTGTCCATTCCTGCCATCACAGAAGGCCTCTGGTTTGTCAGGCAGGATTTACCCTTGGTAAAGCCATGCTGGCTGCCTCAATTCACCCCCCTGTCCTCCATGTGCCTTAGCAGAGTTTCTAGGAGGAAAGCAGATCCCACGATCTTCCCAGGCACAGAGGGGAGGCTGGCAGGGCAGTAGTTCCTGGAGTCTTTCTTTCTACCACTTCTCCAGAGACATACAATGCCTTCCCTTTTCCAGTACCTGGGACTTCATTTTCCTGATATGACTTTTCGAACATCACAGGGAAAGGCAGCTACGCCAGCCACGTTAACATGCACTAATCTTAGCAAAAAACAGGTTATGCAGTAGAGGCAACTCAAGGGCATAATGGCCTTGCACATCCTTCTTGAAAGGGTCTCAAGCAAAACCATCCACAATATAAAGAAACCACCTGAGAAGTGAGGAGAAGTAAAAGCCGCCAGCAAGTTGGTTGACTTTGAATTCACATTTCCAGAGACAAGACCCTGAAATGAGGCACTCCATCTTTCTGTCAAACTCTGAAGCACTACCAGATAATAGCCACAGACTTTGATGTTACTGCATTTGTGCAGTGCCAAAACCCCATTTATAATTTTTTATTTGCATTTGGCCCTCCATGTTTAATTTCAGGGGGCTGGGAGACAGTTAATACATGCTGACAGATGGCAAAAGATGGAGAAGTGACAGACGTTGTCTGCTAAAGGGCATCGTAACAACTCATATCATACCTGGAACAGAAACTGCCAGACAGTTCTGTCATGTGCAGTTGACAGAAAAGCAAATACTCTTCAGACAAGAAACCAACACCAGGCTATCTGGTCATGAGCCACTGAAAGACATGTGAATGGAGATACCAACTACAGACATCAAAAGTTGATTTACACCAAGTTTCAGTCACTCTTCACTGGACTTTGAGTAGAGCTACAAACTGGAGGAGACTTCTCATTTTCTAGATGTGATCAGAAATGAGCTGTCACCTCAACGCCTCCTCACATATGCAAAGCCAGAAGACACATTAACTTGCAAAGCAAGTGGAAATAATTTTCCTCATAAGACAGTCCACATTCACAGAGAGAGGAGGAACTTCCCATTGCACTCTCACCACAATCTCAGGAGTACAAGACCGGGCTCTAACTGTATGAGATGCACAGAACAGACACAGGATCTCCAGAAACAAGTTTAAAGTCTCTAATGGGAAGTGAGAGCTGGTGACCTACAGCATGGCAGCCAAGGAAACACCACAGCAATCTGCTAAAGACAGAAAAGGTTTCAGCCAGCATTCAGAAACCAACCCAAGCATGCCTTGGAGAAGCTGCCTTGGAAATCAGTTCAGAGAATTCAGAAAGGAAGTTTTCAAACACAAATACATCTATAACACTTGTATGGAAAAAGAAAAAAAAACAAACTAGATTCCAAGCAAATATATTCTCAAGCAACTGGAAACTAATTAGCTTCTTGTATTTAGGGAATGATTTACAGTTCTTACAGCTTTTCATCTTTAACTTTGCAATTAGAGAAAGGATTATATCTTGAACATGTACACATAACTAACAGAGCAAAAGAAGCTGAAAAATTATTACAGAAACTACTTTTTAGATGCTACTTTATTCTTCATAATTTCCTGAAATAGTAAAGAGGAAAAAAAAAACCAAACTAAAACACAGGAACTTTGTGTTCTATGTTTTTGTCTGCCATAAGCCTATCTCCTACCTAAGTCTCATAAATTTCTCTCAGAAGACTGCAGATTACAGACCATATCTTCTTCTGAGACAGTTTCTTCTGTGTATCTTCACAGCATCAGTTTTTGGTAATTTAGATACCTATCAGAACACACCCTAAATGTCTGCACCCTTACGAAGTTCCCTGCTCATTCATCTGAATTGGAAAAACATTAAGGAGCCCATTGCGTGCAAGGTCTAGGAAATTCTTACAAACAGGAATCCCGGCTCTGCAAAGCCCAGGTGAAAAGTCTGGGTGATTTAATTCGAAATTTTAGGTGCTTGCATGCTTGCAATAGTTCCCATAATTTTAAATCAACTTGAAAAAGCATGCACCTTTACAGAACACAAATATCTGAAATATTTGATTTACTGCTCAACTATGAGCACCATGGTCCACTGGAGTAGAATAAAGTTATTTCCCTCCCTGGAATAGTTTTAAAGATAAAAAGTTACTCCATATAACTGAACAAATTATAATTGTCATAAAAAAAAAAAGAGTAATTGACAGAAAACTCCATATTCTCTTCAGTACTTTTATAGTAACTAGTAACTGCCAAGTGACTAAACCCAAACTTCTTTCTCTATGACAAGAGCGTATTTTTGTTTTGTCATTAAGAACACTGAATCCTCCTAGCACTGCACAGTGAAGGGTAATTTATAAATTAAATGCTAAAAGCACTCAGTGCCACAGTCAAGCCCTGATCAAAATAACTGCTATAGTTTATATTTTTCCCTTGCAATAACTTTAATTAAAGGCAACTCCAATGCAGCAAACCTCACTGAAGTCAACCAAGGTGTTTTTAATTTACTCCCAACTTGAATGCCACAACTTCAGCATATGAGAATCAGCAAAGGCATTTTTCTTTAATAGGTCACTCACTAAGGAGAGAGAAAAATCTCGTAATTAGAGTGTAGAGTTTAATGCTTTACTTGTTCAAATGCGAGCACAAAGCAAGCAAGGTACAGCAGTCATAATTCATATATGATCTTTCACAATGCTTCAGGAACTTCTTTTGCAATCACTATTTTGCTCAATGACAGAGGAGGTCTGTCTCTAACATTAAGTCTGGCTGTGGACAAACACTCTTGTTTGCAGCATGTGCAAAGGGAACAACAATACTACTGAATCCCTCTTCAGCTTCATGATTGCTTGGTTCCAAACAATTTTCTGCAAGGTTGCATTAACAGCCCCCTTGCCCATTTATCTTCGCTGCAGATGCGCCCGAGCTACAAAAGTTACAGAACACAGCAAAATCGTGGCAACTCCATAAAACACACAGTCATCTCGCTAGAGTAAGCAAGATCTTTGGGAGCTTGTGTTTCAGCAGGAGTTTGTCTCCCGTAAGCAGCTCTACAACCACAAGCAGTGCTGGCTGCTGACTGGCTGAGGAGATGAACGTATGTGGAGAAAGTAGGCAGGGAAATTCTATTTTGAGCTTATTGCTGTTAAAAGATTGCTTTGTTTATACAGTTCAGCCTTGCTTCTTCAGAGCTACTGCATAAAAGCCTCCCCCTGTGCAACTGCAAATAATAATAGAACATCTCAGAAGGTTTCATCAGAAATGGAAAAAAACAGCCCACTAACCCTTGGGCTGGTCAGACCACTGAGCAAGGCTTTGGCACAGAAGGATCTTGAGGCAAAGAAGCAATTGCAGCACCTGATATACTCTGAGATTTAAGAGCTGCTGCATCTATGCATTCATTCCTTGTAACCCTCAATTCCCATCTGTGGCACCAACTAACCTGCGGTTTAGGATTTTGCACCAATTCAATCACAACTCCTTGCATGAAACTGCAACCTCAGCCAATGACCTTGGACTGCTAACTCTGGTGGTGAATAATACCTATGAAATATGGTCTCCTCCATTTACTAATCCCACAGGATTAGACACCATTTTAATATTCCCCTGAAACGTGTCAAAGCATCACTTCAAGAACCTGAGAAGTTGTCAGTTTCTGTAGAAGCATGTAAAGATATATAAACCACAGAAGCTATTCAAACACTGGAAACGGTTTTAGAGTGAATAATTATGAAGTCAACAAGCAACACAGAAGATCTGAATTTTTTTTTTTTTTTAACCTCAGAACATTTCTGGCTGCTCTGACAAATACCTCGAGTTGAAGCACAGTTTTAGAACAACTTTTAAAAGCCATCAGCACAGAACCACATGTAAAACCAAACTGTGTAAGATTGAGAGTAACAGAAAAAAGGAACCTTAACAGCAAGTCTGGCCAAGCACTGACAGCCACCATTAGAGACACAAATATCTGTCCATTAGCTTCTCATCTGCAGGACAAAAGGAAAGATCCAATCCCACTGTTGGCTCTTCATCCGACAACCAGGTGTAAATCGCTCTGTAAGGTCACACAGATGCTTCTAGAGGTGCCCCTGGGGCTTCCAGAGGTGCTGGGGCTTACAGTGCCACACATTCAGATGAGAATAGATCATACTTAAGCACTGCTTTCATTGAAAGTTAATGGGGCGCGATTTTGACTCCACTCCTAATTCCTAATGTCTCCCCTGGTCATCCAGGCACTTTGATTATGGTAAGCATCGTTTGAGGGTGGAGGTGAAATAATTATAGAGGAGAGGGAAACAAAACAGCGAGAGGGGGCACTCACCGTGTTGCATTTTGTCCCGCACACCACTTGTCGGTGGTTTAGCCACTGGGAGGCAAACACTTTGTTGAGTGTTCCGAGGTGAAATTCCCTCTCCTTCAGGAGGCTTGGGAGCTGCTGGGCCGCGTATCCATGCAACAAGCGGTGGTAGCTGGACTCATTGTGCATCCGGACCTCTCTCCCTTTCACGTAGTACACTAGAGACCTTTTCACCGGCGGGAGCCTTTTTCTTTTGTTAACAGAGTGATCCCACCCGTACTGTGGATAATAAAGTTAGACACTGGATAAAGCAACTAAAACAAACTTTAAGACACCACTCTTTCAAATTCAACGATATCCCCGGCAAAACCCTGAAGCCTTTGGAACGCCGCGCACGGAAATTAACTCGGGAATGCTGACAAACCTTTAGCAGTGTGAATTAAACATAAACATCTGCTAAAGGAGTAACACGGCGTCAATATAACGACAGTCGGTGGCGGTTCGGCACCGTTGGTACGCCCAATGCTCACGGGAAAAGCGGAGCGCTTGGAACGGGAGAGGGGCAGCGCACACAGCCCTCCCCCCAGCCCGGCAGGCGCAGGGGTGACACCCCGGTGACTCCCCGGTACCGACCGCGGCGCTCGGCCTCCTCCGGCCGGGCCAGAGCCATCCGGCCATCATCGCTCCGCGGCAGCGACCGAACAACGGCCGAGCCCAACGGGGCCCCGCGAGCCCCGGGGCGCGGGCACAGAGCGGGGCACTGGCCCTGGGACCAGGGGCTCCTTCTCCCCGGTGACCCCGGCACTTGGGGGCTGCCCCTCTTGGTGTGACACCAGGAGCGGGGCTGTCCCTCCCAGGTGACACCGAGACCGGGGGCTCCTCATCCCTGGCTACCACCGGGACCGTGGCTGCCGCCGCCCAGAAGCCCCAGCCCCCCCGGACACCTTCCTTCCCCATCCCTCGGACGGGGTCACCCCCTTCCTCCCGGAGACAGCCACGTCCGCCGCGCCCCGGGAACCAGCGCTTCTCTCCCTTCCCACCACCGGGAACCAGCGCTTCTCCCCCTTTCCACCACCGGGAACCAGCGCTTCTCTCCCTTCCCACCACCGGGAACCAGCGCTTCTCCCCCTTCCTACCACCGGGAACCAGCGCTTCTCTCCCTTCCCACCACCGGGAACCAGCGCTTCTCCCCTGCCCCCCGTCTCACCCCTTACCTGCTCCCCTTGGAGTCCCCCGGTCCCCGCGGCGGCAGCCGCCGCCGCTTTCCGCTTCCTGCTAACTGTTTTCCGGGCCATAGTAGAAGGATGAGGAGGCTGTGGACGAGGAGCGGCCCCACATGGAGTGGGACGGGGCGGTTCGGGGCATATGGAGCGGGACCGGGCCCGGGCTCTGTCCCTCAAGCCCCGCCGGCCGCGCCTCACGGCATTTTACAGCACCACGGGGTTTCGGTTTTTTTTCTCTTTTTACGACAGTGAAGTCGCAGCTTTGCGGCGGCGGTTCCGCCCCGCCCCGGTGCCCTGTTGCCTAGCAGGACATCAAGCTGGCCGCGCCTCCTCTGCCGTTGCCATGGCAGCGGAGCAAGGGTGGTGAGGGTGGGGCGCCCCCTAGCGGCCAGGCGGGCTCAGTACAAGGTGGGGTTCGGGAATTCCTCCCAGGAAACTGACATTTTCCCAAACCACTCGTGTTTGATCACTGTCAGCGCCCCAGGAAAACCTAGACACTTGTGCCCGACCAGTCTATTAGGGTCCCACTATGGGGACAGAATCAGAGGATCAATTAGGTTGGAGAAGACCTCTAAGCTCACCCAGCCCAACTTATGAGTGACCACCCTGTCAACCAGACCATGGCACTGAGCGCGTGTCCAGTCTTTCCCTAAAGGTGTCCAGAACGGTGACTCCTCCACCTCCCTGAGCAGCTCATTCCCAAAGTTTAATCACCCATTCTGTGAAGAAATTCTTCCTAATGTCCAACTCTTCACTGAATAGTGAATAGTCTACTGGATCAGAAGGTGGTTCAGCTGACTTTTTCAGGGTCACATGGAAACACAAAAACCCCTTTGAGGGTTTCTACACCTTTATCTGGTCTCTTGGCACCTCAGGAAAGATCCAGGAATGCACACCAAAAGCATTAGAGAGGCCCTCTCCCGGGGCTGCACACTCAAGTATTCTGTGCACTGTTAATGCTCTTGAAGGACTCACAGCTTGAGAGACAGTTTACAGAACAATAATCTTTTATTATTGTAATAGAAAACTGTGACAGGCTAAGGTGCAAAGATTGCTAGTAGTAGGATCTGGCTGCAAAAACGTATTCAGAGCAATTGTGATGAACAATCACCATACATAGAGTACAGTTCTGACAGGTTCAGCCTGATCAGTCAGTCAATCCCAGAAGTTACAGTGGAACCTTCCCTAACTTCTCCCCATTTTAACATACTTTTATACTATTTTTGCCCTAGTTACTCTATTTTTAGGAGAGTATCTCTAGTCATGCATCATGTCCAGGGTTGTACCTTGGAGGTGGGTAATGTCAGCGTCACACCTGAGGCAGCCTCAGGGGTGGAGGTGGGCATTTGTGACCTCCCCACAGCAGCTGGTTCAGCAGCAAAGCATCCCCTTTTCCTCCTTGTTTTTCAGCTGCTACACAGTTTATCTGCACCACTGAGTCGCCCCTCTTGCCGGGATTTCAACAGAGCCTGGCCCTGATGTCTCCAGTCTGCTCCACCTCCCTTCAGTCCCCTTTAGCATGGATTGTGTGTGGGAAGTTGGGCATGCTGACCACATCCCACCCAGGGAGTCGTAACTGCGCCTCACCCTCTGTTTTCTGCGATAATTCTGCTCTTATAATTCTGCTGGAACATGAATGTAACTCCCCAGTTTTCTCTAATTTTACCCCCAGTCATTTTCCTGTTGCCATGTATTTGCGAGGGTTAGGCCATGGTGTGCACCAGCCAGCCTGCTCCTAAGTTTGTTATCAAAGCCTCAGGAATTCATCAAGGTTACTGAAACATAAACTGTGATAAATTAAGAAAGAAGAGGCTGAGAAACAGCATATCAAGACCACAAGGACTAGATACCAGGACTGTAAAACACCTGGGCTGGTGTTTTACACACACTCTGAGAATGCAGGCAGAAAACAAGTTAAAAAGATAAAGGCACCAATCAAGAAGTGTGTACTCAGTAGATTGTAGAATCCATAAATATGTCTGTAATGTAAACAATAAGCGGCTTCTGCTTGATCATATTGGTTAGTTGTTCAGGAGGCCTGAATCTCCCACATTTTCCCACACATTCCACCTGGGAAATCACTTACTGCTAGGGAATTAAAGAGATAACACTTGTATGTATTTGCATTTCATTGTACCCCTTTCAGATCCATGTGGAAGGACGAGTGGTTTTTCTGATGTCTACGTGGCTCATACACTCTTTTTCTGTGATTTCAGAGGCAAAGCTTCATATGATCCAAACCCAGCAACCACTACTTGCCAGTGGTTTTGCTGGGTAGAGAAACAAGGAAAACATGTGAGATGCAGGCTGGCTTTAAGGAAAAGCCAGCTTCTGGTCACCTGATATCTGATGGTGCCTCAAGTCACATGGAATCAGTACATATTTTCCTGATGTGTACAGCATTGGTTTTATGACTTTTATTCTGTGTTTTCATCCAACCAACGCCAAAGACAAGGGTGCTGTGAGAAGCCAGACTGAAAAAGAAGCCATAAAAAACCCCTCAGGCTTTCCAGCTTCTTCTGAGGGTACAAGCAGTAATACCAGTTTGGCCATTTTCAGTCGTGATTTACCATGAGTAACTCCCCTCTTCGTGTCCACCCTCACACACACAACTACCACACCCATTTGGGACAAAACCCCTCCATTTCGGAACAAGGACCGCTCCGAAACCTGAAAACCCAGCGGGAATGTCCCCTGAGCCCCTGGGGAGGGTGAGCTGGCCGTGGCCGCTGAGGGAAGGGGCTGAAGGGTGTGGGGTGAAATGGCCTCTCTGTGTCCCACTCACCAGCCTCATCAGCCCCTTGGGAGCCCTGGCACAGCCGGGAGAGGGGCAGGAGGCGCTGCGGGAGCTCCCGGGCACGGCAGGAGCTGGGAACAGAACAGGGACCGGAGCAGGTACAGGGACAGGGACAGGGACAAGGGCAGGGACAGAGATGGCACAGGGAATGGGGCAGGGGCTGGTAAGGGGGTAGGGATAGGGACAGGGACAGGGATAGGGGCAGGGACAGTGACAGGGATAGGGATAGGGACAGGGGTAACGACAGGGACAGAGATAGGGGTAGGGACAGGAGCAGGGACAGGGATAGGGATAGGAATAGGGACTAGGACAGGTATAGGGATAGGGACAGGAATAGGGACAGGGATAGGGATATGGATAGGGGTAGGGACAAGGATAGGGACAAGGACAGGGATAGGGACAGGGACAAGGGCAGGGACAGGGATAGGGGCAGGGATATGGATAGGGGTAGGGACAGGAGCAGGGACAGGGATAGGGATACGGATAGGGGTAGGGACAGGGATAGGAATAGGGACTAGGACAGGTATAGGGATAGGGACAGGGACAGGGATAGGGATACGGATAGGGGTAGGGACAGGGATAGGGACAAGGACAGGGATAGGGACAGGGATGGGGATAGGGATAGGGATAAGGGTAGGGACAGGGACAGGGATAGGGACAGGAGCAGCAACAGGGGCAGGGAGAGGACAGGACAGGGGCGGGGACGGAACAGGCACGGACTGGGACTAGTGCAGAGACAGGGGATGGGACAGGGATGGAACAGGGCAGAGTGAGGGATGCAACACGGACAGCAGCTGGTAAGCGGATGGAACAGGGGCAGGGATGGGACAGGGTCACGGCTGGCAAAGGCAGGCGACAGCGACAGGAACAGGGGCAGGGATGGGACAGGGTCACGGCTGGCAAAGGCAGGCGACAGCGACAGGAACGGGGACGGGCACAGGGACAACACACGGACACTCCCGGCCGAGGCCCTGCTCCCGGTCCCGCCCCCAAGGGAGGCGTGGCTCTGACTTCGCCCCGCCCCTCCCTGTTGCGGTGACGTCACCACCCGCCGCTCCCGATTGGCCCGGCGGGCGCAGGTGACGCCACTCCGTGACGCCATCCCGGCGGCGGGGCCCAGACAAGATGGCGTCGCCCGGGTCCGGCGGCGCCGAGCGGGGCCCGTAGGGACGGCGGGCGGTGACCGCGGCACGGCGGGGCAGCGGGGCCGAGGGCCGCAGGTACCGGGCTAGACTGGGGGCACGCAGGTACTGGGTGGGGCAGCGAGGTTGGGGCGCCGCAGGTACGGGCGGGGACCGCGGGGGCCGCAGGTACCGGGCGGGGGCAGCTGGGGACGGACCGCGCCCCTTCTTCCTCTCCGGGGACTGGGACCCTCCGCTGCCGGTCGGTAGAGCCGCTCGGCGGTGCCGGCACTCGGCCCGGGGCTTGGCTCGCGGGGCAAGGCGGGGTGACGCTTCTGCCCCTCAGGCTCCTGCTTTCCAGCAGTTTCCGGGACCGCCGGAGTTAAGGGAATGTGTTTCTGCCTCGTAACCCCTGATGAGTTTGCTCGGTGGCTGTTGAAATCCGAGTAAGCTGCTGGTGTCCGTGATGTTCGGAAGTGCTTCTTCGCAGTAACTAAATCGGTGAAGAACCAAAACAAACATCTGATTTTCTTTGGGGGTGTGGTGTGTGTCGAGTCTACCTTCAGGTAACTTGTTAATTTCTGCCTCTTGTGCTGTGCAAATCACGGTGCTCATCTTTCCTATACTGCTTGTGACTTTAGAGTTCTGCTAAATCACGGAGCATTCACTCTTTTGCAGCATCTCCTTGTAGGCTAAAGATCTTTATTTCGTGGGTTGTAGCCCTACGCTTCCCTTTTTATGCTGATCACCAATTTCTGGATCTTTTCCAGTTAGCTATTCTGCTTTTGGCTACATCTTTCTCAGAGTATGAGATGCAAACATCCCAGGGATGTATACTTAGTTTATGCTTTGTTTCAACTTCCCGATTATGCTTTGTTTCAACTTCCCGATTATGCTTTGTGATCCCTTTAGTTTGTTGCTTACTAAAAGTTAGAGATTCAGTGCATTTATTTATGTATTTATATTTTGTATAATTCAAGGGCTCTCTTTCTGTGTTTTGATAGCTAAAAATTTATCCTACTAATGGGATATATTTGTTCTGGTTTTCTGTTTTTTTTTTTGTTTTTTTTTTTTTTTTTTTAATTAGTAGAAGAAATCACAATAGGTGGAAATTAATAGCTGCCTTATTAACTGTTTTTATTCCCCACATCATTACAAGATCCAAAGAAGTTAAAAAAACCCTCATCACATAGAAATGTTACGACACTGATGTTGTCTCATTAGAGTGGAGATAAGCAGATGGACTCTGGCACTTGGCTGTGGAACTCTTATAGCTGCCATCCCAGACCCAGTAAAATGAATTTGCGTTGGATTTAAGCACTTTGAGGTCGATATTCCTACGTGACTCGCTTTGGCAAATGAATGTTGCCAAACTCAGGGGCAGCTGGGTTGTGCTGGATGGTGGAACTTCAGTGGCTGTGCTGCTGATGGAAGGCTTGCTGCATCCCACAGCCTGTTAAGGGACCAAGAGGTTTTTGTGGGAGCTTGGTGAGAGGGATCTTATTCCTGCTCCAGCTGGGATCCAGGGTGTTGAGGGAAAAGAGGAAGTGCTGCAGTTAGCCATATCTCTTCATTGCCTTCCCTTATCAGCCTTGGAGCGTGGGACCCTCTGCCTCTGTACAGGCACTCCTGGTTTCCTGGCACTTTTCAGGCAAGAGTGGGGAACACCTGTTTTGGCCTCCTTCCCTTTTCTCCCCAGGGCGATCTGTGTGACTGTGCAGCAGGCATGGGCAGTAGGGTGGGCTGAGGTGTACGAGGAGCATTTTGGGGCGTGTGCGGGCGGTGTTGGGTTACAGCACCGCGCAGAACTGCTGCTCAATTACTTCAGTTTCCTGTGCGCACAGAGCTGCAATTCAGAAGTGCCAGTGGTTCTTAAGGTTACTGTTTCCACTGCGTGGCTTAAACCTTTTAGGGAAAAACCTTAATTCTAAGGGCAGAGAAACAAAAAACTGTGTAATTTTTAAACAGCTTTTGCAAGTTTGTGGGTTTAGTCTCAGAAAAAAACCTGAAAGTGATGGTCCTTTCCTTGCCTCACCATCTGTACTTGGCCTGATATCTCCTTTTGTTTTTTGGATTTTTTTTTCCTGTCCATGCCCTATGGCACAAAGGAGTCAGGGAAGAAGTTGCTGCTACTAAAGTGCTATTCAAGTGTGAGCTGAAAGAAACAGACATGAAACTTTAAAGGGAAAACCAAAAACTCTCATATTTAACATATGTGAATCAATAGGTGTTAGTTTCTCTTTAATGAAGAGAACTTAAATTTTCAGAATATTGGAAAAATTAGTATACTGGCCAGCCGGGAGATTTACTGTATAGTTTATGTTGATGAATAGAAAAATCATAAGGGTGAAAAATCATCAAAAACTCGTGGAAGAGCTCCATCTCCATTATTCCGTTATGATGTTTTGTTATATCCTGGAGACAAAAACCTGTAACTGACAGAATGGAGTCAGGTTTCTGGACCAATCCAGCCTCATCTGTCACACTGTGACAGCTGGAGCTGTTTTGGCTGGTGCTGGGGGCAGAAGTGCTGTAATGGCACAGAAGGTGTCACCTTACTCATCCTCCTTTTTAATTTGTGTAAACTCATGGTTTCTTGTTGCTTTCAGAAACTCTAGGGATTGATAATTTCGTTGTCCAATTTAGTTAACTGATAATTGTTGTCCATATCCAGTCTCTGCATCATGAGTTTTTAACAGTGGCCCATTCCTGCATTTTACAGTTGATGCTGGGTTGAATATTTTGATAAAATGATCTGTGAAAAATTTAGTTTTCCTTATTACATAGAACTTCTTTCCAACCTTCTCTGGTATTTTGTCTAGCATAATCACTCCCAGTCTCTTCAATCATGAATTCCAGAGTTTCAGCTGTCATTTTACAGCGATCTCTACCTAAAGGCATGATTCTCTATTTAAAATTGATCAGTGCAATTCAGATCAATGTCAGCGTAAGGAAGATCTAGTGGAGCCATAATTGGAAAGCTCTGAAGCTGTTTGTGAAAACAGTTCTTTGAAGGAAAGGCAAAGAAGGGTTGTTTACAATTTATAAATAGTTTTCTTGTTTGAAAAAGTAGGTCTTCTAGGATGCATCAAAGGTTGGTTTCTCATCCCTGCATTGTGTGTGCTTACGCTGCTAAGTGGGAAGGCAAGGCTATTGATCTTGCAGCACACACCACTCTGCAGTTGACCCTTGGGATTAGTGCAGCTGATCGATACAAGCCTGAGCTCACAGTTGTTGTGTGTTAACTGCTTAGGTAGGTAATCCTCTCTGGTATGCAAGTGCGTTGCTTAATGCTTTGACCCTCTGACTTGGTTTGAATAAGCTCATGTTCTGTGTCCCTAATGACCTTTTGCAGTCAATGTAGCCTTGTGCTGAGGTCTCCATCAGAACCTGGGCACTGGGGGCTTTCCCTCTCTCAAGTCTTATATTTATTCAAAATCCTTTCGTGCAAAGGCTTTTTTTCTTAAATGTTAAGAAATGCTGTCTTTCCTGTGGATGGGAAACTTTTAAAGGACTGATTGTATGCTCAGACTCAGTTTGTATTGGTTTGTATTTTTTTTCATTTTTGAAAGTTACAAGATCTTTCCAGAATCTGTTAAGCTTGGATTGTACTTGAAACAGAATATACAGAATTATAGCAGAAGGGGAACACAGTATCGTTGCTCTAATTTAGACTTAAATCTTCCCTTCTAGAAGGAAAGCAGATTGGTTCAAAATGCCATGCTGCATTAGTAGTATTACAGCTTGTAACTGATGAGCTTGTATATTCTCAGCTGCATTTTGTGTCAGAAACTCTTACACGAGAGTAACATTTTAAATCAGAAGAAGGTGAGTCCTCTCCAAGAAGGAGTCAGCTCTTCATCTGGAGGACTATCTGCATATGAGTACAATTAATGGATTTAGCTGTTGTTGGTTGGTGTAGGGGAAAGTAGTAGTAAAGAGTTGTGAGCTCTTGTCCGGTTGCTGTTACTGGAGCTCAGCATTTTTGGTAGCTATCTACTCGGTTATGTGAAAGATTTTATTTTTCAGCCCTTTTCTTATGCATATGTTTGTGCTTGCACCATTTGTCATCTCTAGGCTAGCAGCAGAGGAAGCTATGACTGAAATGACTGATGAGATTTACTCCCTGATTTCAGGAAGGTGTGTTTCAAAAGTGTGCCTGTTACCAGTTGTGCTGTGTCACGTTTTAGTCCTGTGCCTAATTCAGACACAGGGAAGTGCTTTTGTGTTCAGTTTGGTACACTTTATCAATTGTGAGCACTAAAATAAAACTAGATTCCTAGTTTATTAACACTCTCCAAAGTACCTGCTAAAACTTTGTTTCCTTCTGTGATACAGCAAAGCCACTCTGGGTTCCACCCTAATGACTAATACCCTCATGTGGTGTCCTTGCATAGTACTGTGTCATAATTTGACGTAGAAATATACGAGGCACATGTAGCAGGGAAGGGACTCTTGAATAAAGTCACTATTAATCATCTGGAATAAAACTGTGTTTGATGAAAAGGGCCGGAAAAGCTTTATGCTGCATAGCCTCCGAGAAAAGAATGTGTTTTTAATCTTTTAATTAAGTATTATGTCACCACAAGCAGTTTGTTGACAGTCTGACTTCTTGGTAGAAAACAGGTGAAGGATTATTGAGTTTCATTTTGCTTGCTGTGTTTGTAACAATATACAAAAGAACTGTTTCCAGCAAGTACCTTTATATTCCTTACTAAGAAGGGGGGGTGGGGGGAAGTACCTGTAGTCAGAGGCTTTATTCTTGCTTGTGGGAGGGAACCTAATACATGTTTTCTGTTTACTTACCTGAAAGTGAGTGATTAGTAATTTACTGTCTCTTTTGCAAAGAAAACCCAAGAAAAGACAGTAAGATGGCTTGTTGCTTTTAACTAACACTGTTGAATGTTTCTGAATTTGTATGCAAAGGGAGAGCTATCAGATTCAAGTGTGAATATAAAAGTAATGCTGTTATAGTCTGTAATCTCATCTATATGAAGGTCTTCAACTGAAAAGCCTTAATAAATATACCTTAAAGAATCCACAGTTGTATTATAAGATGAAAAATAAATGAAGGAAGGCAAAGGTGAAGAAGTTGGTTTTGGCATGAATGGTGAGGTGATCTGAGCTGCTTTTCAGGTTGGAGGTGGACTCTGGGAACTCTGGTGGCAAAATGGCTGTGATGGCTGTTTTTGTGACACAGTAATGTCACCCTGTTCATACTGAGCTCCCATATTGCATACACAGTTATTGTACAGTTCTGAAAGCCTCCCTGTCTCTGGGGATGTTCTGTATGTGTTATGATATTGGAGGAGATGAGCACTTGAAATGTAACCGTGTTTAGTGCAGGGGATCTGCCTGTACTCTGGATAAATCACTTCTGCCAAGTAATGGAAAGGATTTCTCACTTTCCCTTCATGCTGGGAGAGAAGCTGTGTATCCATTTTATGCCGGTCTTCATTCAAAGCAAATTTCTGTAATTTGATGTTCTTACAGGAATCTGAATATGATAGTCATGTTCTGTTGTTAGGCAGCACTGGATTAATTTCCTAAAGTAAGCTTGATTGAACCAGACATATGGGTTATGAGAGGAGCAGCCTGGGACTGATTCTCAGGTGACAGTAGAAAATCTGATAGCTCAGAGGATGTATGGTCAGCCTACAGTATTGCCACTTCTTAAACAAAAAAATCATCTTACTGCTGTGTCATGGTGGCCCACTGAAAGAGATCTCTGTGCTGTCAGCAGAGAGCTGTTTTCTTGCCAGCCTGAAATGTTTGGAGAGGAGAATCTGTGGGATGAACTGTGGTCATGGGGCAGCTTCATCCAGCAACCTAGTCTGGTCTAGTTATAAAATAAAGTAAGTCTAGATTGCTGAAACTGAGTCAGATCTGTCAAAATGTCCTGAGAAAATTAAGCTAATGCATCTCTGAAGGTTTCTTTTTGCACATAAAATGAGCCATTTCTATTTAGTTATTCATTGCTTTAAGTGTTCTGGGGCTTACAGTAATGAATGCATCTGCTGAAGAACTTTGTGATGTGCAGGGGAAAAGTTTGTGCTACCAAGTGAGACAGGCTATATAGTATGTAACAAAATTATGGACTTAAATTAATTGGAAGTGGTAACTTAAAAACAAAGTTTGGACTACACCAAACTTCATATTCAAATCTGAAGTGCATCCTTTGGGCTTTTATAGTGATATGAAAAAGACTGAATAGGAGTAATTTGGTAGGGAATAGATACTGTTCCAAACGTGAGACTGCAGTGAGATTCCTGGGGTAGCTGTGGGTTTGGGTTTTGGGAAACACAGGTTGTGTTCTGACTTTGCTGCTGGCTGAGCTGGATGACTGTGGGCAAACTGCTTCAACTTTGTGCATTATTCTCAAACCTGCAAAGCAGGGACAGTTTGTCTGCTGGTTAAGTACCTTGACAGGTATTCTGGAGGCTCCTGTAAGAGCCATGTGGTGCAGAGGATACAAGGGAATGTCAGCAAAATTACTTTGCCCTCAGGGGAAAGAAAATGAATGAGAAGTGTGTAATTCCTGGCATTATAAATATCCTGCAGGTATCTAGATTTCATCTCAAAGCAGTGTCTTTCCTTGTCTTTGGTTTCTTTTCTATTATCCATTCCACTTGAGCACTGGAAGTTGAGTATCCATTTGCCCTTACTGTTGTGAGGATTGTAATTGTGTGCATGTATCTGTCTGTGTCTCCTACTACCTTGCACATCTGTGGATTTTGCTCTGTGCATTTGTGATAGACAGTTCACTCTCTAAGTGCAGAATTAGACTACTTCTTAAACTTAGCTGGCCAAACATTGGCAGGGTTTGCAAGTAGGGTTGCAGTGCTGGGAGGGCAGACTTACTGTCTCACACAAAGGGAAAGCACACCCCTTCAATTTGTTTTAAGTGAGGAAATTTAAATCTTAAAGCTCACTTTAAGTAGAAACAGTAAGAATTAAGGTAGGTGGGCAAGGAGATTATTCTATGAAGCTTGGGGATCTTCCAAGTACCTTGTGTGAATGTGGCAGGGAGGGAGGAATGAGACCTGTGGTACAGAAAGGCTTTCTGAAGCAGCATGTGAAGGTGAGTGTAACAGCTGGAGCATCTTTGAGAAGTACATCTTAAGGATTGAGTAGTTGCTCTGCTTTCCCTCTTGGAGGATGGGAGTTGTCTGCATGTTTGTGTGTCTTCACTGCTAGTAACCTCAGCTGTAGCAGTTGCACACACAGAGCAAACTATGTTTAACAGATGTGTAGTCTCTTTGGTTTTTCCTGGCTTCTGGCTTCCATTCCTGAATTTTTCAATCTGTAGTTGGATTACAGACTGAACCGTATTTCAATTTAAACAGCCCCTAATCGAGGGGCATTTACTATTTGAGAAGTACAAAATGAAGAGATTGCAAGGAAGATATTTGTGCTCAGGACTGAATATGCTGCCCTCAGGTAGTGTGGGCCCATGAAGTTTTCTGCTATAAAACACAACAAGCAGTTCCTTTACTTATGATGCTCTTGTTTTGTAATAGATCCGCTATAGTTGAGGGCAGTCTCAGTTTCACTTCACTATTCAGAGGCAAATTTTTATTTTTTTACACTAGACAAGCTTGCTCAAGGCAACTTACCTTCCTGTGTTCCAAATTAATTGTTTCAGAAGTATACTCAGTGTGGGTACCAGCAGTTTGCTGAGCTGTTCAAGTGTCTGCTGCTGTTTTCATATACAGAGCATTTATTTTTTTGATAGCTGGTAATGATGCTTCCATTGCTGTGTGTTTTTAAAGAGCAGAACATCATCTTTATACCAGTGCCAGCCCATCCAAAGTTTACAAGCCATTGCAAGAAATAATGAAGAAATTACTCTTAATTTTAAATCAGTTTCCTGCTCTTAATGCTGTTATGCACCAGTTCCCTGTTAATTAAAACAAGTGAATTTTTTCATTTGAAAACATGGCTTCTGGTAGTGAAATTTAATTTGGTGCTGTCTACTGATAGTATTTCCCATCTAGCTCATCTTTTTAATGCAATCATTCAGTCTTGTTTGGACTGAGTGGGAAGACTTGAAAGCAGGATTGACTGATACTATGTCTGGAGATGAAGCAAGGTTGGTTTTAGGCATTACTGCAATGGGACCATCTTTTCACTTGCTTGATACATTTTTTGAATTTCAGTTTGAATCCTTTGTTTTGTTGAGTTGGTTAGGTAAGGAGTATGTCCCTGAGGCCTCAGCTCAGCAAACACATGACAGTAGGTCAAGTGAGTATTCATGAACAGTGATAAGGTGTGTTTTCTTCCTGGTCTTTTAGTTTCATCCTTCAGTGCTGCAAAACCTGGCATGTGATATGTGCTTCTGTCTATGCTCGTTTTCTTGCCTCAGTCTTGATAAAATGGGTTAGATGAAGACAGATGCCTGTTGGCTAAACGGGAGTGACACATGAATTAAGGACAAAATGAGCTGGCATTGAAAGCTAAGACTGTACTAGTGATGATGTGTTGGAGAAATGCATAAACCCCAGAAAATGTCAAATAAGCTTGTGAGGATTGTCACACCTGTGGCACCTAGGATACAATTCAGGTTTCTCACAACAGCAGTGTTAAGGCAAAGGCTAACCAAGTCTCATGAGGCATATTTTGAAAATCAGTGAGATTTAAGATGCTATGAGCTTTTATTGTCACTTCACAAATGAATGTTTTGGAGACCACACTTTTCCCGGTGTCCTATGACCAGCTCTTAGTTGCTTCAGGAATATGAAGTGTTTAGGACTTTTCCTTCCATGTACCTAAAAGTGTGTATTTGGAGAAAGATTAATTTATGGTGAATTGGGATCTTTCCTGGAAAATGGCAACACTGAGAGATGAAACTAAAAAGAGGGAAGATTGAGATTGAACATAAGGAAGAACTGAAGGTGGTGAGGAACTTAACAGGTTGCCCTGGGAAGCTGTGGATAACTCATCCCTGGAGCTGTTCCAGGACAGGTTGAATGGGGCTTTAAGCAGTCTGATTGAAGAGATACCCTTGCCTGTACAGAGTGTGTGGACTAGATGATCTTTGAACGTCCATTCCAAACTCAAATGTGCCATGATTGAGTCAAGTGAGTTTGCAGGGAGTTTATATTCTTAGAATGTGCCTCTTTTAGTTGAGAGAAATAAGATGTGTCAGTGTGAAACAGGGACATCAGATGGCAGAAATAGTTTAAGAGTTGTAACCACGTGATGGGAGAGATCCTTTCAGGAATGGGAAAAAGCTGTTGTTGGCCTGATGTGTGTTGAAACAGCTTGGGCTGAGTGTGCAATCAGGGTCTGAAACAGTGGTTCCCATGCTGAATATCAATGTTTCAGCCTGCTTGCTGCAGGACAGGCAGGGTTGTTTGGAGGTGGAATAGTTAATGTTACAGGTTATTTTTTTCCCCTCAGTACCATGCTGAATTTTGCTGGGGAAATGTTAAATGTGTGGTAAGAGTGGGTAGTGCATGTGACCCAAGTATAAAAGGAAAAATTGATGCATCTATAGTAGTATAACACTGTTCTCATTATTCTTGTACAGTACAAGAGGCACATATTTTGGCTGAGATCCAATACATGGAACTGCAAGTGATGTTTGACCTGCTGGCAGATTTTATTTTTCCATTTAAAAACTTTGGCCAACTGCATTTCTTGGTAGATTTTTGTCTGCTTCATTAAACCAATTCCATAAGTGTTAATATTTCACCAGATTTATAACCAAAATCATAATTATCAACAAATGTTAAATTTTCTCTTCTGAGCTTTTACAGGGAGAAGATGACAACCTTATGGATTTCTTTGGAATGGACATTTTACAAAGCAATTTAATTGTTGTAATGTATTGTTTAAATGAATTAAGTTATGGTTAATAAATAATTGTTGAAAATTAATGAATACGAATTGCCTTATATACCAAAATAGTTTGAGTTTGTGTTGCTATTGGTATTTGACTTTTTTTGTTAGGTCCTGATCAACAGAGTTGAATTTATTTCTAAGTAATACCAGATCAGCTACCTGTTACTCCCTTGGTTAAAGAGTATATGAACAAAAAGCTTGAAACTGCAGGGATTGTTATTTTTGAATTAAAAATAGTATATGTTGTGATTAATGGATTAAAAGCTGTTTTACTCTGTTGTGCATTTTGAGACTGTCTGTCTAGCTCTCATTCATAAGTGGGACAAGTCTGAAATATTAATAATACTCAAGTACTTCAGAATCAACTTGTTACATATTGAAGTACCACTGCAACAAATAGAGCAGCATTTTAATTCATTTATGATATTCTGGGTTGCAGGCATACATTCTAAATGTTCAGGTTATTCCATGCTTCTCCATGCATCATTACCAAAAGAACAGTAAGTGGGCTATTTTGTTGTTGAAACTAGCAATCAGCAATTTCCCTCAAGAAGGGTTATATTGAAATATTAGCTTTCTTCTAAAATGCTGTGATTAATGAGGAAAGTTAATGCACATTCCTGGCTCTGGCTAGTGTTAAGATGGCTTAGAAAAAATTGACTCTTTTGTAGTAGTATGAAATCCTATGGTAATTAAACTGAAGTAGCTGCATTTGTTGATAGTTACCAGATGCTTACCGTCTGACAGTTTCAAACTCTCAAAACCACAAAACTCCCAAAATAGGTATTTGCTATCCAAACTTTAGCTATAGGAAAATAGCAGTTAAAAACAGTTGCTCTGCTCATCAAATTTGGGGCTTGTTTCATTACTGCATTGAGATTATTGCAGCCCTCATTGCTGGTTTCAGTCCTGGGTCATCTTTTTAATTTTTTTCCTAGAATGTAGGAATTGCATAGTACATTTATATTTATATTTTTATCTCTTGAATTTCTGTCCTGCTTTTTTTGTGCCTCAAGGAGGGGAAGTTAATCCTCTATTTCTAGTTTACCATTCTTTTTCTCACTGATGTTGTAGTTTGTAGATTAGTGAAGCTGGCCTTGAAGCAAAAAAAAAGAAGACCTATCTTTTCTCTCAGCTGTTTTGTTTATATGATCTTTAAATAATTTGGGTAAAAATCACTAAACTGCATTCTGAAGTCCACATCTGTTCTTGGATGGACAGAACCTGCACTACTGCCCAATTTTGTGGAGTCTGGAAATCAGTCCAGCCTTAGATGTTTGTTACAGATGGTTTTCTCTTGTGACAGGATTGAGTTTTCTGGAAGGAGTCCTTTTTAAAAAGGTTACCCATTTGCTGCCACAGTTAAAAATGATAGGTGCATTTATAATAGGTGCATTTTCCATGCTGTTGCTTGGCATGTCAGTGTCTGGCTAAAGGAAAAGCTTACCTTGATCTGCTTTGACCTCGAGGCTGCCTGTAATTACTTTTCTGTTTCCTTGTCCTGTTGCCTGTGAAACTTGTATTTCTAGAGGTTTGTGTGGTGTATAAACTTCAACTGTGTGGGGAACCTGTATGGCTGATAAGTCACAAAGTGACTAAAAAATTGGTATATTAGTGTGATTCATTTGCACAGCCGTTGTAGGGTTGTCCCTGGTTTCTGGGTGAAGTGTATGGCAAATTACCTTATGTTTTAAACACAGAGTCAGGATCTTACAGGAATGGAGCTGTCTGTTACCAGTTATGAACCTTAAATTCTTAACCAGCCGACCAGTATGTGCTTGTAACAAGTCGAGTGTCTTTAATGAACAAAGTGGGACATGATATGAGGTAACTGGAGCTGCAGGTGTCTGATGTCAGTGCCATGAATCCAAATGGAATGACAGAGATGCCATGCCTCTCTGAGAGTGTGTGGGAGCTCCCAGCAGAGAGGTCCTGTAGCAAAAGGCTGATTACCCACTACGTTAAGCAGTGGCACAGTTTGAAGAATCAATGTCTCCTGATGTTTATCACTGCTAGGAAGATGCAATCGAACATCCCCATGAAAAACTCCATAATGGATGTTGTGGCCATCACTAGTGTTGTCTTGTAATCCAGTACTGTGATCTGCACAGTCCTGTTTGTCAGGGTCTTTTCTGCCTTTCCTTCCTACTTATGTATTTGAAAAATGAAAAATGCTTTAAAAGTGCCATTTTCTTTGTTTGTGACCCCCTGCCCCTCAATCATTGCACTAGTTAATAACAAACTGCATTAATTTGATGTAGGCTGCTCCTCAGATTTAGGTCTCTCATCACAGCTGCTTGGACTGTTGATCCACGGGATATGTATGCAGCAGGGACACCTCACACTTCCTCCCTCAAGCCCCCTTTTGTCTGTGTGAGCCCTGCTCTGAATGGTTAAATGTAGGATGATGGTCACTTGTATTTGTATCCCATAAGATAAAGATATCATTGCATTTGTTTTCACTGGTGTCCCTTGAAAGTTGGATAGCAACTTTGAGTGTTGTCTTCAAGGAGGGTTTGGGTTTGTTTAGGTTTGGGTTTGTTTATGTCCATCTTAAAATTGACCAAGAAATTTAATTTACTTTATCTCCTGGATTAAGTGCTACCACATCTCCTTTGGTAGCCCTTATGAGTAATTACTGTAGATCAAGTTAGAAGTTACTTTTCTGAAAGAGATGGTTTTTCTTTCTCTTTTTATGGGTTTTTAGTTTGGGGGTCTTGGTTTTTTTGGCTTTAGTTTTTGGTTTTTTTTTTATTGTTGTTTTGCTTGATTTGGGTTATTTTTTTGGTAGGAGAGCTGGGGAGGTGTGTTTTGGTCATGTTGCAGTACATCACATCTAGTTTTACAGCTTTATCCAGAGAGCTGTTACCAGTGGTTTAACATAATTGTCCGTGTTTGCAAAGGAGTACCTCCATGTGCTCTTGTTTGCAGAACTCTTAGAGGTACAAAGCAGAAGCAGTTGCTGCATGTTTTGGGGTGATGCCATCTCTTTGGATACTGCAGTAAAAGCATAAATCTGTTTTGTACTGAAGTGAACTTATCAGCTTTATGCTGAGAGAAGTCGTAAGAGATCTGAGCTGTGTAGCAGTGGTTGAACACTTGCATAGACAGGAAGCTTTGATGAGAACTTTTGTTTTGTCTTAGCAACATGCACTGTTTTCTTCTGGTTTTGCTGTTTGACGCTATATATACAGAAGCCTGATGTTGGTTATAGCCCTTCGCTTGTACTGAAACAAGTAGGTGCAGTGAAAACTGAAAACAATGTCTACATTTTTGAACACCTATGATCATTAGAAATCAATCTCTTGAAACAAAGTGACTTTTGCTTTTTTCTTTACTGTAAAATCAGTAGTTCATAAAATAACATAGGCAGGAATTCTTTTTTTTACTTTTTCAGTCTTTTGTGTTTGTAGTTTTCAGACTAAATGGTGCATCCTTAGTAGTGTATAGACTACCCAATGTGTATTAGCAGGTGAAATGGAAATTGCGAGATCAGGTCTCTTTCTCTGAAAATCATAGATGTGCTGATTTGATTATGGTTGATAACTTGAAGCATTTTCAAGTTCTCTATTACCCGTAAGTTATTAGTTTTTCATTTATTGAATTTTAGGTGGAAATTACTTCAGAGAATGCACATGGTCTGGAATGTAGACATGTTTGCACCCCTATACTCAGGAATACAGCAGCAAGAGTCCAGTTCTTATTGCCAAATAGTTAAATTGGTTTAAGTTATCATGAGTAAAGCAGCTACAGGTATTATTAGTGGTAGGATGCTTCCAACTTGTCTAGTCAGAACTCCTTCAGGAAAAGGAATGAAGAAACATGTAAATAATAGCAAAAAACCACCCCTACTTCCCAGAAGCTCTTCATGAGTTGCGCTTTGTAATAATTTTTTTGTTCTCTTCTGTTGGTGAGTCTCTCCCTTTGGCATTGCCTCTTGCAGCAAGTCATATATTTCTGTGTTCTCCTTGTCTGGCAGCACAACTAAATGCTGCCATTCAAGTTTAAGTGATGACATGCCCAGTGAATTGCCTTGGTCACCTCTGTCTCTTCAGGCCATTCCAGCTCATCACCTCTCTGTGCCAGTTGTCGCTGTCATCAGTTTTGCCTTGCCACTTCTGTTTCTGCATCTTTGTGTTGTTGTTTGTTGTTGTGGTTGTTTCCCTGTCCCCTCTCCCCTTCTGTCATGATCACTCTGAGGTCCTCTGCCCTCATCCTCGACTCCTGCTATGCTATGTTACTCTGACTGGCTGGTTTTGTGAATCCTGACCTGCTGCCTCAGTGTTACTAAGTGAAAAATTATACAGATGGGCAGGAAAGAGTTCACATCAGGTTGCTGGAGTTCCTTGTAACTTTTAGGTTCTTGCAGCCCTGATCCTCTCCATGGAGAGTTGTACAGAACCAAGAATGAGGGAGGTCTATGAGGAAAGTGAAGGGAGACGAGCACATCCTATTGATGATCCTTGTCTCAAATTTATTGATCCAGCTTACACACTTTCATAGTAGTGTTAATTAAGCTCATACATATTGCAAAACTGAGCTCATCATTGGTTACAGATTACCTGCCAACCCCTCCTTTGTTGCTAATACCTGTGGTTTTCTTGTTGAGACTAATACTTGTTTTTTATATCTTGCTGTCGACTACATTCAAAGACTCCATGTTTTTCACCATGTTTTTTTCATAATTTGATCAAGGACGCAGTGCTTTTGTTTTTCTCGTAATGAGAAGGCTGAGAACTTACTGCTTACAGCTGCATATGATCATGGACTTTTTCCCTCAAGCCACATCTGCACAAAAACTCTCCAACAGGTCTACATTTATAAAAGAGAGCTTGTAGGTGGCTGTATGAGCACCCTGTAGTTCTGTGCAACTAACCGGTTCCTCTAGAGCAGGAAGGGTGGTGTGAGTTTTTTCTGTCCTCTGTCAGTTTACAGTGTGCAGTAAGGTACCAGGCCAAATCTGTACCACCATGTGCTGTTGTGGCAGTGTCCTTCAGCATCTTGTTCTGGAGTCTGGAGACCAAAGGAAACCGTGGTAGAGTTGCACTTGTCCATTATCTGATCAGAGTAAAGCTTTGGAAGCAGTCCAAATTTCAAATTAAATTTCAAAATGAGTGGTAGCAAAAATAAGCAGATCTTTACTGCACAGTGTAATTAATGTTAAGATAATGCCCAGAATCATAGTAACAAATGAGTAACTGCCTAAGTGGATGCAGATACTGTTTTCCCAGCTTGGACAACAGGGCAGCAGCAATATGCTTGTAACAGTGGTCCCTGACTAGCCTGTCAAATCTGATCAGTCATAAGACACTATTTTAATTAAAACTCCTTTGGGAAGGGGGTGATGAAATGTGCCTGGCAGCCTGTTCTTGTGTTACTGTGTGTAGTCCTTAACAGTTTTGTTTGCTGACAAGTGCCTTCTGAAGTAATGTTATCTTAATAAGTGCACACTCACAGTGCATCGGCAAGACCTGTGTGATATAAACTCAAATGCTATGTGAATCTAAAGTGACTGGCTCTTGAAATGATCAATTTCATGACTAGCTTGCTGCTTATGTGCCTTAGCTAGTTCTGTGGTTAATTAAGGTGTTGCATATGGCAGAGGAATAATTTTTCCACTGCATCTTGAAAGTAATGGAGACACTAAGTCAGCGTTAGGATTTTACTACAGCATCAGCAAAAGCAAGATACATATATCTTATGTGGGGTGACAGTGAAACTTTATGCAGCTTCAGAGTGATAGGCTACTGCAAAACTCCTTGGAATCTGGATGTGCAGTTTTGGGTTGTTGGCATTTACACACATTGCCAGTTGTGTCCCTGGAGCAGTAACCTGTAGTAAATGGTGCTGCTTTGAGCAAACACCCTTATTAACTGAACCTGGCAAAGTGAGAAAGTTACTTTCTCTAATCAGAAGTTTTTGGAATCCTCTAAAAAAGAAGTTCCTTTTAGTCTGAGATAGTAACGAGAAAAAAAAAACAACTTTGAAAAATCAAAAGAAGTGTGTGGAGGTTTTGTCCCAAGTTAAGTGGAGAGCAGGCAGTGCTTGCACACAGGGAACTGGTGAGGATGTGAAGCCTATATGACTCTACATGTCACCTGGCTTTTTCACTAAAAACAATGCCTAATTGCTACTCTCACACAGAGGAACCACCAACGCAACAGCTTGTCTGGCAGTGAAGCCTGGGTCTGAAAGTGCAGCTGTTTTTTGTGCTGTTGTCTGCAGTCTGGGCACGGGACCGGTAAGGCTTGTTCAGCCTCGTTGACATGCAGCTTTTCTGGGTAGTCTGGTGACTTTGCCCTTGACATCCTTCCTTGGATGGCAGGCTTGGCACTGTTTCACCTTCTTTTCTTTCTGTCTTGGAAGCCTTAATGTTTTGTTTGTTTCTGAGAACAAGGTGCCAGAACCAGTTTCTGGCTTAGTGGAATAGTTTCAGACATAATAGCACTGGTGAGAGAGGTTGTTGAGTTCCTAAAAGAACCTGACAAACATTAAGCAGGATGACACAGTTTTTATGTGCAGCATGCACCTGGGCTTGCCCAGCATGACTCACTTCCCCATGGCCCAGCATCTGCCCACTGTGTTTCACAAAGTCTGGTTGCACGTGGGTGATCTTCGTACAGCTTTGGCTTTAGCTTTGTGTAGGTTTCCCATTAGCCAGGGCTGGTTCATTTGTTGATTTCAATATAATGTTGAAAGGGATCTTTGCACTGCAAAAGGGATTTTCCTAGAGTACTTGCAACTGGCTCTTCTTGTCCCCAGTCCTGTCAGCAACAGCAATAGCTAACCTGTGTAATCCTCACATTCCTTTAATATGTAATGTTGGCAGTTGGAATCTGCAATGGGAACAGTGTTCAAAAGAGTCCTTGACAAGAGGAATGATGGGCATGAATGTTACATCTGTCCCCTGTTGTTGTGCTCTGCTGCCTGTGGGGATGTACCAGAGGTCTCCATGGTTTTGAAGAACAGCTATTGGCATTTCAGTCTGAGATGGAGAACTTCAGAGACAAAGGGCAACTCTGAGTCCTTGTCATGTTACAAGGAGCACTTAAAAATATATTGAGTTACTCTACAAATTATGCTGTAGTACTTTGTGATGTACTTCTAATCTAGCAAAAACCCCCATGTTATTGAGTATAAGCATCCTGGAGCAGAGTTTTAGCTGACAGCTAATTCTATCTTGATCAACTCTTTTGCTGAGCCGGGCCTGCTCTCTGTTAAAAGCTGGCTAGCCACTTCTGAGTTTAACATCTTGGCTATGAATGATTCACATCCACATTTTTTAAGTTGTTGCTAACTGTTGTAGGCAGTGGATGGAGCCTGTTCTCATTGGTTTCTTGTGTGTATCCAAGGTGTCTTTCTCTTGGTACTGTTTATTTTACACCTGTTTTATGCATTTCCCAGTGTGTCTCGATGAGTGCCATGCTGGCTAACTGGCTGCATACCCAGTGCAGTAGTATCCCTTTTTTAGAGCAGCAGGGATTAAACTGAAGAGGATCAGCCTGGTATTTCCAGTAGGAAGAGCTATTCTTAATGCCAAGGGAGGCAGGGTGCACTTCATGAGGCTGGGACAGAGTGGCCTCTGTGTGCTGTGATCTGTAACTCCGTCTTCCTGTTCACCTTGGTTGTGTCTTGGCTCTTGGCTGTTTTGGTTTTTTGGTTGGGGCTTTATTTTGCTGTTTCAATTGGCAGACCTTGGTCTCAAAGTTATTTCTCTACTCAATTAGTTTCAGGGCTAAAAAATGTTTGCTTATCTGTCTTAGGAGCAGGCACATCAGGTGTCTGCAATGTATTCCATAACCTAGAGATAAGACTCTGGAACTGCATAAATGCACTCTGTGCTACATATACAAAATTGTTCAAGCTGTTTTAAAATGTTTTTCAGGTTCTAGATGGCTTCTAAGAAGTTGGGATCCGACTCTCATGGTAAGTGAGATTTAGCATCCTTGTCTTTTCAATAGGATGAGTCCTGCTATTGCTGCTGACTAATGTCCTAGCCTTGACAGTCCATAGAGACTAATCTGTTCAGCCTCTGAGTAGTTTTTTGTTAGGAATGAAGTGCCTTGGCTTCCTTCATGCATAGCTGCTTGCTGATGCTGTGTTTGCTTGTTCTCTGATTAAACTGAAAATCAGTCTCTGGCTGTTCCCTGTTCCTTCATGGGTAAAATAACACATTCTTCTTCCCCAACAAATTCCCCTTCAAAATTAAAGCTGAACTGCTCTGGTGTTTGATCAAGTGGTCACTAGATCTGTAGCATCTTCCTGTGGAAGTCACATGAGAAGCTGAATTGAAAGTGAAGCTTTTAATACAACATTGAATTATGCTTCATTTTTGCTCAGCCATGAGTTTCTCTCCTAAATTGGACAAACTTGATTCAGAAGGCTGATGAAGAAAAGACTCTATTTTCCTGTCTTCTGCATATGAGATGCATAAAGTCATGCAGGTGATTGGTATCATGAAAGTTATTTGCCTGTAATGTCCTTGTTTTTAAGAAAATGGGGTGTAATTTCAATGTAATTAATGTTGCTGTGGAACATTAAAGTTCAGTTTGTTGTATGTAATCTGGATTCCTCAAATCAGTAACTTTTCAGGCTGTCAAAACTGATGCTTTTAGAAATTCAGCCTTGATGTTTCTGGATAATTTTTGCAATAAATGAGTCCTGGGGAATTCAGTTTTTCCTGGAGCCTTTTATTTAGTCTTTCAAGTGTAAAGTTGAAGTAAGAATAGTACAAAATAAGAAATGTCTCACTTAAATACTAGGTTAAGGATAAATAGAAATAGTGTATCAAAACTTCATTTTTTGGTGGTCTCCTTTGCTGTGGCCCAGTGACTTTGCTGCAAGACAACTGATTTTTTCATTTGGTACTTGACAGCTATTCAGCAGTTGCTCCTGTGTCTGAAAACAGTTTCTATGAACACTCTGATCTGCTTGTCTTTTATGTCTGTTTTTATTTTTCTCCTCACCTAACCAGACTAATAAAGGCTGCTCAGGCCAGAATTCAACATGTCTTAAATATATCCCAGAAAAGTATGGTGTGGTGGAACTGCTGCTGGCTTGAAAATAACAAGGTCCAAACAAATGGTGCTATGAGCTGCCTGGTTAACTTGTGTGCTCCTTTGTGTACCCTCTGTTCCTAATCACACTGTTGCAGTACTGTTTCTGAGGAGCAGTGGACCAACTTCCTTGTCTTAATTATATCTTAAGAGATCAGCAGGGCAGTTGTTTCAGTCTACTCCAGAGTTGTTATCTCACTAAATGAGTTCTGGTTTACTGTGGAGCATCCATCCCCATGGCTGCCTTCAGCTCTGTGTCTCTGGCAGGCTGATGAAATCAGTCAATATAGTTGATGTAGCTCTTGTGATTATTGTTGAACTGCTTATTAGAGGTTAGAGGGCTGTCACTGAACAGAATGTTTGAGGCTGGCAGGGACATCTGCAGATTGTCATGTCCAAACCTCTGGCAGGGTCATCTAAAGCAGGTTGTTCAGGACCATGTTCAAATGGAGATGAAGATGGGAACACAAGGTATGAGTAGAGGGAAAGGAATCCCTTTTCCTACGTGGATTACGCCAAGTGTGATGCTTCAATATTTCAGTTGTATTTTTGCTGTCGCTATACAATTTCAAAGCTTTTAAACTCTTATTTCCATCAATTAAGTGATTTGTGTGACCATAGCAACTAAGTTCCTTCCACATGGTTTCAAAACTGTTCCTCATTCATGCCTGTTTTGGTTGTTTGTTTTTTTCTGAAGTGTTTCCACTTTGGTGCCAAACTGGACACTTCTATGAGTTACACTGAAGTGGAGAGAAATCCTACTCTTAGAGTAGTTTGTTGTGCCAGGAGTGTAGTACAGAGGTCGTGCTGACAAGTACACTTTTGCCAGGCCTGTTCTCAGAAATTACTCAGTATGTTTTTAACTGATACAAGGATGAACTGGCTAACAGACTTACTAAATAACAGTTTGGTAAAGACTTGTTCCACTTAAACCTGTGACTGTTGTAACAATGTCTTTCATAATAGAAAGGTAGGTTTTTTATGTAGGTTTTTCTTACTGCTCTAGAATGTGGAATTGAAAGCAATTTGCCCCCTTTACTCCTCAGTGTGTGCACTTGGTCTGCTTACAGAAAGAAAAGGATTCTTGGCTCTCTGGATAAGAGTTTAGCTTCACCAAGCTAGTGCTGTTCTGATTGGGCTGAATTTTAAGTCTGAGGTATTTTGCCTCAGACTTTTTGCCATTGAATGTCCTAAACCATTTGAGGTGTTTTAATATGCGCTTATGGGCTTTTTCTCATACTTATATTCAGGATGAGGTTGTTAGCAAGGGTTGTTATTAAAAATATCAGTATACTGGGGAAGAAAGTAGGAAGTTTTTATTCCTTAGTCAAGCTTCTGGAGTTAAGCTCGCAGCTTAATATTGCTAGCTAGGTGGGCTTAGTATTTTTTATTTGCTGTGCAAAATAGGATTGCTGATATGTAAACAGCAAAGTTTGTGCTTGTACCCTCTGTGGCTGGTAGGTGCTTCAGTGTAGACCACTACATATTGTCAGTAGATCTAATAAGACAAGGATTTGCATGCTGAACAATTTGAGCTTCTCCATGTGGAGAAGTAATGTTGCTGCACTTGGATCATCTGGTGTAGAGCAGGACTTGTGCCAGTGGAACTAGCAGGTCATGGTAGCAGCAGTTGGCAGATCTGATTGTCTGTGACCTGGCCATGATTTACCACTCTGGCTGCAGAGGCTGCCACAGTTATTTCTGTATAAGCAAATGCTTTGCATATCAGGCTCTCAAGTTGGCAGCTCAAGCACAACGTGGATGCTGTGTTGCAAAGAGTGGTAGTGTTGGCCAAGTGAGGTGCTGTCTGGATGCCATCCTATGCAGTGCTTGGATATGTGATTCCCAGTAAGGATCACCGAAAACACTGTCATGTTCTACCTGGAGCATTTTTGTTCATCCCGGAGGTGCAGGAGGGATATAGGTCTTTCATCCTGATAATTTCAAAGTGTCCTACCAGGACTCTGTGACCACCCAGCGTGTACATAGTATGAGAGCTCAAGTAATGACAGCATATAAGACTTTAACTGCAAATTGACAGGATGTTCTTGTTTATGAAAGCTGCTCAGCCTCTGGGAGTCTGTGGCTGCCTTGTAGATGAATCAACAGTGAGGGAACATAAACAGTACTTATGCTGCCATCTGAGTATGAAAATGGGTCAGATAAAAGCAGCAAGTCAGTTCACTGAGTGAGGAGGGCTTGGTCACTGAACACCATCTTAGATGTTGTCACTAATGTCTTTCTGTATCTGTGTCACTCAGGGAGAAGCTACAAGTGAGGCCTAGAGTCACTCCTCAGGTTGTTACACATGTCAAAAACCTTGCCTGTGATTCCAAAACCTTGGATGAGTGACCCCAGAGACCACTTTCAGTTAATGGAAAAGTTGTTTATATTTTGGTCTTTCTCATACTACTTCACAGTTGCTCAAGGAAAGCACACTAATACTCTGGCTGTTTGGAGGTGGTTGAGCTCTAAGTGCTTTTTCCTTGTGAATTTGCTGGAAAAATGTCATCCTACAAAAAAACAACAGATGTAGGGCTTGATAAAGTTAGATTGCTTTGTTTCAAAAATTAGAGTTGCTGTATTAATAGCCTTAGTATTTCACTGTGTTTTGTTTAAAGTGGAATGACATTGCTTCATTGCTTTGCACTTGTGACCACTTTCTGTCCAAATGCTACTCACTATTTGTATGTCAAAACCTGGATTGTAGTTTGTCTTAGTTGTTCTAAAGCTGAGTAGTTTTAAAATCTGCTTTGAATATGACAAAAAAAACTGGCACAACTTTTTATAGAGATAGAATACAGTGTTCAGGAGAGCTTCAGCATCCAGTTGTGTAGGAATAATGTTGTCACAAAGGAAACTAAGATACTGGTTGCATTGATGTCAAAATATGGTGGATTGTGGTTGTGAAGGGGTTTGCCTTTATTTTTATTTTTTTTTTCTTAACAGTTATGGGCTAGAATTTAGGAATTAAACAAACTCTGACCAAACTCCCTAAACTAAGAGACACTGAGGTCCAAACAGCTTCAAAGTCCATTTGTGTTGTATATCATATCTACATATATCGTACATATATCATACATATATCTACATATATCATATCTGGTGTAGATGCTGCAGTGGAGATAAAATAGCTCCCAAACACAGCAATGTGAGCCTGAAATGAAAGTGTGAAATTTGTGAGTTGTGGGGTTTTTTTCTTAATACAATTCCTGCTTCTGATTTCAGGGCCTTTCAGTTACCTTGATGATGTCCCATTTAAGATAGGAGACAAGTTCAAAACCCCAGCAAAGGTTGGATTACCCATTGGTTTCTGTCTGTCTGATTCTTCTCAGCTTGTCAGAGAAGCCCAGGTAAGTGATATTTTGCCTTCCTGCTCTCTCCCCTCACCCCAACTTGTGGTGCTGTGCTGTACATTCCAAGTTGTCACAGTTTGCACACAGTCAGTCTTGTATTTCTAGGAGATCTGTTGGGCTATATAGAAAAGTAAAATATGATGGGTCATGCAGGAAGCTTCTAATTTTTATTGCCTTAAAACTATTAGGCATTTATTTTTAAGCATTTGTTTTAGTCTGTTTCAAAGAAGCACAGTAGTTTTGTGTGCTTATAGTTAGTGCTGAATGTTACTTTGACAAAATATGAATATAGTTTTTAATAGGATAAATCCTAAGAACTGATACACCCAGGCAATGACATAATTTTCCCTTCTTATTTCCTGGGTAGTTCTGAGTGAGAGTTCTTTCCTAGCTGTGGGGCAAACAGATTACAGCTGGGTACATGGATGGCTTCCCTGTCTTGAGGAGCATGTTTCTGCTAGTATTCTGCTTAAATAAATTACTAGTAGCATAAAATCAATTCCTTTAGTGCAGCTGTTGGAAATCTAATCTCCAAATGCAGGTTGTGATACAGGAGGTCTAATTGAATTATGTTTTCTCATTTGGATCCACGATTTTCCTTGACCAGTCCCAATTGATGCTTGTTTTTACTTTGTCTGTGACATATTGCCATAGGTGGTTCTGCTTTTTTCTTGCTGTTTTTGTTCTCTTCCTGCCCTACATATTGCCCTGTTATCCTACTTCGTGGCTTTTCCCTCATAACATTAAACAATTACCTGATTTTCCTAGTACCCATATTTCCACCCAGTTAAGCTGGTGTGGGAGAGCCAAAGCAGATACTGGTGTCCTGTTGCTGGCTTGATTGTGCTGTGTCTCCATTTTTCTGCCAAGCTGGAGCTCATGCAGCATAGTGTGCCTGGTCACCCTGCACAGTGTGGACTGTGCATCTCACAGTGGACTTTGACTCTTGTTATAGATGTAATGAGCACTGTTTTAAAAAAAAATGCACATTCCTATTCATATTTTAGTATTAAAAAAAATATGTGGATATTTTAAGATGTAGTTAGGCTCCTCAGAATTATGCCCTTTACAGCTAAGCCACTCTGTGGTCAGTACACTGGTAGTGAGTGTCACATCAGTAACTACAGCAAAATCTGCTGCTGCCTGTATGTGTTGTCATTGGTGTAGTCACTGTATCCCCTTTGGCTGGTGAGGCACTACACTCGAGTAGCAAGGAAAATACTGCCTTAAACCAATGGGTGTAACACTGTAATATCAAGTCCCTTAGGAATCTTTTAGGGGAAACTGAGTAATACTGTATTGGCCTTTGGATGCACAAATACTCTGCTGAATGACTTGTAGAACTTGCGGACTGGGGATAGTTCAGTTGTGCCACATCAGAGTGTGATTGTTCATCTAATAACTCGTTAGATTTCCCCTTGCTACCTCCCTTGTCCTGGGGGAAGAAGGTGGGAGGGCTGTGAAAATGATCTTGGGATGATGAGTAGTTCTAAAGCAAAGCTAAATGTAGGAAGGAGGCAAAATACAGTTCTCTAATCCAGGTTGCAGCCAAATTTTACTGTTAGTGGCAAAATTAAGTACTTCTGCTTAATTTGTCAATCTGCCAGCTTTGTCAATCTGCAGGCTGTTTAAAAATGTTGCTGTTCCTAGTAATTCATGTAGCTCTTATTCTCTTTGCATTAATTTATATTGCTGTTAGAAGTAGCAGCTATGATCCTTATAACTTCTCTTTTTTTTATTTTTTTACTTTCCCTTCTCTCCTTTCCCCTCCATGTCCATTCAGTATGACTTCTCACTGGAAAAGAAAACAATCGAGTGGGCTGAAGACATCAAAAAAATTCAGGCTGCCCAGAGAGAAGCTGAACGCAAGGCAGAAGAAGCTCTAGCAAACTCAAAAGCAGCTCCAGAGGACAGCAGCAAGATGGGGTTCTCAGAGGGACCTTGCCCTGAGGTCATGCCTCCTCCTATTAACCCCATCCTTGCTAGCCTGCAACACAATAATATTCTGACTCCTACTCCAGCCAACACCAGCTCTGTGAAGCAAAAGGTCCTCAGTCCACCTCGTCCAAAGGCAGATTTCAACCCAGCTGATTTTGAATGTGAAGAAGACCCATTTGACAAACTGGAATTAAAAACTATCGACGATAAGGAGGAATTAAAAAATATCCTTGAAATTCATGTTGGTACTACTGGGCCGATTGTTGCCCAGCTGTTAGATAATACCTTGCCTAAAGGAGGGTCTGAGTCTGTGTTGCAAGATGAGGAAGTTCTGGCATCCATAGAAAAGGCCACGTTGGACTTCAAACCCGTTCACAAACCCAATGGCTTTATCACTTTACCACAGTTGGGAAACTGTGAAAAGATGTCCTTGTCTTCCAAAGTGTCCCTTTCCCCCATCACTTCGGTGAGCAATATCAAATCCCTGTCATTCCCTAAGCTTGACTCCGATGAAGGGGATCAGAAATCATCAAAGCTCACGAGCACTTTCCACAGCACTACCTGTCTCCGCAATGGCACTTTGCTTAGCTCTTTGCAGACCTGTGCTCAGAGCAAAGCCAGTGAACTGAATGGACACCACATGCTTGGTCTTTCCGCTCTAAATGAGGACAGTGGCAGGGAGACATTATCCTCTTCATCCAGGCTGTCTTCCCTGGCTGTTTCGACTGTTTGTACAGAAGAAGAATCATCTCAAAGCACATCAACTACGGTAAACATGGAGTGGAGCTGGTGTGAGAGGTGGAGGTGCAGAGGCAGCTTTTGCCTCTAAATTGCCCTGTTGCTTTGGTTATAATTTCATTTGCTAGGAGTGAATTGTAGATCCTCTTAATGTATGTGGTAAATTGATCAGTCCAACAGGTCTCTGTGGCAGTAGTTCTAAACCTCAGATTATTACCCTGCATTTTGCCCCAAATTTGATGTTTTTAGACCAAATCCAGTGATTGTTTTTTTAGCTATTCAGTTCTCCTTTGTTGTTGATAATTGCACATCTTTGAGCTAAGCATATAAGGCATCTTCTGTGTACAGTCCTGCATCCTATCCTATCCAGATGAGGTGTATCAGATTCTGAAGTGCTGTTAGGGTTTGAGTCAAATCTCTTCTGGTTTTCTTCCTTAGTTTGCTTATTTGCTGGAAACAATGGGAAATGCAGGCTTCTCAAGGAATAGAAGTAGTAATAGGTTAAAACACCCAGATGTGCTGCATCATTCAGGGAAGAAAAAAGTGCTTGCAGTTGACCTGCAGTGAAGTAAGCCTATTTTTTTTTAGCTTGAGTTTTCTTCCTGACATCCTTTAAAAACTTAATCCTTAAGAGGAGAAAAAGATAGTGATGTGAAACCTTGTGTTTGCCCTTTCTTGTGAAGGAGGGTAGAGTCATTGCTCAGTGGAGACCAAAACCATCGTGAAGATCATCTTGTATTTTTAATGTTACAGTTGCTCACCATACAGCTCTGAGATGCGAGATTGAGGAAATGAAGAGTCAATCTTGTTGCAAGTTCTAAAATTACTTTGAGGACAGTAACTTCACATCAGGTGTTGTTTTGTCTCTTTGTGACTAAGAACAGAGATTAGATTAAGTTTGTGGGGTTTTTTTACGAAGAACTGCAGATCCAGACCCCAGTACTCATGAAGCCTAGTGAAAGCTGTGTAGTCAAATCCTCTTGCTTGTTCCAAAATAATCTGGGTTTTTTCTCTGTCCAATAGAGGCAGTGTTTCAGTGATTCTGTGGTTTTAGTGTTGTGCTGTAGGTTTTTGTGCGACACCATGTGCTGTGAAACAAGTGCTGCTGCTTCTCCCTTTTGTCCTCACAGCTCTTTTCGGGGTTAGATAAATGCACTCATAATTGTGAAGTACAATATTCTGGGAAATAGTGTATCTGACAGAGCAGAGCAGAACAGCTGATTGTTGATGACTGGAACAAATTCAATGCTGTTAATTGTGGCAGGAGCAGCAATGTGCTGAGCACCTGCTGGAGGTCTCAGGTGTGAGAGGGGCCTGTATGCCTCAGTTATGGAGCACATGGCATCTCTGGGGATGAAAGATCACTTACAGCTGGGTAGATTGGCATTAAGATGCCTGAATTTACACTCAAAAAATTAAAATCTCTCTGAATTAAATTTTTTTCAAGACCAAAAGGGAATGTGTATTCTTGACAATGTTGTAAGGGAAGATGCAAAATAGGAAAAGAAAATGGACTTATTAGGACAAGTAATAAGATCAATTCATTAATTTGAAACTATTTATGCTTTGGAAGTAGTGAACCAAGAAATAATTATGGTGACAGAATTTAGTTCTTTGTGTTTAAGTTCCAGGACTTCAGATTATACTTGTTTTATGTTTCCATAGTATAATTCCACTGAAAAATGATGGCTTATATGCAAGAAATTTAAGTAAATGCAACAAAAGAATTTAATTAAATGTAACAAAAATCCCCAGAGTATGAAAACACTAGAACAAAATCACAGTCATCTCCGTGGCTGGGAGCAGAAGGCTCATATCCAAATGTATTCCATAGTGATTTTTTTTTTCCCTCACAAGGTTAGAAATTGTAACTTTGAATTTGCAGTTACCATGGGGGTTTTTGCTTTACCACTGAATTGGATCTAGGAATCTTTGGGTGGAAAGAAATCTATAGTTTCTCTGAGGCTGCATAGGTTCTGTGGTGGTCCCCTCTCCTCACTTTCACTTTTTCTTGAATCTCAGCATGTTGATTTTTGCAGCTTTAGCAGAGGTAGAAATGACTAATGAAGACAGGAGATTGAAATTAAACTCAAGTAGATTGTGTAGGAGGAGTTGGCTTTCCCAGACTGTTGAATCTCTGGTATCAGAAACAGTTTTGGTTTTCCTGGCTGCAGTGTCAATAACAAAGCATCATCCTTCTGTTGATAACCCACTAGCTGACTTCAGAGCTATTTTTCCTTTTTCAATGTATCCTACATTCCAGTGCTTTTTGCCCTTGAAAAAGTCTCTGGAGAGAGGATGTGTCTGAAAAACACACCATGAGAATAGGTTCTTGGATACCCTAGTGCATTAGAATGAATATGATGTTTCAGGGTTGGTTTTCTAGAAGAGAAATCCTTACCCTGGAAGATGTTTGGGAATGCAGAACAAAACCTCCTTGGTGGTGGTTTGGGGTCTTTGGGAATAAATAAATGGAGATTGTCAAAGTCCTAGTGGATCTTTTCAGAATTGGTCTTCTGCAGAGGGTTTTTTGTTGTTCAGTTTGGACATTAAGAAGGCCTTTCTGAAGGATGTGGACAACCTTTCAATCAATCTGTGCTGGCATAATAAGCATTAAGAAACGCTAAAAACTGCAGTGATTTCTTGCAGTCTGTTCTAACTGTTCAAAATGCAGGAGTTCTGAATGTATTGAACTGAAACGTACAGCTTCTGTGGGGCCAAGGCCTGGCTTTGCACTGCTGTTAACTTGGCCAAGGTTTACAAAGTGGTGGGGTGGTTCTGCAGAAGCAGAGCAGGTGAGCAGCAGGGAACATGACCCAGCCCTGCTGGTGTGCTGGGAGTGGGACAAGTGCTGGGCAGAAAACTCACATGTTCTTTTGAGCCAGTGTCACACATAGTTTCTGTGTGGTGTGTGGAGTTCTGTGCTTTGGGAATAGTAAAGAGGTGTATTTTTCTCTGACCCCTTCACATAGTCAAAAAGTCCAGAGAAAGTTTTAGGCAATGACTTCAAAATTATCACTGTTATTCAGCCAATGCAGACTTGGTGAGGAGCTGAACTGGGGCTGTGTGAACAAGCAGCTGTTACAGTGACAGAATAAACAGTTTTGTAATTATTGTGGGGGTACACACATCCTTCTTGGAGTATAATCCATTTGTAGAGTGCTGAGAGGAGGAATGATCAGTATGATGAGGATGATTCTATAGTTGCAGGCAATGGGTAATGTCAGCATCTTGTATGTAGAAGCCTGATCAGACCCTAAAGTCTCCCATCCTGTGGTAGAATCTTCTATAAAATCTTCCTTGCCCAGCTGTGGCAAATTCTGCTGACCAGTACATGATGTTTATACTTGTTTTATTTGTGTGTTGTCCAGCAGGTACATCCAGACTACCAGGAAACAGAAAACCCTATGGTAAGTTTCCAAATACACCTGTGGGCTTGCTTGCATTGGATCATGTTTATGGTAATCTTGGTAAGTGGTGTTCCTTTGAGTACAGAAAACCATAGGTCATGAGTAAACCTGAGGTGAAGGAAGCAATCTGTGCTTCCTTTGAGGTGCAGGGTTTGGCTGTATCCCAGCCTTCACTGTTTGCAGGGCTTGGGTGTTCAAAGGCTTTGGTCACACCAGTAGGAGAGGGTTTATTGTGGAGAATGTGGGTTGTTGATTGTTGCTTTGAGGGTTAAAAGAGTATGGTGGGAATCAGGCTACTTGGTTTCCTCCTCACAGTGTGTAACTTCCCAAGGGCACTCTAGAAAACCTTTTGAATTAATTACATGAGGTATCCTGATTCCAGCACTAGGCAGAAACAGGATGTGGGGATGCAGGAGATGGCCATCACCTCAGCCTCTGGGTTTTCCCCCTTAGGTAACACACCAAAACTTTGCAGTGTCTAAAGTGCCCAATAGCAGCAGCTGCACGAAGTGGCCAGGCGGTCTCACGGCCGAGCTGCAGCAGAGCCTCTCCCCCAGCGAGAGGCACTGTGTGGAGACTGTGGTCAACATGGGCTACTCGCCTGAGAACGTCCTGAAAGCCATGAAGAAGAAGGGACAGAACATAGATCAGGTAAGAGCTCGTGCAGTGCAAAGAAATGCTTGGTTGGATGCTGGTTCTCCTGGGAAGCTGTCTTGGGTCTGCAGAGTGGGTAGGGGAAATACTGTTACTCCAATAGGAGGTTGCAATCTAAAGCTTGTGCTTATTTCTGGTGAGAGTGCTAGAGTCAGCCACAGCTGTGGTGCTGGGTTGGAGCCATGCTGAGTTTGGGATGGGCCCTTTGCTCTATGTGAAACTGGGGGGAGAGATTCTGGGTCTCCCCAAGAGCCACAAACACATCCAAAGGAAGCTTAGCATGGCTCTGTGCTGTGTTAAGAGCCATGTGACAGAAATGCAGCCAACCTCCCTTGTTCTGAGCATGAGGGTTTACAATGCTGGCATCTCTCCTTGTGGAGAGGTTGGCCCCTGCAGGCCTAAGGCAGCTCTGACAGACTCCTGCAAGGCCCCACTGACCGATTTGTGTGCCCTGGTGCTGCTCCTTCCTGCTCGAGCGCTGCCTCCAGTGTCTGCTCAAACCAGGTCACTGGGCACAAAGCGCTGCTGGGCACAGCGTGGCTCTTGGATCTACTTCAAACAAGCACTTCAAAGTGGGAGAGGATGGCCCAACCTCCTGTGCTGGCCCTCAGCAGGCTGTATGCTGCACAGAACATGTCCCAGGGACTCCTGCTTGTGGGACTGATCTGCTGGCTCTCTCCCTGCACATGGAGAGTGGCTTAAGCTGTGCGCTGGAGTGAACTGAGCTATCAAGTGGAAAAAAAGGTCCCTTAGGAGGGCGATTTTAAATCCTGCTCTACTTGCAAGCACTGTTCTTTCACATACCTAGCATTGCCTACCTGACCCTTCCCCTTAAAGCTGACGATGGATAAGAAATTTGGCAGCAGTTTCTGTGTGCGTGAGCTGGGATTTGCAGCTCACTTGCCGATATGCTGAGCTGATCTTCAAAGGCTGACTGCTCTCAGATTGCATCAGCTCTTGTGGCTGTCTGAGAGGAAGCTAAAAGTAGACATGTCCTGACTGCTGGACCTACAGTTGCATTTTTAAAACTTGTATAAAAAGCACAATGAAACTTCTACTTTGCCATCAGAGGGCTAAAGATACACTTCTGAGGCTGCTTTGACTAGAACTGAGGGGATGGTCAGAGAACTCAGCAGGACAGAAGGGTTTGTCTGCTTTCTCTGCACAAGCTCTTTTATAAGGAGTGTCTCAACTCTGCTAGGAAGGACTGTGTCTCTGTTCTTGGTGAAGTGCTGGGTAGAATGATGCTCAACCCCTCTGCGTGTACCAAGGTGACTTTCAGCTGCCTGCTGCAAGTGCCTCTCTGCAAACACAGTTTTTCTTCATTCCCCACAGGTTTTGGATTACCTGTTTGCACATGGACAGCTTTGTGAGAAGGGCTTCGATCCACTTCTTGTTGAAGCAGCTTTGGAAATGCACCAGTGTTCAGAAGAGAAGGTGAGGGTGCAATGTGTGCAGGAATAGAAAAAATGCTGTGAGAGGGAATTCCAGCAGCAATTCCTTTGGCTGGTGTAATTCTGGCTTTCATGGTAATGCTGCCTTGTTTCCAAAACTAACTGCCAAAGGACATTTTTGTGTTGATAAAGCTAAAAATGTTAAAGCATTAGAATTTCTCTGTGCTATTCTATTAGTCTCATTTGCATCCATTTTTATGGGGGCAGGATTTTTTTAAGACCCTGCTTATTGTGGTCGTATAATTTTGAATACCCAGAGTTATCTTGTGGGCCAGGTGCTTGGTACAGATACAGTTAACTTCAGCAGCTGCAAATTGTCTTTCAAACCTTGCCAGCCTGCCCTGGCCATGAATTTTCTCCCTTGTGCAAGTGCATCTGCTCAGCAAATTGGGTTAGGGCTTGCTCTGGAAGAAGCTAGAAAATGCATGTGTTGGTGTTGGGGTCTGGTTCATTGTCTGGCTGCTTTACCAGCACTACAGGTACAGCAGGAGCAAGTAGCAAGGGCAGAGGACAGGAGGATCTTTTTAAGTCTGCCATCCTATTGTGTGACAAGTTATTACATGAAGTCTTTAGAGGTGCAACCCCGCTCCCTCAAAAATAGATACATGCCTTCCTGCCCCTTTGGATGAGTGATAATCTTATAAACAGAGCAATAGCAGTGCAAGGATGGAAAGTAACTGAGTTTGAGAAACCCATTTGCTATTGGCTCAGCCCCAGAATTGGAAATTGCTAATCTCCTGATTGCCCATTTCAACCTGCTTGCTTGTTTGGGATTTTTCCTTCTCATGTAGTGGCTCAGATGCACTGTAAATGGCAGAGGGTTCATAAAAGTGATCAGCTGACTCACTTCTTGCTGTTTTATTTTTCAAAGCTCAGGGAGAATTCAGGGTTGATGTTGGAAATATTGTATGTACACAGTGGGGTTTGTGTTAATCCCCCAAGTTTGCCCTAGATCTGAGAAGCCAGTTGATAGCAAGGACTACTGCACTGTTCCTGAATTCCAAGTAACTTTAAAAAAAATCAAGTGCAGCAGGAGCTGCTGGATGGGGCAGCTGGATGCCATTAATCAGCATTTTTGGGATCCCGTGCTGGGCCAGGTTGATAAATTAACTTCTAAGAGAGACAGAGACACACCATGGCAGACTGAGCTGTGGTGCCCTGGTTGAAGAGGGTTTTGGAAGTGAAGGATGGCAAACAGGGGACTGAAGGTCCCTGTAGGCTGCTGTGCCCAGAGCTCTGGTGGCTCTGTGTGAGCAGGCTTTATCCCAACAAAGCTGGAATGGGCTGTGCTTGTGGAGGAGGAGTCCACAATCATGGCATGCTCAGGTGCTGAAGACAGGTCTGTGCCAAACCTCCACAAAGGACTGAGCCATCTGCTTTTCTCTTGCAAATAACAGGTTGTCTGTCTTTCAGATCACAGAACTTCTCCAGTTAATGAGTCAATTTAAAGAAATGGGCTTTGAACTCAAAGACATTAAGGAGGTCTTATTATTACACAACAACGACCAACACAATGCTTTGGAAGATCTAATGGCCCGTGCAGGAGCCAGCTGAAGACACATTCCTGGATTCTTGGCGTGCAACAAGCAGGAGCAGCCCCACCACTTTCACATCCAGTGTGACTTGCTCTCAGCTGAAGGAGTCCAGCTTTTTGCATACAAGGGAGAGTGTCTGAGCAAGCCTGCCTGCGTGCATCACTCCAGCATTTCTCTTTCCACTGAGGGCCAGCTTTCATTCTTAAATTAAATTTTAAAGTGTCCTTTCCTAAGTTTCCTTTTTCCAGCTTGGCCACGGAAAGTTGAGACTGCCCAGCCTCGACTGGAAATTGTACATAGGTAGAGGTGGAGTGGTTCCCCCTTCATTGTTGCACTGGAGTTGGACAGAAGAATATTAAGTTGGTTCTGAAACTAGGATGCTTTGGTTCTTTGAAGCTGCTTTCATGGTGTCTTGTCTGCTTGTACTGAATTACTTGACTGTGTCACAGTCCAGATTACCTGGTTAAATTTGACCTTTAGTGCAATGGAATTTTATTTTTTGGTTGAAAGTTAGTCTGTAACTTAGTAAAACACTGGTTCAGAAACTGTCACTATGCATAAAGAGAGAACCTTGGTTTTTTTTGTCCTCTTGGTTTTTGTTTTTTACCCATGCATCCAACACTTTTGCCAGACACGAGTGTCCAGTGCTGAGTGGTAGGTTCCCTTGAAGCAGGTAAGCTGTGAACTCAACCCAGACCTGCAACTTGTGTTGGTTCTTGAACCTGAAGGCAGAGAGCTGGGGCTCAGTATTTTAAATCCCCCAGGCTTGTAGGATATTTAAGACAATGCCCTGCTAGAAAGTCAGTTAATCTTTTTGATTTAAATAATACACAGTGTGATGCAGGAGATTTCTTTCAAGCACTTTCTTTAAAACAAATATACTCACTGCATTAGTTCCATTTTTCACACTGCTATAGAATTACATAATATCTAGTACTACAAATCAGGTTTGGGGTTGTTTTTGATAGTTCAAAGTGTTACATTGTACATTGATCAAGTTCTAAATACATGAAATATCAGCAGTCTTGAGGAATCTCTAATTTGCTAAATATTTTGATTTTGCAGAAGAACAACTAATAAAACCCTGCAATATAACTCCCAGTGTCATGGTTCCCATCTCTCATGCTCTTTGGCTTCAGCAGACGGGGACCTTGCTGGATCCTGCCCGCCCAGGTGCTGCCAGCTCCTGTGGGCATGTGTGAGCACTGTTGGGTGAACACCAGAGGTCTCTGGGCTGCAGCTGCAGTGGTAGAAGGTGCTTTGCTTCTCTGTGGCTTATTTCTGTTTTGTGGCAAAACCCTGGCCTAGGGATCCAAACTCACATTAGAGCCTGGAACTGGAGCATCGGGCTGCTGGAGGGCAAAATGTCTCAGCCCATTGCACCAGTGTACGTTTTTCAGTAGGAGGTTTCAGCTCATCAGGACTCCAAAGGGGATGGCGTTTGTCTCCATTATGCTGTTAACTCTCTATGACCAAAACATCCAATTTGGGCCCAGTGGGCACGCATGGAATTCTGTGGGGTGCCCAGCTGTGTGAATTAAATGTTTACTTAAAATGATGCAAAATGGGGATCTGCTGGCAAGGATCTAGGAGCTGTGGACAGGGATGATGAGGAGGAGCAGGGCAGGTTGCCTTGCACGTACCCCATAGTGTTGACCTTCACCATTTTCTAGTGGTGGAGCTGAAATAAAGATTGTCTAAGAAGGACATTGAGCAGCTGGCAGGACAGCAGCTGCTGCCTCTGTGAGTGCAGGTAGTGCCCAGCTTTTCTTCCTTCCCAGGTGAGAAGTGCAACAGTGAAGTCAGGAAATGGGGTTCCTGATTATTTGGAAAATGTTGAAAACAAAATTCAGACTGCTTTGCCATCACTGCTGAGAGCATTCGGTTGTGTTGCTCGTTCTGGTTTTCTCAGAATTGCTACCCCAGCAAGTCCCCATCTGATACCAGACAGTCTGGAAGGGGCAAGAAGTCTTTGCCAGCAAAGAAACAGCTATTTAGTTCAAACCTCTGAAATAATAAATAAAATAATCTCTGATTGTATTAGTGTGTGGGTTGTTTTTTTTTCACAGTTTCCCTCCAAGGTCTGGCTTTTAACCCCACAGAAGAATCACTGCTTTTTGAGCTCTCGGGGAGGTGAAGATGGGAAGTGGCAGCTGTGAAGATGCAAGGTCTTATTTCAGAGAACTGTGCCCCACCAAGTCTACCCTGGTGACACCACTCTTGCTTTGGCAGTGATGTTTCTGGATTTAAATCCTTGGGTGGCTGAAGGCATGAAGGGTATTGCTATGTTGGCATCTCAGAGAAGAAAATACCAGAGTGAGGGGTTAAGGGGGTGGCTTAGACAAGAGGAACTGCTGAATGAATGTGTAACAAGAGAGCCTGTGTGACCAGAGTTCAATGTTCAGGGTGCTGTGCAGCACTTGTTAATCTGGTACTGTCCAGGCACAGTTCATCGTGGCTGGGGGAGGTCCTGCTGCCTGGAGCAAGGCTGGGCTCTGCCCTGCTGCTGGCTGGTGAGAAGATTGGCTGCATCCCCGGTCACACTCACGACTTGGGAGCTTTTCCTTAGGCTGTCAGGTCACACTGATTTATGTCCCTGCTGTGCCTTTGTCAGAGGTTCTGTCTGCGGTCTGTATGCCTGGGTGGGAAGGCTGGTGAGAAGTGTAGAGGCAGTGCCTGAACTGGTGGTTGTGCTTTCAACGAGAGCATCTTTGGGCTGCCTTCTGCTGGTTCTGGGCAGCAGCAGCCTGGAGATGGCTCTGGTGCTGCAGGGCCACCCTTCACCCCATGGCAGCCGAGGGCTCCTGATCCTGCAGTCGGGCTGCCCCAGTGCCCCAGGGCTTTTCTTGCCTGGCCTTGTGGCTCCTGCTGCGGATCTGGAGCACAGAGCCCGTGCTGACAGCGTTCTGTGGCTGCTCTCCAGGCCAGGAAGGGTCAGTCCAGCTGTGGGTCAGGGCTCCTGAAACTCTCCACACCAACAAGCCCTGTGAAAATTCCTGTACAGATTTCCAGCCCCACTTAATCTTCTGCAGTCAATTAAATGGACATTTTGATGATGTTTACCTAAAATGATTTTCACCAGAGTTCTGTAGCAAATTGAATTTTATTTTAAATTCCGTTAATTATTGAAATAAAGTATCAAGCCTTTGCTAATAAGCATTAATAGTCATTGTTGCATCTAAATACAAAAGTGAATCCATTTTAGTTCTGTGTTTATTTGATGGTACATGGCCAAGCTCTCTAAATCTCTTAGATTGCTTTTATGACACTTTAATGTATGTTCAAGTTGAAGTGAAAACCTTTTGTAGCAGTTGTCAGTGAGATATCAAACAGTAGGAAGGGGATATTACTTAAAGTGTTAATTTAGCACATTTTCACACAAGAAATTAAAGCAGCAACTAGGTAATAAACCTCAAAGGAGAGGGAAAAATGTTACCATTTCTGACAACAGCTGGATAGTTTCTGTTGCACATGAGGAACCCATTGTTGGTATCTTTGGGGCGTGCAGCAATGTCCATGTTACTGTCAAGGATGGGCTGCTTTTCACAGCCAGCTTTTTTTTATTTTGGTCAAATCTCACATTCAGTAGAGAAAATAAAATTTGGAGAACAGATATAATAAAATATTTAAGAAGGTATAGTCATGTGGATTGGCTGGATAACCCATTAAAAAAATAAAAGATTGTATCAGACATTGGAAAATTGTATGTGGTTGTTGTTTTGATTATTTGTTGTTTCTCAGTGTCCCTGGCTGTTCCTCGAGGGAGCAGATAGTTCCTGCTCTGGGAACTGCTGCTGGGGCTCAGATCTGCCAGATTTGCTTTTTTCAAATAGATCGGATGGGATTCACAGGTGGCTCCAATCTGGCAGCTGATTGAACTCACATCTCCTCTGCTCACAGAAATTCTTGGTCACTCATCTGTCTTGTCACAACTGTGCCTGCAGATTCTGAGGTTAGGACATGGCACTGTGGGTTGTGCAAATGATTCTTGTGTGTTGCTTAGGAATAGCCAGCTTCTGTAAGACACTCTAAATGCCAGTGAACATACTTTGCTCAGATGCTTTTTAAAAACCTGAAAGAGTGATCAACCAGCACTCATTTCCCAAATGTTAGAATACGTGGAGGGAAAATTTTCCTCCCTTGCACTGTTTCTGACTGGGCATCACATTTGCCTGCGACCTGTGCACACATCCTACAGTCTGACCTTTTCTTTGGTTTCAAATAGACTTGCCAAACTCCTCAGCTGCTCCCTGACAGCAGTGTTTGCTGCATGCTTGCTGAGAACGTGCTGGGGAAACTAAGTGCCCACATCTATTTCATGCTATCAGGAGGACTACCCAGCTGCCCTGTATTCCCCTCACCTTATTCACAGAAAAGCCCTCCCTGACCTCAGGAAGTGGAGGGAATTGGTGGTTTTAAACACTTGTGGTTTTAGCAGAGTGCTGATCTCCCACTGCTTTACAGCTCTCTGGTGGCTGTCAGGCACCACTGCTCTGTGCCACGCAGAAACACCCAGAGTTTTGCCCCTGGGTGAGTGAGGGAGGCTTCTGACCCAGGTTCAGGTGCCTTGCTGCTGGTCTGTGACCAGGACACAGGGGCTGTTTTGAGAGCCATAACCTCAGACCCCAGAGAAACTCTGCTCTCTTCTCCACAGAGGAATCCAGTCTCAGCTGCAAGATGGAGACTAAACAGTGCTAAAAACAACAGCCAGGGCAGTGATATGGAATTTGCTTCTGTTTCCCAGGCCTATGCTGGGTGACATTCCTGGGAGTGTTTGCACCAAATATGCACCCCAGAGTGTCACTGTGATTACTGTCCTGCTGCTCAGCCCAACCTGGGCTCCTCAGGGAGGCTGTGCAGGCAGGCAGCAAAACCCACAGCTGGTCAAACAGCAGTGTTCCATTTCCCTTGGCACTTCTGGCTACTGAGCAGGCTTTGAGCTACCACAGGAGTTACTGAGGAGACACAGAGATGGATGAATGTGCTGCGACAGCCCTAATTTTGGAGTGGGAGCACACACAGAGCAAGCATGTCTCAAGGTCACTGGTGCCTTCAAAGCAAGTGGACTGGCTTTGTGGTTCAGATGCAATGCTTGCAGCACCAGGCCTTCTGCAGGGCTCTGCTGATGGCTCCGCAGCCCTTGATTCAAATACCAGTTTCACATGACAGTGCTGTCAGCAGCTTCTGGCAGCCCAGTGCCTCCAAGCAGACTCCGTTTTCATGTGAGAAATCTGTTCAGCTCTCTTCAGAGCAGGCACTGGATATGGTGTACTGGCGTCTTCCTCTGGGCAGCAGCATGAAACCCATGTGCTTATTAACGTGCCAGATGGAATCTTTGCTAGGAAGTCCCTGCTAAACCACTCCTTACCCATAACTTAAAGCCACCTCTTTCAGGAGCTCTGGAGGGTTCATCCCAAGCATTAATTCAACAATAGGTTTCCTTCTTCTGAAACTGACAGCACTTCACAGCCTGCCCTGACATCCAAATACTTAATGTGTAACAACCTCTGGCTCCTCTCTCTTTCCTGGCTTTTGTTTGCAAAGGCTTTTCTGGGTAGCTTTTGAGCATTTCTGTTCTGACCTGTATCTGGCTTCAAAGTTGTTTCCCTTACTTGGGAATTGCAGGATTGCCTTTAACATGTGAGACGCTGCTATGATACATTAACACGACTTGACTGCTACTTGGTGAGATATTTAAAGACTGCTGAATTGTTACTGTTCAGAATGTGGCTTACTGATATTAATGAAATACAAAGCTTATGGTGCTAATTAGTCATCTCTCATTTACTCAGAATTCGCTCCACTCTTATATAAAACACACACTAGTCACAAACATATCAAACCAAAACCTATCCCCTACCACCCACACTCTGCAGCACCAGGTGTAGCAAAGTGTTGGCTGGCGTTTCCTGTAGCTGCTCCAGTGCATGTGCAAGCAAAGAAGGTCTAAACGGATGGACGTGTTTGCAGTGATTTGTCAGTGCCAGGGGAGGCTGAACAGAGCTGAAGCTGGGCTCGCATTGTTTGGACACACTTTGACTTCAGCACCAAGATTTCATCCAGCGTGGCCATGAAATTCTGAAAATCCTGGCAAGGAAGGCACAAGGAAACAGTAAGGAACAGTATCAGTAGGTTGAAAAAAATCAGAGTATTTTTTACACTGCAGTAGAACGTAAAAGTGTTCTGCAGACTAGTAGATTAAATCAGCATTTCCTTATTAAGTCACAGCCCTCACAAAGGTCAGTGCCTCTAAATACCAAGGTTCACTGACTCTGGTAATTTTATCTGTTAGTGAAATTACAGCTCATGTAGTGGCTTAAAAATAAAGCACCTGCTGTCACTCTTCTACTCTGGTTAGATTTTCAAAGGTTTGGTACCGGGACTGGTCATTCAGTTTTACAATGTACTGAACTCTGTTCCTGACACCTCTCATGTTGGATTTATCAATTATGAAAATAAATGGTGAGCTAGGCCACTATGGATCAGACATTATAGCCCAATCTTGAGAGATACAAGGGATTTATGTCCCATCAGGTCATGGGGCCATGGCTGCAGGTCTGCCATGAACAATTCTAGCACCGTACCCAGCCTCAGCCCAGGGAACTCTACCTTTCATAGCCACATGGATAAAAACCAGTATGGAACTGTGATTAAAACTGGAGTTTTCATCCTTTTTTAACTAGGGCTTGTATTAGTAAGGGAGTACTTGGACGTGCTTGGCTCTCCAGCCGAGAGTAGTTTGGTGCCTTTGTTCACAGGTCTGTGCCAGAGAAGCTGGGAGGTGTCAGCTTCCCCAGGGCTGGGAAATTTAGCTGCTGTGTATGAAAATCAATCATGCAAAAGCTTATTTGGCAGTACTCCAGCTGTATCTCCTGCACTGCATCTCTGTCCTGCAGGGAAATCAGGACAGCGATGAAGACTAGCCCAGCTGCTGTGGCATATTTTTCTTAAACACTTTAAATATTGCTTTGTTCAGTGTGCGTCTGATCTTGGCAGGAGTCTCTCCTGCAGACAAAGTTTCATGGCTGGAGAAGTTGAAACCATCTGCAAATGGAAGGAGAGAAGCTGATGCATGAAGCCCAAGCACATTTCATTACCCAAAAAAGGTCATGCTGTGAAATAAAACTACAGGGTATGTTATTCACGCACTGCTGGGAGGCCTGGCAAGCTTGTAAAAATTCTGCTAGCCTGAAAATAACTGCTTGCTGCAAGTGGCAAATAAATGTGGGGGGAGAGCTGGTGCCCAGTGACTAACAGACTTAAGAAGAACAATCTCAAAGATGAAAAAAAATTAAGAAGATGAAAGATAGCTTTATTTCACTGCATTGTCTGCCACAAAACTAATACAGTTTATGTCTCCTGTGATGCTTTATGACCTGTTTGTTATCTGTAAAACAGCACATGCAGCTTGAAGTCACAGTGAATAAGCCACATGGTGGCCTCACTCCAAAGTCCCTGAGGGAAGAGTCCCCTGTAGTTCAGATCTGAACTGTGACAGGAATTGTAATGGTTTGCTAATGCGATGCAGCAATCGAGCTTGGCTTTACTGAGAAGCAGAGGGAACTGGGAAGGCAGGAGTTCTCACTGGAAAATGTTCATAGTCTGGATTTTCACAGAGGTGTGACGGGCATCTGTTGGGATACAGGAGAAACAGAGAACCGGGATTGCCTAGGTAGCAGTGGGACCATGCAGGTGCCAGTTTTTAGGTCTAGGGTACACCACTGTCATCTGAGGCAAAGACAAGCCAAGAAACACTTGAGTAACCAAAGCCAAGAGTGTGTGAGGCACAAGCCACAGTGTTCAGAACACTGGAGTAAGCGAGGCCCAGGCTGTTGGCACACCTGCAGTGTGAGAGGCAAAGAGGCTTCCAGAGGGAAGAGCCAAATCCCACCAGTGTCCTGCCCTAGGGGTGGGCTCTGTTCTGTGGGGTTGGCTTCCTTGTCCCAGCCTGTAAGAACTAAAACATCACAGGGACAGATGGCCTGTCTGGTACAGTCTGCCCCTTGATGTGAGATAAGGGAAGGCTCTCTTATCAGAGACAAGGGCTTCAGGGTTGGCCTATCCATCTCCTGCTCCCCAAGGGCCTGCCAGAGTGGAGAGTGGCAAACACAGCAGGCACTGAAAATGAGAAGCCTCTCCCAGGACTAAGACAGGCCTTGGAGAAAGGCTTGAACTGACAAGGAACAGCACAACACCAATTCAAGTTAATAATCTCTAAGATTAATTTATGCAAGCTCAATGGCCACCAAAACCATCATTTGAAACACTTACCATTGCTGACATCTGATTTATCAAGCACTCCTCTTTGAAGCACAGGTGTGCCAGTTCATCCAGCTGCTGCTGATGAGCACGAATTAGAGCCTTTCTGATTAACAAAAAACACACACTGGTTACACAGCCTGTAGTGTAATCACTGCTTGTAATCACAGCTGGCCTCAATAAACCTTCAAAAAGAGGAATACCCCAGAGGAAGCCTTACTGTCCTGGGTCCCTGGCACTCAGGAAGGGCACACCAGTGCTCCATGAAGGGCACTGGACTGCACTGGTGTGGGCTTCAGGATGAGCTGGGTGACTGAGGGCTGCTCACAGAGGAGTGACCACAGCCCCTCCTTAGCACAGGCAGAACACAACTGCTTTTCACTGTAGGAGAATCAAGGAGCACAACTAATTATTGTGTCTAATCAATAGGTGAAATGGTTTATGGCCATGAGTCTGTAAGTAATTCCAGTGAGAAACAGGCTGAGCAGGAAGGCAGTGCTGTGTTAATTCCTCTGAGCAAGTTCCACTGACCAACAAGGTATTTTCAGTCAAGGGAATGCAGCCCAGTCCCTGGGACTTGACATTGGCAGCTCAGAGTACTCAGAAGCTTTATATCTACATCTTCAGTGACTGTTCAGCTGCCCTAGCAGCTTTTCTTTTCATTGATGAAACAGCTATAACCTGATTCTTGATGGAAGGTTTTGATATATTTTAGGTACTTTACAGCTTATAGTAAGCCATTTAATGTAGTTTGTATTATAATATTTATTCCGCTAGCATTATCCTAGAACAATATAATAATTGGCTTCCTGTGAGATTTTAAAATATCTCTAAATAAAAGCAACCATATATTTTTAAGATAATTACTGTAAATTATGATGAATCTTATAATTATTTAATAGAATGATTAACCATTGGTTTTTTAAGTACATAGGAGTATGACATACAAAACACTGCAAATGTATCACATGTCCAGATTTCCTAAGTTTCACTACAAACTTCCTGATAAGCAAGACTTACTGTGCCTTTTCTAGGGCTTCCCTCTGCCGTTTCCCCATCTCTGATGCAGCACGTGGAGAACAGCTGCTGGACAGCTGTGAGGGGCATTTTGCATTTGCTATTGGCTTATTATCTTTGGTTGCAAATCCTGCATCTGCAGCAAAAGTCTCCTGTGTAAAAATACTCTGCTTTGACTTGTTTTTAAGCAACCCTGTCTCCTCATTGCTGAATGATGACTTGGCAGGGTCTTCAAAATGGATGAGGTCGTCATTCCTCGCTCCTGGCTTGGGCTGCTGCAGCCGGCTGCTCTCCTGAGAGGGGGTCTCTGGCCCAGGGACGGCGGATCCAGCTGGGGATCCAGCTGTGGATGTTTCTGTCGGGTCACGTTCAAGAAACAAACTGCGCCGGACCCCCTGCTTGGACAAAACTGATCGCAGGTGGCAGCAGCACGGCTTCACACGGCCGCAGGTGGGTGGGAGCTTCTTGTTCTTGGCTTGAGAGGAGCCCAGCAGGGCACAGAGCCTTTCCCCATGGCCGGGCTGCTCCGCCAGTTCCAGCATGCTGTCGGTCATGGATCTGCTCCTGGTGCACTGCCAGCCCTCGTCCTCAAAGCTGGTCTGGGTGTCACTGTCTGGCACCTGCTTCTCGCTGTGGGGCTGCTCTTGGTTGGAAGTTGCTTTCTCTGTTTTAGTTGTGTCCTCACCATCAAGAGATGACACCCGGGGCGGGGTCATGAGCTCAGAGGTGAAGTCTGAGGAACAACTGGAGGAAACGTAGTGGCTGACTCCATTTTTTTGAGCTTTCCAGTTTACATCTCCTCCTACAAGGGTAGCCTTTTTAGCCAACGTGGATTCTTCCTTCTCCTCATGCTGGAGATCAAATTCTTTGCACTCTGGAGTTCCTGATTTCAATACAGGAGATACACATGGGGTTGAAGCATCCATTTCTGGAGTTAAGGTGGCTTCACTGGAGTAAACAAGACGTTTGTGTTTGGACTTGTTCTCTTTATGATCAGCTAGGAAGTCCTTGCCATTTCTCCAGCTGCAAGCAGGATCTTCCTGCAGACAGTAAGGTTTTTCTGCAGTATTGCTGGGAGGGAATTCAGCTAAGTCATAGCTCCAGTCTGCAGGAGTTTTGCTGCAGCCTGCATTTTTAATGGGTTCCTCTACTGCTGAGCGGCCCTCACTACAATCCCAGCTGTCATCTAATCTGTGATCTTCCGTGGGTATTGAATATTTAAAAAATAAATCCTGCCGCTTTTGGCCTTTTTGCTCCTCTTCGGTTCCTTGCTCTCTTTCATGAAGAAAAAATGAATGTTGACTGGATTTGCTGCTATTTTCTCTTTTCACACTCTTTTGACTACAGACAGGTGAGAAAGAATCTTCACTGAAATCACTGTCATCCAGATCTTCCTGCTGTATCCACTCTTTGCTCTGCCCTTCAGTTGGAGGTAGGCTCAGCTCCTGCTTCAGTTGAATCTCCTCGGGCTTGTACTGCATTAAAAACCTTTCAAGGGGCTGATAGTTCAATTTTTGCTTTAGTATAGGGGGTTGCTGAAACTGCTGGTGATAAAGACGTAAATGCTCTTCCCTTTCCTTCTGATATGGAGGCAGATATGTCCACGGTTCAACAGACTGTTTAGCAAAAGTATTTCCCCATTCCTGTTCGCTTTGCAGATTGCCATCTCCAGAGGAATTATCGTCATTAGGAACAAATTGTTTCTGAAGAGGTTGCACTGTCTGAACTTTCAGGCACTGGACAGGTGTTCTGTTTTGCATATACTTGTCTTGCTGGCCACTCTCCTCTTTGGCAATGAAATCCTCCACTGAGGAACTCTTTTCAGGGAGGGGGGATAGGTAACTTTTCTTCAGGGGATGTGTTATTTCTAGGACTCCCTTAACTGGGGTGGTGTGGTGGAAGCAGGGAGTGCTGGTATCTTCTATGTAGGCATGTCCTTTGCCAGTTCCCTTGGGGGTAGAGGTAAGAGGGACACCAGGTGGCTGGAGTGTTGCAGGATATGCCTTTGGTTTTGCAGCACTTGAGGGATGCTGTAGGCCTAGCTTCACTTTCTTTGGAGAACTCTTTTCCCCAGGTGGCAAAAAGGGAGAGCCTGGGATAAGCCTTGGAGATACAGTTCCAGCTTTGCGACGCCTTTTTGTGACAGGGGCAGGGTATCTAATCCCTCTCCTCAGCTCTTTGACCCTGTAAAAAAGAGGCTGGATTTAGAAGATGTCAGGCTTTCAGATAAATAACAGCATCTTCAGAACAAACGAATGCTTTCACATACTAAGACTAAATATTGAATTCAACATCGTGGTTTGTTTTCTGTCTCTGATCTTCACAGGTATCAAAACCCTTCTGCTAAAATTCCTGGACTTTTGGAAAAATCTATAGCAGTCTTTTTAAGCTTTTCCTTGAGCACTGCAAAATGGGTCAAGTGAGTGGAAATGGCCTCAGTTTCAGTGCAAGTGCATTTCCACACATTATAATGCAGCAGAACCAGCTAGTGTCCTACACAGCACATCACAGAGTCCCACAAGGCTCAAAGCAGGACTTTTGAAGTAGTTGCAATGGGGCTTCATAGCTCAGGCGAGTCTGCTCCTGGATCAGACTCAGCAGTACAGCTGGAAGAGATGATTGACTGGTATCACCCTTTTGCCTACCACCCTGACCCTCAGCTGCTCCCTCCCTCTGCTCCTCTTGCCCCTCAAGTTGTCTCTTGTCCTTTTAAGACCAGCATTGCACAGCTTGTAATTTACTTCCTGCTCTGTAGGAGGGAGGGCGACACATTCTAAGTAGAATCAAAATACAAAACTAAATCAAAACTTTTGATTGCTCAGGTCAGTAATCCTGCAGTTACAGGACACTCAGTGATATTTTCATCACTGAAAGCAGCCATCAGAAAGTACTTACAAGACCCAAAAAATTTAAGACAAAATATAAGAGTTGGAATAAGAAACTATTTTATTAGCTTTTTAAAGATTCTGTTTCTTGCCTAAATCAACCTTTTCAATTCAACTATAATAAAATGTAATGGCAAACATCACACATTGCTTTTTACTTTGTGATTTTCACCCTGGCAAGAACTGAGTTTCGCCTCCTACCTGTCAGCATATCGCAGAGTGTTCAGGGTGTGCTCTGCAGCTAGGTTGCTTGGTGAAACATTGGCTATCATACACGTCTTGGAATTGCCAATGAAAGAGTCTTTCAGCACCTAGAGTTTGAAGGAAAAAGAAATTGGGTTCTTAGTAGTTCATGTCTCCTGTACATCGTGTAAATGAACAACATCTACAGAAGAAATTCAACTTGAGGTAGTGGCTTTTTAATTTTTTTGATAAATATAGTCCTCTTGTCTTAGTTTTTCTTGCCTTTATTTGTTTATAGTTTAAAATGAATGCAGGTATTAATTAGAGCTCTAAACAAGCCCTTGTTCCAGATGCTGCAAGGGTGCCAATACGGTTTAAGGAATAAAGCAAAAGTTACAACTGAAGTAAAGAACTATTGATGAAAGCTCCCAGGACAGTAATTGAATAGAAGATGCAGGATTGTATTCAGACTGTGGGGAGATGGATGGTAACGCTGTATGAGTCTGGAAGGTGGTTTTGGGGTTTTGTTTGGTTTCAGCTCTTTGTTTGTTTCTTTTTTTCCCATGCCAGTCCCCACTGTTGGCTGGAGGAAATTGGCAGTTGACTTTAATTCTGCGATTACCTTTAAAATTAAAATTTACAAAAGCTATGCATTTCCTCTCTTCCTCAAGAGAGGAAGCAGTTACTGAACTATGCCATCTATTTATTTATTTATTTATTTATTTATTTGATTTTTTGCTTATTTTTGTCCTCAGCAGGGAAACTTCTCCTCTTGCTTTCTGCTCATCTTACCAGAGTTAACTTGCTTTGCCGGAAAGGAGTATGCACTTGTTCCTGATCCAACGCCCGAATGCATTCCTTTAGCTACCAAAAGAAAGAAAAAACAGAAGAGGAAAACAGATCAGTCATGCACTGGCAAGGATCTGAACAACATCAAACCAAGCCTACCCAGGTCCTGTGTCACTTTGACTCCTATTATGTGCTGTCCCTTGCAAGGTCAATTTATGCCCTGTCTGATGGCCCCGTGGGCAGCACCAGATGCAAGGAGCAAGCACACACATTGAGCACACATGGAGCTCCACAGAGCTGCTGCCTGCACTACATCCAGCTAGTCTGAAGCCAGACTGGGTGTAGCCTAGACTATGCTGCAGCTTGCAGTGCAGGTGTACCCAAAGGACAGAGCTTTTTGAGTTACCTCTCTTATTTTCTTTCTTCTTGAGATAGCAGATTACAGTATTGTCATGGTGATACTGCCATCAAGCATTTACAGCCTTTCTACATTTTACAAACTCCCACTGAAAATGACACTTATTCTCACTTTCACAGCATTTTATCAAAAACTGCACCTGTAACAAGTAAGAGATTAAACTATTGTAATTCTTTAGTCTGGCTCTCATAGTTGCAGTGTCTGAAAGTCTTCCACTTGAAAACATGAATATTCCAACCAGCAGCAGACTTGAGATTTCATGGGTTAAAAGGTCTGAACAGAGTGTTATGATCATTGAGGCCAGAGCTAGGTTTTACAGGTTGCAGGTTACAAAGATTTACCCAAAGCTGTTTTTTATATTTAATTCAGTCACTACTTGTAGATTGTCCAGGTATCTTCTTAGCTTCACACAATACCAAAAATGTACAGACTCTGATTTTACAGTTTCTTTTAAAAGAATTTCATGGGCTTAGGATTCTCAGGAATCACACAATTGTTTAGGCTGGAGCAGACCTTCAAAATCAGACTTCTTTCTATAGAGGTACCAACTCCCCATGACACTCAGTTATTCACCAGCAAGTACTCAAGAAAGCATGAAGTACAGAAACACATTCACTTCTCAGGCTACCTCCCCAGCAGAAATACTAATATTCCAGTGCAGGAAGAGCCTCTGTGCAAAAGAGCATCTACATTCCCAAAGCAGAGCAAGCTACCTCCTATTTACAACACACTAAGAGGTACAGCTGTGTGCAGACTTCTGCTCTGCTGGCTCCTACCCTGGGAACCTAAATCACCTTCAGCCTGGCTTAGAGAAGCCTCCAGTCACCACTGAGCCCTGCTTGTTTGCATTAGAGGAGGTGCAAACCTTTCTGCAGCATTTACACTTTTAGGCACTTCTGCTTTATCTTAGATGGCATTTTTCTGCTCCTTTGTCCCTCTTTGCCTGACTAAGGACACTTAAAAAGACACTTTGCCTCAGGAGTGCATTTCTTCCTGTTCCTTTCTCCCCACACATAAATTGATCGTTTTTATGCTCTTAAGTCCTTTATTCCTGATTTGAAAGAGAAGCCTAAGTGGTAAAAATAACTGGCAGGAACAGATATGCTTTCATTAAACAAACATGGCAATTCCAAGCCAGTATGCTTTAGAAGGGCCAATACCTTCTATATTAAATGTGGGACACTTATACTACACGTAACATTGTCCATGCTATGTTTACCTGTCTGGCATGGATTAAAAATACTTAATTTTTATAAGGATATCTCTTCCTTCTTAAATTGTTTTTCAGTCATGAGAGGTATTAAACTGAACACACTTAGTACCTTGGTTATTGGTTATTTTTTCCTCTCCATGGAATACATGCATACATTATTCTGTGGTTCATTTTTATCCTAAAACACATGCTAGTAATTAAATACAAAACTTTCCCCAGACATAACAGTAGCTTACTGCCAAAAGACTTTGGTTTATTTCTGCTCCTTCCATTTTTGTTTGTCGATCCTTTTCTTTGGCATCAGCTGCTCTTTCACTGCCAGCCAAGTCAATGAATGATATCCTAGAAAAAACAAAGTTGCATTTATCTTAGGGGCCTTTCTCCCCTCTTATTTTTTTCTTTACTAAACCAGCAGGCTGAAACACATGGCATTAGAACAGTGATTAGAAATAACTACTTTTGAACAATAGGAAACATCCATTGGAAATATCTGAGATGCCAAAATAAGCACAGGAGCAGGAACCGTGTCAGAGCATCTTAACATTAAATAATATAAAGTGTAGTTACATGCAATGACAGTGCTCCACAGTTTAATGGATAAGCTCAATGGATAAAGTACAACACATTCATCTTTCCAGATAATCACTGTGTGTGTAGTTTCCTAAGAACAATTTCCTAAAAGAAATTGTAAATGTTTTGATTTCTCCTTCCAGGTAAAACAGACAACTGCCATGTCAAATGGAAATTCAGGACAACAGAAATGTCCAGTGTAGCAAGTAATACACTGAGCTTTCAGTGATCCCTGCTGTTTCTTTCCACAGAACTCCATTACTCCCTTTCACACTCCCCAGCTCTGGGTGCCAGCTGCTGTACTGACTGTGGCACTGTATCTTTGTCTTTGTCCTTTCTCTTTTTCTGTAACACCCCTGACTTTTTTTATGGGCACATCTTGGCACCCTTCCCTCAGTTCAGCTCCACCTCCCTTTCAGACACACAAAGCCCCCCAGTTCAAATGCCACACCTACATAAACCTCTATATTTTTATTTCTAAGCCTGCCTGTTCTGTCTTTTGCTCTCTTCAGTGTTTGTGGCCCCCCCATTTTGTCTTATGCTCAAAATTAGATCCTGGGAAAGAAGACAGTGTGGTAGCTAATGGAAGGAGGTGTTAGCTGGATTTTGTGATACTTGGCAGTAATGCAGATGCACAGACATTCTTCCTCAGACCTATTTCTTGAGGTTGTTTACTATGGAGAAAAGATGACTGAAAGAGGTATAATTCATTTTTGAATACATAAAGTGGGTGCCACAAGTGTAAGTAAACAGCTCTTTCTGTCTGCTGCAGATAGCATCAGAGTCACACACTCAAATTATCATGGATGTTTATGGGAGGTACTCTGATTCTTCTGGCCAAAGGCAAACATTTGTTGTGGAATCATCTCCACCTGGGCTGGTCATCCCACACTCCCTTTGTAGTCAATTACAGGACAGAAATGCTTTGAGAGGCAAATGCACCTGACATAATTTACTGCAGGGATCCCAGAAATGGCAATTTCATTCTACTGACTTCAAAGGTGGTGAGTTCACATGTGGATAAGTACACTGCAGGTGTCTACCTTTAGCCAAATTAAACACTGAAGATGAGGGGATGGATTTGATTGTCAAACTCCTTCACTGGAAATTTGTATGAACAATTTTGACAAAGCTCTTGCAGATGTGCCTAAAGCATTCTCCTTGGAAACAGAGAAAGGACTGTGGAACTTTTTGTAGTCTCTTTTAACCCCATCTTCTAATTTAACTCACACTTGTGCACTAACACCTCCTCTTTGTCTCTTGGATGTCCCTGGGCTTGACATCAGCACTGAACACCTCTGCTTCCAGTCTTACCTCCCAAATGCCCTGTTGCTTGTGTCTTTAATTTGAATTTGGATGATAGCATGAGACCGAGAGGAATCTGAGTTGACAGCAGTAACTCCTGTGCTACGTTCTTTTCCTCCCTTCAAAATCACCTGCAAAATAAGGGGGACAAAATCCAAATGAATTGTAAATAAAACCACAATCTCTCAGAAAGAGATCCTGTCCTCCTAAGGTGAGGAAACATTGTGAGGAAAGGTGCACTACAGCCTTAAGATTTGGTGCAAGGCAGTAGAGGTAGACTGGATCACTTCCAATATTTCTTTCAGAGCTTTGTGCATGGACTTGCTTGTAGTGATACTACAGAGCTTAAAGAGCTACACTGCTTAAATAGTTACACTGCTAGTAACAACCTGTTGCACACACTCACTCCTATTTGCAAATATTAAAATTATAAAATTAAATTATTTCTTATATTGCTGGCATACTTTTTCTAGTACTACAGATACAATCTAAGAGACTTATGAGTTTGACTATTTTTTGTGTTCTTTTAAAATTTTACTTTCTTATGTAGTAGATGAGTACAGTTATCCAGAAAGTCACATACAAATTTATGAACTGCCAAAACCTTTCTATATTTCCAAAACTAAAAAAAAAATTATGCCAGAGTAAGGAACAAACTAAAAGATAATTATTCTCAACAAAACAGTGAAACAAGAAAACAAGGAAGGAAGGCAAGGCAGAAGGATAAAGGCTCCTTCAAGATACAAATCTGGATAATTCTTTTTTGAAAACTTTTAAGGACTGTTGCAGAAAGTCTAACATTGACTGCAGCAGGGTATTCATAGAAAAGCCATTAATTCTGCTTCTAGCTGCAAGAACAAATCAAAATATTGCCTAGCAAAATCAATACATTCTCAGCTGATAGATGTGAATTATTCACGCTTTTCAGTGGCCAGTTCTCAATGAGCAACATAACCACCCAGTGCAGCTTTGGAGCTTTATGTCAGTGCTAAGGGAAGACGATTTCTGAATCAAAGCCAACATCAACGAGTAGTGACTAACCAGGGATGCATTCAAAACTCCATATGATATATTTCCATATATCTGTTGCAGAATACTCAGAAGTTCTGAGTCAAGCCAGTGACATTTCTGTGTTCAAAAGGGCCCGTGAACAATGTATTTTTTCCCCTCAGGATATCTGTAAAAATTAAGTCATTTAATAGCTCTTCTGTGTGTGGAATGTGATAATACCAAGGAATTGCAAATCAACCATGTAGTAAATTTGCACCCTAACTTGCAGAAGTATCACCAGCTTGTCCTGAAGCTTGGAGTTAATAGGAAGATGAACAACTAAATTGAGTGCAATATCAGTGGACAACACTATGACAATTTTAATGAGCCAGTTACAGTATCAGGCACTTGTAACTGACACTTCCTTATGAAAATAAAAAAAAGAATTAAGTTATGCAAAGTCAGGTTAAATAGAAAGTAGATTTAATCAGCTTGCTTACTGCAAGACAATACAGAAAATTTGCCAGTGTCCTTTTAGAGCTCAGCCAGGCAGGGAAGAAAACTGAAGCCTTGTTCTTGGTGAATGTTTAAAAATGTTTAAGCTACTGTTTAAAAATCTTAATTTTACTTGGCTGTTACCATGCACACACATAAGCAGCATTTTAATCCTAATTCAGACAAAATATCTCAATCTTTAGTATTTTCTAATGTCTGTTTCTAATAATTTTCAAATTTATATATTCTGTGCAAAAACCACATATCTTTTATATACAAAAACCTAAGTTCATAGACCCACGAGACACCACACTGGGAGAAAATACATATCCAGCTTTCAAGGTCCCTTACTGGGACACTATTTATCTTCTGGAATCTTTCCCTATGGAACAGCAGCAGAAGTGACAGCTGTTAGCATGTGGCTAACACAAGAAACAGCTTAATGAATAAAGACATTTTTAATAGAGCCCCTTGGTGCCTTGCTGGGGTTGCCAATTTCAGGGCCTTAAACAGGAACATACACTTGCGCTACACAGTAAATAATCTCTGTAAGTGACACACCTCACAAATAAGCAAATTGGGCTGCAGAAGACAAAGAACAAATCCCAAACATTACCTCCAACAGCTCATCTACAGAATCCACCTGAACCTCCCTCAGTCCAACTATCTGAACGACGTGCTTGCCATCTTCTCTTGCAAAAAGCCTGACAGGAGAACAGTGTAAAAAAGAAGATCTCTGAAATCTCAGAAAGCAGCAATGAATACACACGTCTGTGCTGTGACACTGAGAAAAAGCAATCAGGGCTACTGACAGGGGAGAGGCCCTGCTGTCATTAATTTATTTTCAGAGCTGAAGAGGTACTTAATTTATAACAAGTACCACTGACATTTCACTGCTAAAGTGACATTACCAATGCATTTCTGCTAGTTCAAGAACATAATAAAGCAGGGAAGTAAATTACCATGTTTACATGTTAGAGTTCCTGTCTCCCTTTAAACTACATCTCAGGCTCCTCTAAGTCCTCATCAATCTGTAAATTTTGTTCTATTCATATTCTAATGTTTTTTGCACAGGATTTTAAAGCAGCTCCTACAGCCTTAGAGTCATATTTCAGCATCACCTCCAAAGGCTTGCTGGGCTAAGTCACTGGGCTGCCAGGCAAAGGTGCCCAGGGAGAAGGTGAGCTGGCTCTGCAGAGTCCAGCACTTAGGAGATCAACAGGATCTTCAGAGACCGGATTGGCAAGAGCCAAATCTCCACTGGCACAGCAGGAGGGACAGCCACAGTTTATGCTTGACCAGGGAAAGACAAGGACTCCACAATGGTTGATACATGACAGGCTGTCCAAACAAGTTGTGGATGTCCAACCCCCAAAAATGTTCAAGCCAGGTTGGATGGGGCTTGGAGCAACCTGGTCTAGTGGAAGTTGTCCCTGACCAGGGCAGCAGGGGTGGAACAAGATGATCTTTAACGTTCCTTCTCAAAATGTTCTATGATTTTAAGACAGGAACTTCTGGCCACAAGAAGCTAGTTTCTCTTCCCATGGATGTCCAGCTATTATCTTATTACAGTGTAAGCAAGAGCCTGAACTTGTATCTCAAACCTAAGTCCTTATTTTTCCCCAAAACAACAAACCAGGAGTCCCTATCAATGTCACAGTATCTACTGTCAGAACTTGCTAGTCTCCCCAAGTATCTCCTGTGAACAACCCTAATTAAATATATAACATTTACTATAAATGCTAGTATGTTAAATGTAATCACATGAAAACAGGAATTGATTTCCAAACAATAACCAAGTGATTCACAACCACAGGCTTGTAGGAAATCATACCTTTGCCTTCCATTTAGCAGGTCATAAAGGTGTCCACAGTAGATCTCATAAAAACTGATCAGAACCACTTGCTCTTTCCTGGACGGTGATGCTTCCAGGTACCTAAAGATGTCCTGGGCAGCCAGGGCATAGAGTCCTGGGGTCCGGTGATTCCCTATCATGGTGTAAGTCTTGCCAGCACCAGTCTGCCCGTATGCAAAGCAAGTTGCATTGCCTCTGTGAAGACAGCATATGTGTTCAGTGAGACATCTGATTCATTCATATCTATTAAATAATATTCTGCAATGCTGGTATCTATCTATAGCAGCCCTTTAGCAATGAGGTTTGGTCTGCTGCCCTCTCTGTGAAAATGCAGGATGCTTAACAATGATTTCCAAGTAGAGATCTGATGTAGCACAAGGTGCTGGCTCTCTTCCTTTCTTTTCCTTTTCTTTCCCTGCCCCTTTTAAAAAAAAAGATTTTGCACCTGGCTCAGTACTCCTGGCAGAGGACTGGGTAAAAATGTAGGGCTGCAATAATCACAGCAAACAATTTCTTGCCAGTTTAGATTGCAGACTGGCCTCACCATGGTGTCAGATTAAATGAATGCTGGCAGGAGGGATGGAAAAGTAAGGGGAAAGCTGGGAAAAAAATAGCATAATTTCTTCTGGTGGCATTACTGGACCAGCAGAATTGTGGCTTTAGTGATTACTGCACAGCAAGATACAAGCCTCATTCTCCGTTCTCACTTTCCTTTTCTCAAGAGCATGATACTTGGTCTCTGTTGATGACACTTGGAGATTTTTAGTAACAGAATGCTCCATTTTGTTAATTTTCACTATGGATATGTCATATTTTCCTTCAAAGACTCAAAGTAATTATATTCAAGTATATATTCAATATATATATATATATAAAACCTTGCACAGCAATAAGATGCCTCATGTAAAGCCACCATAAATTTCCCATTAATCAGGAAGTATGTAATTACAATTAAACCTCTAAGCAAATATAAATCAACAAAAATAAATCACAAGGTTATTCATAATTTCTATTACCTTGTGAACTGTACAAATACATGTAAAAATATTTCTCAGTAGTCTCAGGAAAGAGGTAACACTATTTCTCTACAGATGAGTGTGCTCTGCCACACAGGAGCCTTTGTTAGAGTGAAGATGAGAGCTCAGAAATCCTGGGGTACATGTTTTTATTCTAGCCTGACCATGCTGTCACGTTCTTGCAATTGAGTTCAATTTAACTACCTTCTGTAACTGAGATTTGTCACTTAGCGTGAAGAAAGTTTTCCTTGATTTACTTTTGTCAAAATTGCATCTGAAAGGGGGAAGGCATGTGGCAAACGTGAAATGAAGGTACATTTCAAAAGATGAAAAGCATAAAGGAAAATTCAGGCATAGACATAAAATTGGAAAACAACAAAACAAAAAATAACCAATGTAAGCACTGATGCCCTACCCGTTAAAAATATGCTGAATGAGAGGATAAGCTGTCTTCATGTACACATCCTGGTTGGTACATGACTCCTCGAAGACTTCATCAAAACAAAAAACATGCTAAAAAACAAAGATAATCTTTACATGAGCATGAATATGTTTCACTTCCCCTCCAACTCCATTCAAAGGTAAAATAAAATAATGAAAGTCTTTCCAGTGACTTCATACAGCTTTGGATTAGGTAGAGAGTGATCTAGCACACTTAATATGCAGCACAAATCATGTAGGAACACACCAGTCAAGAGATTCAGGGTAGGGGGAAAAAACAGAAAACAAAAATGCCTCAATTTCCCATCACTCTGAAGCATAACATGCCAGAGCCTTTTAATAACAAACAAAAAAAAGCTAATTAAAGAAAACCTATTCATGAATCAGTCTACAGAGGTACTGTCAGACTGTAACAGTAAAAAGAACTGAGAGTCAACTCTTGACTCTCCCAAAATTAGTTCTCACTTGTGACTTAGTTGTGAATAATTGCCTCTGTTCTTAAAAAGTTTTGTGCCAGAGAAGAAAGAAGCTGCTCCTAAGCAAAGCAACATTGTCTGTACTCAAAACGGAGCAAGAAAATCAAAACTTCCCACACTCCAGATCAGACTCAAAGAAGCAGGGTCTGTGGAAATGATTCAGCATGCGTCCCACTGTAAAAGATGGCACATGAACTAGGCCTGAGAGAGATCTGAAATTTTACCAGATACTTCAAACAGTTGTTACTAGGGCCCAGATTGTAAAAATAACATTCAGCAGAGTGAGAATAGCTTGCAGCCTCTACCAATCAGTTCTGTTCCTGGTGTTGTCAGTCACAAGTGAGAATTTGAACTATGGCAGCACAAAGTATTTGGGATTAAGAGACAAAGACAAAAGGGAACTTCATTTTCAAAAGCATTTGAGAAAAATGGAAGGGAGGGGATGACAGTATGTATGATTCATTGAAAGAGACCTACAGTGCTTAAACACTGAAAGGGAACTCCTCACTGAAGTACCTGGAAAGCCATCAGCAGGCACTTCTCCTGCAGCAATGGCATGTAGCAGAGGGCTTATTTTGCCACATACAAAGTTCCAAGAGACATACTTCTAGACCTTAAAATTCTGGGCTCAGTTTTGCTGGCACAGTCTGGCATAAATCAGAAGCAACTCAAATATAGACAACTCTGAGCTAAATCAAAAGCCCACCACCCATTTCAGTATAACAAATACTAATAGCCCTTTTCTGGTTTCCCGCATGGAAACTCCAGCTTTACCCTTCCATGCAAGTGACTGGCCCATAAACACAACCTCCAATGGAGAATGTTACCTGTAAAATGTATTGTGTAAGATCAACTGCCTCCTTCCTCTCGTGCAGAAGTAGGGTTTCCTGATCTTTCACTGTGATTATATTTGCCTCCCCACGTCTCTCCTCCCTCAGGCAGAGAGGACGTTTTCGGACACACACTCTGATTTTGTCACTCTCTGTCCATGGAGTCTCTTTGTCGAAAGTACTGGATCTACAACAATAATGGAGTAATGGATCTACAACATTTTAAAATCAAGTTACAACAGAATCTAAAATACGCCTGAACTTGTTACATTTTCCACAGAATGTTTCTGCTCTTAATGCCTACCAAAAACCTCCATAACACACCTCATTTTTACATGATGCAGTTTCTGATGATTTTTCCTAAACAGACTGATGCTTCCTGTACATTTCTGTTAAAGGAATAGTTATGTTTGTACAGCTACACTCCTGTACTTGCTGCTGGACTGACATATTTTCAGTTGTACACAAACATGAGATGGAAGCTGACATAATATCCAAGTTAATGAAATGAAATTTAATCTTGTGCAATTATTTGCACTCATGATTAATCACTTAATCATGTACAACGAAAATATGAATAGATCTTGAAAAGGAAAAGATACAATACTCAGTTGCCTTTCCTCTCATGCTGGACTTTTTTCTTCCCATTATAGACTGTCCAACTGGTTACAAGTAAATGACTCAAACTGGCAAATCAGATAGTATCACCACATTCCTATTTAGCTCAAAAAAGAAAAATACTGATCTCATCCTTGTCTCCCCTTTGGTCTTTTTTCATAAAAGGCTTATGTGGTTTTAGACCATAAACAAAGTTGTGCTCTGATGTTTCAGCAATTTTACTTTAGTCCCCTTCCAGACACCTCATACACAGGAGGTGTTTTCATGTTTCATTGATTAACCTGCTGCGTACAGCATTTTGTGAATAGAATAGGTTTGAATTAACCAAAGTGTATTCAATATATCTCTCCCTTCTTCAAGCTGTCTTCAGCCAAATCAGTAACAATTTTCAGCCGGGATTGGCATTTCAAATAATCAAGCCCCAACTTGCCCAAAAGCAGTGTTTCTGCCACACTGTCCAGGTGCCAAAATCTCTTAGAGTAGCAACTGAAAACTCATATATACCAGTCGTCTAACAAACTGTAACCCACAAGCTACTCAACATCTCATTAACATCCACATGCTTGTGGTATCATTGCTGTTGTGCTCCATGATTCCCCAGAAGCACATGAGATGCACATTTAAATCTCAAGATATGTCTTTGAAGACCCCACACGAGCATTCTTCATTTGTCACTAGACTCCCTTTAATTTTAGTACAGCTTTCCCGTGCAGCCCAGGATCAGGCTGTGCATTTAGATGGAAAATTCTTTTGTCGGAAAAGAAAAGCAATGACACTTGAAATAAGATGCTCCATAAGCTGGTGTGAGCTTATGCATATCACTAGGCACCAAATGTTATCCAACAAATGATCAGAAGCTCTGAAGTTTAATTCTGGTGCCAGAGGGCATAATTGGTGACCTGCAGCAAGAGCCTGTTGTGCTCTAAGAGCTTGAAGCAGAAAGGATTGCAGTATTTGGAGAAAAAAAAAACCCTGAAAATTTAGAGACTCAGTAATGAGAAAAAAGGAATAATTTTTTCTAGTACAGAGGAACATTTTTGTTGAGTTTATTTTGTATGGGAATAGAATGCACATTAATTCTATATGCTGAACCCAAAGTTTGTATTTCTTACTAACTCTTTTAAAATATAAATTGTATTTTACAATAAAACTATGTTTCATTACTAGGAAAAAAAGTCAAACAACAGTCATGACACAGATCATCAGAAATCTAACTGAATAATAGGTCAGAAGGACAATTATGTCTTTGCATAATCAAGTTATTTGCTGTGGGCAAGTTTAAAATAAATTTGAACATATTCAAAGAGCTCTTTGTCCTTCTGCTATCTGAAATAGTATCTGTGTTTTCCAATACTCCTCATAGATTAGGTGAGCCTTCACAGTGGTCAAATCCCAAGGTGCCATGGGAATGGATGGATTCAGCAAAGCAGTTAAGCATTTGCAAAACAGGAATCAAACCTGAGTGTAAGCATGCTGCTCCAAGCCTGCCTGAAATGCTCAACTCTCCAAACACAAGAAAATTAAGTTGAGGCATTTCAGGAGGAGGATGCAGAAAGCCCACGAGATGAGCCATAATGCTTAGTACAGATGAATGTGCTTGCAAAAGAAGAGAACAAGGAAAGATAGAACAATGAAGAACATGTCTCTATTGCAGGATTAAAAATCTTTAACTCCTTTACTTGAGGCATTAGGTTTAATAATGTATCATTTTTTAATTTGCCAAGATTATAAATCCTGTCCTTTTAGTTGCACATTGGCTCATCTTCCAGAAGAGACAGGGAATACACCCAGATGTCAATATATATTGGAAGTTAGTACACTTCTCCAGAAGGTGGGAATGAATTTTTTTTCCAGCTAAGGAGAGTTATAAACCTGTCTTGCCTTTCAGTTAAGTGCTCTACTTACTATGTCAGCTTAGTACTTTTCCACCGTGGCAGCAGCATCTATCCCTCCAGACTACATGCACTCCAGGTGGGAGCTGTAATTCACACAAAATCTTTCTCCACAACCTTTCCAGACAAGACCTAACTTCATAAAACTACCTCTTTTCATTGCATATTAACTACCATGACTGCATTGCAAAAGCTAGATACTGGTATTATGTGGGTAGGGGCGCACGTGCCTCTGGTGAATCAGGAAAAAAATATTTACTGCTTTAAAAATGTTGCCAGGGTAGATTTACCAGTGGTTCATGATAACCCCAGCCCCTTCAGTACCAAACACTGGGAAAAGTATGGAAGTTACAGATCACATGCCTAGGGAGCAGCTGCAAGGCATCCCTTTCACCACCAGGTCTGTAACCCTTCCCAGCTGCATTCATTTTGCTTCCTTTTAAATCTTCAGTTCATAAATTTCTTTATAAACAAAAATAGCCATCAAAGCTTGTATCCTTTTTACCAAGAAAAGCTTGACAAATTTAACAGGCAATTCCGTATTTTGGAAAAATAATGTTTTAAAAAAATAGTCCCATGGAAAGACAAAGATTGGCTCAAATACCAAGAAAAGAAAGCCTTAAATCCTGAAAGACAATAAAGACTATTCTTAGACAACCTTGGTGAGTAGCAGCTGGTCAAATTCAGATGATTCCTTCTATAAGACTCGGAGATGACTTGGAAATGCCTATTAATATCTCTCTTTTCTGAAAGACTTTGCATTGCTCTGTAGTGCTTGGATTGCTTATTTGGAGGTGAGGAACACAGATTCTGCTCCACAATTAAGAAAGAATCAATTATGACTAACCTGAAGTATTAGCAAAATAAAGGTGAGTGATTATTACCTGATACAGGAATGAGGTAGTCCATAATTATACCCTGAAATATGAGTTACTCTTTGTACAATAGGAACTTCAGAATCACCCAGGAGAGGAGCAATATCATCAGAAACTGTTGGACAGCTCAGGTCATTTTTTGTACCTATTCCAGCAATATTTAGGTCTCTTCTAGTTAATCTGATCGGTTCTGGATTGTGTGGTGGGATGTGTCCCAGCATTTCCCCCACACTGTCCTTCTCTTCATTGGCACTGAAATCAGATGACTGATACAACTCCGGTTCAGAGTCTTTAACTGTTCCATCATTTTCTCCACAAAAGGACTCGAAACGCAGCTGTCTGCGGGGTCCCGACTTGGTCACCTGAGGCTGAATGAAAAGGCCATGTGGTTGAAAATCCTGCTTGCTTAAGTTTGCAGCGCCTTCTTCTTGTGTGTATTTGATTATTCTAATGAGGTGGAAAAGACGTTTGCGGTCATTTATGTCATGGACCCCCAGTTTGGAGTAATCTTCCAGGGCAACCTCGGCAAGCTCATCAATTGTCTCAACACCAAAGGCAGCCAAGTGGGGATAGTATTTTTCAAGTTCTGCTTCACAAAGGCATTCGTAAAGGCATGATGCCATCTTCAACGTAGAGCCTACAAGAAATTAAACAAAATAAACATTAGAATAATATGAAACACCACATCTGACAAAGTTACTAATTAAGAAACTGCACGTTTCCTGATGCCATTACTTGCAGTTAGGTTACAAGCTTCTTTAACTCTAAGGTTACATACACTAGACTGACAAACACTAAAGAAAATAGCCATAACAACAATAAAGTAAAACATGAAACACATCTTTTATCCATGAAACTGTATTTTAAAATTACATACAATACACAACATGTAAGAAATGCACAAGGCAATATTACTCACTGCCACAGAGTTCCTACACGCCTGATGTCTACTTGATGAATGCCACAGCTACTGAAACCCTGTCCTCAAGCTATAGAATGTAAAATGCCTAATTTTAGACAGTCAATTTAATATCAAGGCACATGGTCTAACATGGTTCAGATACCCCTGGTTAACTAACCAGAGGAGAAAAAATTGTACTTGTTCTCACCTCAAGCTGCCTAATTAAGACCATTCATCTTACAGATGAACTATAGCAAAGTTGCAGTTTTGTTGTGTACCTTTCTGTTTCATGAATCCTCTGAGCATTTCTGAGTCTCCTTGACAGAAAAACAAAAAAAACAATTCTGCAAAATCTGAAAGACAGCATTTCTCTAAATCTATATATGCCACTGGAATGCAATACTTGCATTCCTGGGAAACCCAGAAAAGAAACATGAATCACTGAAAAGTATGCCCCAAATCCCCCAACTTCTTCACTTATGTCTTACTGGCAATGCATGGTGCAGCTGTCTGTATGCCAATGGATTAATATCTGCAGATATTTTTACTTCTTCCATAAAACACAATAATGATAGCACTTCAAGTATTTGCTGCCCACTGCCTTCTCATATGTTTGTTCAGTCTAGGACCTTAACAAATACTGCTCTTACTCATGTTTGGAGGTGACAGTAAGACTCAACAAAAACAAGTCATTTAAGTTTTCCTCCCTGCAGTTCAGAGTAGAGTCTTTTCAAGTCTCTCTACAATGACATTATAGAAGAAAATAAGATCATGCCCAAATGTGAGTCCATGTAATTAATTAATACATTATGTTGTAGTAATAATAACAATAAAATCATATGGATTAATATATAAAGTGCTGACTGTATAAGATACTACAGAGGCCAAAATGTACAGTAGGGAACATTTAAAATTACTTACAGTCCATGCTTTAGGTAAAATTATGAGATCCAACAACAATGAGCTACATGACCCAAAAATTCACAAGTAAGTGAATTTATTTAATCTGTAGATAACATGATTCTGAATCCTGAGGTAGAGTCACTGCTGAGACTGATAGATCCTGGAAGGTGGAAGTCAAAACTGACAGAGAGGACAGCAAACAGAGATCAGGGAGACTAAACACCACATGTGTGCAAGGGTTTCACAAGTATTCTCCACTTGCCAAACTTCTCTAACGTATAAAAACACACAGGAACCTGAGACTTAAATTAAATACATTTTGGAAAAATTCCCTTTCTTACATAAGGTAGCTTTAGATGTAAAACCAGTACAGGTGCTGTGCAAGTCTCTATATGCACTGCCATGGGAAGCTTCTGTTTGATGAAAGGAGCAACTAGAATTCAAGACCAAAATACCAATCTCAAAAATGTTGAGAATCTGTTAAAGGCAAAAATAATCAAATAAATTTACTTTGTCTACTCTCTATCTGTATCCTAGATTACACCTACATCTCCTATATATTCTTATATTAAATACAGAGTGTCCAAAGACACTAATTCAGTAATAACCTCTGTTCAAATTATAATGGTGAACATAGGAGAGAGAAAAAAGAATAAAAAGGAAAACAATGGAGACACTTTCTAAAAAAGGAACAGCAGACAAGGAAAGAGAATTACAAATTTGAAGGTCAAGGTTCTAATTAAAAATGAAACAAAATATACTTAAACAGCTAGAAATAACAGGTTGTCATTATATGGAATGAGAAGTCAGAAGAATTCTTGGCATTAGGAAAATCCAAGTAATGTAGGTACTGCAGAACCTAAAAGAGCAAGGTAAGCAGCTTCTGTGGCTAATTAGCTAAGGCTCTCTGCCATGTGAAAGCAACTAAATGGTTTCTTAATGAGACCTGGCCTCTTAATGAGACTTGAGTTCTGCCTTTCCAGATAGAATAAATCTTACTGGATCTGAGTGGTTTCAGGGATAACTCCACCAACTCCTTTTTGACAGGACAGGAATTTCACAAGCAAGGGGAAAAAAAAACCCGTTTACTAATAAAGGAGGAATAAATTAATTAACCACAGGAAAAAAAATTAGGCGTTGGCATAATGAGAAAATCAGCATTTTTGATCACTTTGAAACTCAAGAGTAGACAATTGCTAAAAGATTTTGTGTGGTTCAAACATTAAAGAACTCAGGGAAAACTGCAATTGCCAGTGAAACTCTTCTCACCTTTCCATCACTGATGCTCTAAAAAAAAGGCATATCTTTCTCCTTATTGATAAAATACTTTTATTCATCCAACCCTAGATGAGAGATCTTTGTGTCTGAAGATGCTTTTACTAACTGGCAAACAATTCATCAAAATAAACGGGCTTTGTGAAAACTAAGAGGAGGTTTTCAAGAATCCTAAATTGTTAATGCCATCTTCTGGCAAAAGAAAAGACAGAAGACTTGCAGTCTCGCAGCATTTCCTCAGTTATTTGTTTGTTCACCCATGAGAATAACACGTCATGGGGCAGAAAAACAGACCATTCTTCAGTGTGGTATCCTCATATCAAAACCTAGGCCTTGTTCCCCACAAAGATACGGGTAGCTTCACTGAATACAGGTTGGCATGAAAGACTAGGACTTCTTGAAATAGTTGAATATAACATATTTTGAGAAAGAGGTGAGTGTGGAGGTATAATTCTCCACATGCACCCAGCCTGACACCTCTGTGTGGCAAACACGAGTTCTCTACAACTTGTTTTGTATGCCAAGATGTTTTAAAAGGATCTTAAAAGGCTTCCAGATGCTGGTAATGTGTGAGTGTTTATTGTAAAAAAGCATTAGAATTACATATAAAAGGAACCAGCTTAGCCACAAAGTTAGATTGCAGTTTGTCATAAGAGAACTCTTTCTCATCTTCAGTATTAGAGGGTTTTTTTGCACTGGCCATGATTTTCACTGATCATAAAGCTGATGGAAAACAGAGAAGTCAGGTGTAAATAACAAAAAGGAGTGGTTGCATTTTTCTGTCCTGTAGGAAATTAACTTACAACAAAATTATGCTCTAGGAGCTGACTCTCCGTTTTTAAATTGTTTTAATTATTAATTACCTCTTTCACAAGATCTTTTCCTTCTCAATGCACTTCTCAAGGTGGAGGAAAGGTCTTCGAAGGTGCTTGGTGAGTGTCAATCACTGTGTATAAAATAAATTATGTTAAAGGCCCATAGAAATTATTTTAAGAATAAAGTAGCCTAGAACCATTATAGCTTGATCATTATTAACTTCTGATTTATTAAAGATCTCAGGACCCCATTCATTTGAGTAACTCTCACAGGTCCTGTTATCCCACTCAAATTGACCTGACAATTTCAGATTATTTAGAGTGACAATTTTAGATTTAGATGATTTCCTGATGTCACCACTGAGAGTGAACACAAATGTCATTATATCTGTTCTTTAAATTAGGGAATAAAGTGAAGAAATCTTACATGACACTCCAACAAATGCAAATGATATATTTTGTCCTGCAAATGGGCTAAGGTAATCACTCTGAATCATAAAACCTGGCCTGATTATGAAATAATTTTATTAGTCAAGATTTTCAAGACTATTTGATGAACACAGAAATTGTTAATCAGCATACAAACCATAAACACTACCTTGTTTTCTGTGTAAACCATTGTCCTCTACAAGTACCTTATTAAAAATAAAACTTAAGAGTTTTAAAAGTTTGTAAATGTGTGTAGCAGCTGGGTGTTTTCTCCTGATAGCAGCTACAGCAGCACACTGAACTCATTACTTGCAACCATTTTATCTAAAAAAACACTTCAGCACTTTATCACAGCTTCTGCTCATTCAAATTCTTCTGCCAAAGAATTTGCAGATTTCTTGAAATACAGAAGCAAAGAATGAATAGGGAAAAGGGAAAGGTATTAATTCTTGTCACTACCCATCCATCTTCATTCCTTATTCATTTGAACATTAAGCTCTTTTTTTTAAGGTGATCCAAAGCCAAATCTGATTTAACCCTCCAGAAGTGAATGGCTAATTTGCTTTCCCAGAGCACACACAAAATGCTTTACCTTTAATCATTCTGACCCCATTCCTTGGGAATTAGGGCATTCCTATGAAGAACAGGAAGCTGCACTTTCTTAAGACAAGCTCCACAATAAGAGATAATCTGTTTTGTAAAATGAGTCTAAAACTTCATTTTAATGCAAAAGGTGGGGATCTGTGAAGCTGTGGTTGACGTTGCAGCAGATCCCTTCGGAAGATCATAGGATTACTCCCCCCTGCACGTAAACAACACGGCATTAAACATTCCACTGCTGTTCAGCGTTCAGCTGTTCTGAAGCTGGACACTGCCAATAGATAACCACTAACAGCTTCAACATAGCAATAGTAACTGGAGGGGAGGGAAGGGTTTTAATGCTAAATTGTTTTAAAAGCTATTTTACAGCTGGAGCTTGACACAGGTCTGCTGATTGCAGCAACAAGTAAGAAACGGGGGTTTCCTTTGCCACTGACATACCTTGAGGAAGTTAATAAAACAATTAATGTCATTAAAACCACCTTACAGACAACTAAATATTGGGGATTATTTTGTTTCCCCAGAAAGCACTTCAGAGTTTTGTGTTGCTCTATCCATACTAATTAACGTCATTAAAAGTGGCTGACAAACAAACAAATATTGGAGATTTTTTTGCTTCCCCACAAAGCATGTCAGAGTATTTTATTCCCCTCTCCATACTAATTATAGCCTGGTGACCTCAGCAGAAGAGGCCCCATCCTGTAGCTGATCCCGACAGCTGCTGGGAACAGCTGCACGGGGAAGGGGAAGCGTCCAATATTGGGATACTGACTATTGGAAGTGTCCAATATTCAACCACGTGCCGAGAAAATAACCCACGAGTTATGGCAGGGTGCCAATTATCTGAAAACCGTGCCTGAGCTCATCCTCCCAGCAGGGTCCACCAACTGCCCCTCACGGTTTCTTTTATAATTTCAAAGTTTTACTTAAGTTTTTAAACATACAAACATAAAAAATATATTTCATAGATTTTATGTAAAATATATTAAAAATGTATTTTAAGTAGCAATTAAGTATTTTTAATATTTTACATAATGTATATAAATATGTATTCTTAATTGCACTTACATATTTTACATGGTGTATAAGCTATGTGTTATCTGTAAAATATATAAAATGCAAAATTGAAAAATATTTTGTAATTATAAAAAAGTAGCTAAACAAACCGCCACGCGTCCGGACTTGCACCGCGTGCCTGAAGGGGGGGACATGTCTCATCCTTCTCGGAGCTGTCCCACCACGGCTTTTCCCCCGTCTAGAGCCCGGTGGGGCCGGTCAGGGCGACGTCCCTAGAGTCCTCCCTGCCCCAGCTGTCCCCGTCCCCTCAGGGCTGGGGTCCCCCCCTCACTCACCGGCCGCGGCGCCGCTCGGCGGCGGCCATTAAGCCGCGTCTCCATGGCAACAACGCTTTTCCCGCTTCAAACGCCCGCGCGCAGCCTCGCGCGCACAGCCAGCCAATAGCGAGAGGGGAGAGAGGCGGGCAGGGCACCTCCCGGCCACGGGAGGCCAATCCGAGGACTTCTCGGGCACGGGGGCGGGGGCTAAGGGAAGGCTGCGGGGCGGGACGAGAAAGGAGTGGCTACCGGCCGAGGCGCTGAAGCTGCGATTGGTTAATGCTGACGCCAATCGTGCGCTGGCTCCCGCCCACTGCCGGACCCGGAAGTAGAGGTGAGGGCGGGGGTCCATGGTGGCCGCTGTGGGGGTGACCCGTGTGCCCGGTCCGGTGTCCCCATGCCCGGGGTCCCGGTGTCCCCATGCCCGAGCACACTGGGGACCCTCTGCGGGCAGCGAGGAGCGGGCAGGGCAGCGGGGCCAGGCGCCGGCGGAGGGGCCCGCGGGGATTTGTCCTTGTCCTTCCCGGCGCGCACGGGAGGTGGTGCTGGTGCCGCGGGGGCCGCAGGGGGGTGTTGTCCTTGTGGTCGCTGAACCGAAGGAAGTAGGCAGGAGCCAAAGGAAGCGGTTGAAGTGGCTGACCAGAGGAGATGAGCGTCGCCCCGGGGCGGGGTTGGTGGCGGAGGGCTCCGTGCTCAGGTTTCCCATGTTGGGAGCTGGACGACTCACAAACCCGCCCTTGACATTTTCTTGAGGAAAATACAGTGTTCTGTAAAATTATTTACTGATCTGTGCGTCTCTGTCAGAATGCAAAGCTTTTCCCATAACTGGGAATCTGCCATATTTGTAGCATGGCTTACTCATGTCCATTGCTTCTTTTTCTCTAGGACTACTCATGCTGTCTGCTTAGCTTATTGCTGACAATATTTATCACTTAAGAGGTGTATTCCGTGTTGTTTACATCAAACCAGTGCTTGACAGGCATGCTAAGAAACTTTTAGTTTTGTATGACAGCCTTATGTCTAGGTGAGACAGCAGAGAGCTTGTCCTTTGTCATTCATTTTCTCAGCTTTGCCCTGATATGCTGAGTCCTGTACTCCAGGGAAACTGTCCAGAGCAATCATTTCCATATGCCAGTTCCAGTAATTGTGAGGTATTACCTCTGTGCAGGGCCTGTGCAGTTTTGCAGTGGAAAAGTTTCAGAGTGTTAATCTGTGGCTTTCCTTTTGCTTTGTAATTTTGTTCCCCTCCCTGCAATGTGGTTTGTAATTTATCAGCAGCAAAGACATGACATGCAGGTCATTTTTTATGCTTCTCGATAACAAAGTAAATTTTTTTGCAATTCAAAGGTGGCTAATAATATGCAATTTAATTCTGTAGTAACTTCCAAGGGTGGACAACTTTTTTGCTGTGCTGAGATCTGTTTGCTGGCTGAATAGAGCTGCTCTGTTTGAGCCCCGTGTTTTGTGCTTTTCCGCAGCTCCTGGTGCACCTGGCAGAGGGGAATGGCTGTGAGAGCTTGTGGCTTGATCATCTTCAGGAGGCTGCAGCCAGCACCGTCCTCTAAGGTCACTGACAGCATCGAGTACCTCCTGCTGCAGACATCCTACGGGAGCCACCACTGGACCCCGCCCAAAGGTGATTTCTGTTCTGGTGACACTGCTGGCTGGGTCTCTGGTGTCAGGCTGCAGAGAGGATTTTGGCTGAGGTCAGTTTAGAGGGGCAGTCACCACCTGGGAGAAGCTGCTGGCTGTGCTGTTTGTGTGATGGTGCCCCTGGCACAGCTGAGGGAGCAGTTCTGAGGCTGAAACCCTCTGCAGGTTGTGGCTGTACCAAGTGTTGGGCACAAATTATTTGGGTTGGGGCAGGGACTGTCACCCAGCCCAGCTCCTCAGGTGTCTGGTGTTTCTGGCAAGGTGTGCACACAACTGGAAAGAGGTAATGAGGAGAGGTTCACTCTTGTCTTGGGTCTCACCCTTTGCCAGGCAACTGCAGTGTGGCCAGTGCAGGATTGTTTGACCCATGTCTGGTCACAGTCAGCAGGAAGACAAACTGAAATCTGTAATAGAACGCTTTAATACACCTTTCTGAGGAGATGCAGGAGATCGTTGATGAAGATCACTTGCCTAATGCAATAGAGATGAAAGGGACAGATAGGAGAATTCACCTTACCAGCCATTCTTGGTCATCAGTGAGGCCTCAGAGCAGAAAACAAGCCCTGTGTCCCAGGACAGAGCAGCAGCTCCTCCATAAAGGCATGTCACAGAGCCAGTGTTTGGTAGTGCGCAGTCACAGCCCTGGTACCTGGAAAAGTGCAGCACAAAAGTGCTTCAGGTTCCCTAGAGATCTTCTTGCTGTTTTTTCCCACCTGAGATTTTTTTCCCTGATAGTTTTTGCTTCCTATTTTGTAAAATGTGTCACTTTCAAAGCATGGTGCAGCAATTTATAAACAAGAACTTGCAAATTGGAGGAAAAAAATGTTTTTACAGTGTCAGCTAGGCTCTCCTATTGAGGGAAAGAACAAAACTTTCCAAACCTCCCTCTTTGTCTGCTCCACCAAGAGCCTAAGGGAATTGAGTTTGCAGCCTAGAGGAAAGCTAAAAAAACATCTGCTGGAACATGATTGATTGTTGTGAGAAGAAACCCTTGTGGAAGGCTCCCTGGGAACACAGTAATTCTGTACAAGTGATTTAAATTACTTGTAGGAGTTTTGGTAGGGAGCTAATTGTCTCATAAGCATACATCTCACACACCTGGGATCATGGAGTAGTGTAGGTTGGGAGGGACTCTTAAAGGTTGTCTAGTCCAAGCCCCCACCAGTGGGCAGGAGCATCCTCAACTAGAGCAGGTTGCTGGAGTTCCCATCCCACCTGGATGTTTCCAGGGATGAGGCACTCACTGCTTCTCTGGGAAACTTGTGCCAGTATTTCACCACCCTCACAGTAAAAGCAAGTCTTCCTTGTCTGTAGTCTGAGTCTGCCCTCTCCTAAATGAAAAGCAGGAGCCCTTCTCCTGTCACTCCAGGCCCTTTCCAAAAGTCTGTCCCCAATTTTGTCCTGAACCACCACCCTTTAGGCACTGGAAGGGGCTCTGAGGTCTCCCTAGAGCCTTCTCTTCTCCAGACTGAGCAGCCCCAAGTCTCTCATCCAGAGGTGCTCCACTCCCTGATTGTATTCATGGCTTCCTCTGAACTCAGTCCTGCAGGTCCATGTCCCTCCCTTGCTGAGGGCTCCAGGTGGATGCAGCACTGCAGGTGGGGTCACACCAGAGCAGAGGGGGAGAATCACCTCCCTCAACACACCACTTCAGGTTTTAGAGATCAAAGACCCCAGTGTGATGGTGGCCTGTAATTGAGGCTTGGTATTGATTTGGGGGAATTTATTGAGGAGAAGCTATTCCATTTTATAATATCTGTGATAGGAATGGTCTTCCAAGGTAACCCTGGGATGTGCAGTGTGGTAACCTGTATGTGATGTCGACACAGATTCCATAGGGCAGGAGCCAGAAGAAGAAGTGTCTCAAAGCACACACAAAAGGCAGTTTACAGCTGCAGCTGTACCTTGTTATTTTAAAAGTTCTCTAAGCTGCTGCAACTCTTATGGGATTAAACTGGACTTGCTTGGATCCCCTCACAAGAACCTCATCAGCCTTATCTCTGCCCCTAGGACTGTGACTTGGCACTAGCTGAGGCTGATGGGAAGGGGATGTAGGGTTCATTTTCCTTCTCAGTCTATTAGAGCTGCACCAGTGGGAGCAGGTGGGAGGATCTGAAAGGATCTGAAAGCTGTGGTGTGTGAGGTGCTGCCTGCAGTCCTTTTTCTGCTCTGCAGGTAGACTGTACTGCACAAACACGGCAACTTACTGAGCTTAGACCTGAGGTTATCAGCAGGTATCAAATGCTGTTTTCTGCACAGTGACTGCTTGAAAGAAAAGTGCATTTTATATCTGAGGTGATGTCTTGTTGTAAGAGATGTTCGCGCTTTTGATACACAGGCAAGGAAGTGAGTGGGAGCTGTTGCAAAGGCAAAGCAAACTTCCTACATACCCCAGTTGTGGTACTGAAAGGGCACTTTGAGTATCTGAGACCTGAGGAGCAGTTCATCTCTGCAATGAAATTATAGTATTTGGAGCCAGCTACATAGAAAATAGACTGACACCAGGGACAAAACAGAGCTTAAACTTTTTTACCTCCCAAAATGTCCCAGCTCCTGCTGTGTTGCTTTTTTGAGGTATTGCTTGGCTTGTTCTATTTATGTTCTGGAGCTTTCATGAGAAAACCAAATCTGACATTTCTCAACAAAAGTACAAATGGCTGGGGATGTGTTATATTTATCCTTTGTTTGTAGTGGCACCTCTCGTTCTGAGCAATGTCAAATAAATGGTGTATCCTAGGAGAACTACCCAGCTGTTGAAAGGACTGGCTTTTAGACTTGTTGCTTGTTTCAGAGGGGAGTATGGAGGAGAAAAAAATCCCTGGCTGCCTAAAAGAAATGCACTTTTTAAATGGTACACATCTGTGCCTGGTCCCGTTGTTTCTGGAGTGTTGGCACAGTAAGTAAGAGTTTTACAGAATTGAGCCTTAAGCTTATGTGAGAGGACATGGTTGAGAGGGGATTAAGAGTCTCAGATGACCTGTCTCTGCTCTAACTGGATGAAGGAAAAATGAGGGACTCAGTCCTCAGTATAATCCAAGGTGGATCTTTATGGGTGTAGGGTACTCCAGAAGTGGAGGGGAGGAGTGGGAAGAAAAAATGTCTGATGCTGAGAGGCTGATGGAAGTTTCAGGAGGTGAGGGATAAACAGTGACCCTAAAAGCCACAAGACAAAGATAAATCAAGACATAAAGATCTGGAAAAGCAATCTCTCTTCTCCAGTTTCCATCTCATCCTGTGTCAGACACCACGTACTCTCATCTCTGCCTCCCGGTGTTTCCTGATTAAAGCACAACGTGAGTTTCCTTCCCGGAGATTTACTTTTCCGCCCTCTTGGCAGGCCACGTGGACCCTGGGGAGGATGACCTGCAGACAGCCTTCCGGGAAACGCAGGAGGAGGCAGGCCTGCAGGCCAGCCAGCTCACCCTCATCGAGGGCTACAAGAAGGAGCTGCACTACCCTGTCCACGGCAAGCCCAAGACTGTCGTGTACTGGCTGGCAGAAATGAAGGACTGCAACACAGAAATCAAGCTGTCAGAGGAGCACCAAGCTTTCCAGTGGCTGAAGCTGGAGGATGCCTGCAAATTTGCAGAATATGAGGACATGCAAGCGATGCTGAAGGAAGTGCATCAGTTTCTGTGCTCCAGAGAATAAGTGGTTTTGTGAAGTATAAGGGGATTTCTTGAGGAGACAGGTGTGCTTCTTATGTTTTAAACTGAAGGAAAAATTATATGGCTGCAGAAATGTAGATTTCTTTTTTTTTTTTTTTTTTCCTGTAGAAATTCAGTGAGGATACAAGGAGCTTTTAAAGCGAATGTGCTTTTATCTCTCCTAGCTACCATAAAAAATGATAGCCTGATTGAACCCTAAGCCAGAGATGTCTGAATTGAAGCCCAGAGTTAACAAAAGACTTCCTCTGTCTCTGTCTCCTTTTCTTTTTCTTTTTTTTCCCCCTTTCTTTTTCTTCCTTGAAGTGCTGAACAACCACAGGTCTTTTTGAAAAATCAAACACTTGATACATCTTGACTTGCTGATGTAAAGCTAGAGAGTTGAGAAAATGAGCATATGGGGATTTTTAATAATAAAAGCTTACTGCAGAAGTCATACCTTGAATTTCAAATGAGGAAGCAGTATTTCTATTCCCAACTCTTCCAGTGATATGCAGTGATAACTTGTCAGATCATTTCAGATCTTTTTTTTTTGTATCATGAATTTATGTACATCCATAATGTATACTGTTGTGAGAACATTTTCCATCTAGACAGTCTTAGTAAATGATTGGGTGCAGTATTTAAGTGGTAAATTGAACTTCTTTTGCCTCTTTATTTTAATTTTTTGATCTTTAACAGACACCTTAGCCATAGATTTCCCATGGGGTTGGGAAAGGGTATTTAATCCACTTTCTGCACAGGATATTCAAGCTTATGTGCAATTTTATGTCTGTTTCATACCGTCAGTACTGCTATAGCTGCACCCACTCATCTTTTGGGGTAGCAGACATTACTAATGTTGGTACCAGTGTGACAGGAGTGTCTTGCATGTCACTCCATTGTCTTCCAGTGGAGTTATTTAAAATTGCATATATTTACATTTTAAAAAAAGGGGATGCACTATAAGGAGGCGTTTATATATAAATATCTGTGTGTATATACAGATTAAAAACTCCAGTGCTCGTCCACATTACAGTCAGGCTTTATTTTGATTATGAACACTTCCTCAGAAGTGTTCCACTCGGGAGGTGGCAGAGAGTGTAACAACCAGTGAGAGTGGGAGAGAAGAGTTAAAAGCCTGTGCAGCCTCAGTCTTGGTTTTTCATTATTGTTTGAGGTACCATTTAATCAGTGCTGTGTAAACAATGGTGTTGCTGCCTTCCTGTTTATGAGCAAGATTAGCATATTAAGCTGGAGTTAGAGAGTCATTAACAAGTCATCGGTTCTGCCCATTCAGCAGTAATGAACGCAGGCACTTGATGCTTTGGAAAACAGATTAGCTCAGCTCCAAGCCAGTATTTCCTTTTTAATGGCACTGCTCACATAGTGCTCCCCAAGCCTGTCAAGGTTTTGGAGGGTGACCAGTGCTGTGCACTGTAAGGTGATGTGCTTCTTGGACAAAATTCCAAGGGGTGTAACTGTGATCATGGGTAAGGCATGTGTGTGTGTGCATTTTAAGTGATTTATGTACAGAATGTATTCCCACAAATTTTGCAAGTAAAATGATTCTTAAACATTTTTTGATCCTAGAGTCTTTGAGTTTCATTTAAAGTAGAAATGTTGGAAAGTCAGAATTTAGCTCTGATTCTTGCTGCTTGCTGGTGAAGAAAAAGTTCTGCCTCTGCCCATGTCTAATAGTAAAATATTTTCCCAAGGAGCATCTAGGAAACCCTCCAGTAAATAATTATGGAATAATCTGCTTGGCAAAGATATTTATTTCCAACCTCTATGATATTTATGCCCTAAAACAACAGGGCTTGGGTTTTTTTTGTTTTTGTTTTTTTTGTTTTTTTTTTTTTTTTTTTTTTTTAAGACCAATAAAGTTTTCGGTTGTAATAATATCTTATGACAGTGGACTTTTTACCATTTAAAAAGAAAAATAATTTAAAAAACCCTCAAAAACAAACAAACAACGAGAGATTTTAAGATTATTAAAAAACCCCAGAGATTTTAAATTCCCTGGAGAGACCTTACTTCTGCTGTAGGTTAAATAAAACTCAAGAGAAATCCAAGCTACACTGAAATAGCAGAACAGCTTAATTTAGGTCAAGTGAACGGCGTTGCTCAAGTAAGAGATATGAGGATGCTGTTTCCCTTGCTCTACTGAACAAATGCACTGACACAGCTCATACTTGTAATTTCCTGGTGTTATTGTTTCTTTCTCCGCATAACTCTTGACTTACAGCCATGATTACATCATCTCAGAATCGGAGAGAAAGAAAGCATACATTCATGAATATTAGGAAAGCACTAAGACATTGCAGATTTCACTGAGAAAAGATCAGGATTGCGTGTGATAGCTGCAGGTAATTTTGCTCAAACAAGAAGTGTAAAGGCTGAAAACAATGTCTTACTCCTATCTAAAAGAAAAAGAACTGTATTACTGCTCTGGTGGAGCAGTGTATCTATTCATTGACTATTCCATATGATTATAGGAAATCAGAGACTGGAGCTGGAATAAAGTGGCTCTAAATGCAATATCCCCAACAAGCATGACTGACATTTCTTGCCAGTCTATATAATAAAAGAGGATGTGTGTTATAATAAGGTTTAGTACATCCTAAATAGGGAAAAGTTTTGAGAGACGCATGCTCTCAGCAGGCTCTTGCAGTGATGCAGAGAGGACAGTGGAGTGCTACCTTTTAAGTTAGAAAAATGACTTGCTGTTACTTAATTGGCAACTTAGTGGGGATGAATATTTTGGCAGATACCTGGAAGAGATTTTATAGAAGGCAGTGCTTATTAATTACATTCTCACACTGACAATGTAACTGATGGTCTTCTGTGTCTATTGGCAGCTAGTTTTATCTTAAAAACAATTTAAGGATCATCAGGACTTTTGCTTTTTACCTTTTGCCTTGTCTTCAAAGATTCGCTTTTTCATGTGCTTAATAACTTAATCGATTCCATGGGCAGTTGCAGCTGGCAGTAGTCCCAGCTTCATTTAGGGAAACCTGGGGTTTCTTATGGGTTAAAGCAGTTCTGAAATTGCTAAGCAGCATGTGCTTATACAAACCAAACAATCTACTCTGCTTGCTTCAGCCCTTGTCCTGTGCAAGAAGATTGTACTCAAGTGTTTAGAAAAAACCCCAAACTGTGCTTCCTGTCAAAACAGCAAGGGCAGGGAGGAGATAGCTGTGGTGGCAGCCCTCCTGGTGGGAATAGTGACACGGGAGGGAACAAAAGCTCTGTCATTCTGCAGCTAGTCCACTTGGTAATTGATGTTGTCAAAAAGAGGAGTGACAGTCCCGTCTTTCCACTCGATGAGGATCTCTCCCCGCCTGAGGGAGGGGGAGCGGGATGGCGGCAGGTACGGCTGGGGATGGATCCCTCTGCGCAGCGGGGCCGGCTCCCGTAAATCAGCTCGGCTGCTGTGGGCTGGAGAGCTCTTCAGAGCAGAGAGGATCTTCTTCTTCCTAAGAGAAGAGAGAAGAGAGTCACTGCACCTGTCACTTGGTTGCTTCTCTCCACGTCAGCTACTGTAATGGCACTTCCTTCAGGGATGGCAAAAGACGTGCAGGGGAGGAGGAGCCAACAGTAGCGGCTGCGTTTGGGGGGTCACTGAGTGGGATGGATAAACTGGGGGGCAGAGAGGAGAAATCCCCAAGGGTGACACATTGGTGACCAGACCCATCTGCTGAGATCAGCAACATCAGCTGTGGAATGGGGAAGGGTGCCAAGACCAAGACTTTTGTTCTGAGATGTTGGAGTTTTTCTTTAAGACGCTGTTCATAGCAAAATCAATGAACCTGACTCTCACTTACTTGTTGTAGTGAACATTGAGTGTCAGTATTATTAATCCCAGTATGAAAGCCAGGGGGCTGAGGACCAGCATGGCTGTCTTCCAGTTTGTGCCTAAAAAGTATCAGAGAAAGCATCACGTTTGCTGTATTTATGCAAACTGTTGTTAGCAATAGCCACAACTGCCACAAAAAATCACCTGTAATGTCCCTGAAAAATGCCAGATAACAGGAAAAGTGCATTGTGTACAAGATCAACATCTTACAGCTGCTTTAATACTGCACAGCATCCTTCTATTGAAAGTGGCCACAAAAGTTTTCCTTTCCTGCGTTGAAGACAGTAATATCTCATGCTTCTCCACTCTGCATCTTTCTGATACAAAAGAAGAAGGGCTGGGGAAAAGCAGTACTGTTAGCAGCTGTCTGATTTTCATGTTTTTACTATTTTTTTATCACAGGCCTGTGGAGATTTAAAAAGAGTCTTTCTGACAGGTAATTTTGTGCCCTCATTCCCTATTGAGCATCCTCAGCAGTACCCCAGGGAAATGTATCTCTGTCACAACGGGAAGGACAGAGGCACTGATGAACCTTCATCTGCCTGGTCCCTTCCTCCTCTGGCTGATCCCTGGACCTACCTGCAAGCCTGGCCCCAGTGTTTTTCCCCCGATTTCCATGTTTCTTGGAGTGGTTGTGGGATGGATCTAGTGGAAGAAGCAGAAAGACTCTGATTAGCAACTTCCAGTTGGACCAGGGATCCAGATTCCTCATCAGGCTTCACTGTAACCACAAATCCCTTTTGTATGGGACCCAGAAAGGAAAAGGAAACTTTACTGTCACTCAGTGCTCCCCAGCCACAGATAATTTTTGCTCCTAAAACAGTGGGTGGCTATGCCTCCAGGTTAAGCCTGTATCTCTGCACTGCTTTCCAAGGGAGACTCCTCAGCATGTTGGGTGAAAGCATTCAGTGGCACACATGGAAATTCTTCAGAAATCCTCAGGTACTCTTCCACCACTGAAAATAGCTGAGTAACCTCAAAGTGCTGCCCACACTTTCCGTCCTGCTGTTCTTACTTATGCATTCAGAGAAGTGCTCACCCTCATTTGCTGGGAGCTGTGCCTGTTTGGTCTTTGCTGGAGACACTGTGCTGTTGAACTTGTTAGCCAGAGGGGGGTCAGTCAAGCTCACAGAAGACTCTCTGTCCACAGCATCGATCTTTGAAGAATCAATGGTTTTAGCTTGGAAGAAAATAAAGAAAAGATCTGTGTGATTATCATTTATATTTTGTACAGGAACCTAGATATGCTCATTGTCCAGCAAGGAAGGGGAGCCCAGCCCTGCTGGTTTGGTTCGCTGCCCTGCAGGGTGAGAAGGATGTGGTGCAGCAGCAATCACCCCCTCCTGGGCACCAAAGGCTTTCAGCTGTTAAAGATTTTAAAGGTGAAATGAACCTCTCAAGATGGAATCAACAACCAAAGCTGAGCTTGTTTTCTGATGGTAGATGTGGTCATGGGTTTTAGAAGTATGAGTGCAACCAGATGTTAAAGGATGATATGTGAAGAAGAGGCAAGTGGAAGAATCTCAGCTGTTAACAACACTGCAGATATAAAACTGGGATCCGAAGGGTTGTAAGCAGGCCATACCTCCTGCAAGGCTCAACACCTTCCTGTGCCCTGCAGTCCTGCTGCAGAGCAGGGTGTGTGGGCAAACAGCTGCTGCTGGAGGGGAGGCTGTGTGAACTTTGGTGTCAGCAATTCACCCTTCTGCTGCAACATGCCAGGACCAAGAACACTGTGACTTCAGGGCTCCCTGCTGCCTATCCAGACCCCATCCCACTCTGTGGCATGAGCACCCACAGCACAGCTGCACAGGTGTGATTTATTGAGCAGATAACCCACCAAAGTGTAAGCTGTCTGTTGATGATCAGGTGGAAGTTAGATGAGAAATGCCTGAGCAAACATATAGGACTTGGTGTTGTTAGTGAGCAGTCAGAGGTTCCCTCCAGTAGACTGAACCATGGGATTGATAGGAAAATTTTGACTTTGTGTGAGACACGCTGAGTGGCACAGCCTGATTCAAAAGCTGCTCTGTGTTTACCCTCACAGCCTTATTTAGGGATCCTGGCTCCAAGGCAGCCCTGGGTTGCCAGGAGCATTGCCTTGGGGAATGAGAATGCTCTTTTCACATGCCTTTTTCCCATATCTTAAATGTTCCACGCATTTCCTAGCCTATATTTAACTAGCCTATTATGGTGTCCAATTTGTATGGTCCATATTTAACTTAATGTTAAACAAACACTTGTAACTATTGTGATAATTACATGTTGACCTTCTAGTTGGCTAATTAAAAAGCTTGAGGGGAAAAAGACCACCTTCTCTACACATGACAGCCAAAGCAGCTGATGTATCTCATTTTATTTCAAATTAGATACAGTGTCTCTGTGTCAAAAGGTTACACTTATAATCCATCTGCTTATGCCAAGCAGATACATCACATTTTCTCTTTACTCATTTCTACAGAGCTCAAAATCTCTTTGGGTCCATCAACCTTAAGGTAAGGAATAGCCTTCTGTCAGGGAAATAATTTTCACTGAGGAGTGTTGGGAACTTCATCACCTACAGAGTGGACAAACACTTAAAAAGTCATTACAAACACCAGGTGATTTTGGGTCTCTGGAGTGGGAGAAAGGAGGGGAGGGGAGGAGGAGAGGAGGAATGGAATGTGATTTTCAGGTCTCAGTTCTGCACACAACTTTACAAGAAAAGTACCAAAAACCACTTTTATTTGCAGAAAGGATGTGAATGAAAGTGGGAAACAGACTGGACCATGAACGATCAGTGATCAGCAGTGGGCTTCACTGGGCATGCAACAAATGATCACAGCCACATCTTGGTAAAATGACCATGCCTGGTGTTTGGTAGCCTTATGTCAAACTCCAAAAATTGTGACAAGACCAGGGTTTTTGCCCTTTCTGGGTCCAGTCTAAAACAAAGCCCAGTGAATACTGGTGAAAGCAGTTTGGATTCTCTTCAGCAAAGGCCAAGGCCATAATTGGTCAATATAAACCCCATTTCTAATAATTTTTGATGTCATCTTCTGGGATTTCCTAATGCAAAGGGAGGGCAACACTTAAGCTCCCTCCCACTACTTGCTGTCTTCACCAGTGCCTTTGTGGCTACACTGGGCACCAGCAGCAAGGTTCACTGAGGATAATGAGAGCGTGGAATGAAGGCTACAACTAGATTTCATTAGTGAAAGATGCACTGTTGGAGTGTCACAGAAGAGAACTTTAATTTCAGAAACTGCTGCAATAATTTCTGATACAACTGCTTCTCAATAATATATATAAGTTTAAAAGAAGTTTTCAGCTGCCTCCAGTTGTTTTACCAAAAAAAGACACTCCAAAGTACCAAAAGCTCTTTCTAAGTCTAAAGTGCCTGACTTTGGGAGACTTCCTTGGGTGTTTTGTGCTTGGGAGGCTCAAGCAATTTCCACTATTCTTTAGCTGTGGGCACCAATTCAGAAATATTTTACCCAAAATATTTGCCTGTCCTCAGAAGTGCAGCTGGGTGTTGGAGACCTGATCACGTAAGGTTTTGGATGCTTCTGGAAAAGACTGAACAGCCACTACTGGAAACCAGTGGTGCCACGTAGTGGGGTTGAGCTGGAGCTGTTTGGTGTTTCTCCAGGTGGGGCCGAAGTGAACATGAGTTACAATGACATGTGCAGGCCTGGTGTTAGATGGCTTGGATGACATGAAAGTTAGATGTTATCTGACACCAAATCTACCTCATCTTACTTTCATAGATCCACACTCGTGTGTCTAGAGCTTGTTGTGTTGGTTTGCTGGGCCTCCCAGCTGCTGTCCGGGCAGCAGCACAGACGGTTTCATCCGCCAGCGTCTTCCACCTGCTGAACTTGTCCTTCTCCCTGGAGACAAACACCTTGTGGCTTCCCTCCTTGGTGCCAAGGTGGAAGCCCAAGCTCTGCAGAGTCAAGTGTCCCTTCCTGCCGCAGGACCATGCCTGGCGTTCCCAGTCTCCACAGGGCTCCAGCTTGACCAGGGCGTTCTGGCGCATCCTGTGTGCCGACAGGCAGCGCCCCGTGTGCAGGCTGACGATGGTGCCCCTGTCGGGGTCCCAGCCCCACCTCTGCTGCTGGGAGTGCTCCTTGCAGCTGGCCAGGCTGATGCTGTCGGTCTCCTGGGAGGCACGGATGCACTTTTCCAGCCGGGTGTTCCTTATGAGGAAGCCTTGTCCCTCTGCTACTGCGGTACAATCAGAGCAGGGTTCAGTACTGTGCACTAACACATCCCTTTGCAAATACCCTGGGGGAGGCAAGATGTAACCCACCAGTCCTTTCCTGGATGGGCATGCCTGGATAAACAGTTCCCACAGCTTCCTAATTTCCTGGAATGACATTTCTTTGAAAAACAGGAGCATGCAATGCCAGAGGAAAATAGCAGTTGCGTAACTAATGAGGAAAAACATCCTTCCAACTTGTATGATTATATAAAATATCTGCCTATATACATCTATATGTATTTAATTCAGTACTTCAGTTGTTTTAAGGTAGCCATCCTTGCCTTCCTCCAGATGAATTAGTTTGAGGGATCTTTTGCCCCTATCCAGGTCAAATCTTTCTTACAAAAGAGCAGTTGAAATCCCCCTTGTGCTGTTCATCTGGGGCCAACTAGGCCACCTTGGGCTACACTTTCTATTAAGTGGCTTCTGGAGGTATTAAAGCAGTGCAGGGATAAAACCATACCCCACCAGAAGTGTGTAAGTACTTGGCTGAGGCAGCTCATGTCAGTATTGAAATTATCTTGGATTTGGCACACCTGACATTGGTCTGTGCACCTTAGGAACAACAGTACCACTTTTAAAAATCCATTAGTAGGAGGGAGATATTGCAGCTGTCTCACAACAAACACACAATTTGAAGCAATTTCTGTAATTGCTTGTTGCTTTTAAGAGCAACAGGTCCCAACATCTCAGGTGATTTAGATGGATGTCACATTAGCTGAAGGATTGCCACTGTTTTCAGTATGACTTCATCAGGTGTGGCCTGTGAATATCCTGAACAAAATGTTAAGTGGTAAACCATCCACCAGGGTTGCAGGTGAACTTTCTGCTGTATATTTTATGCCTAAGATAGACAGATAGAAATAGAAGTTTCAAATTTCTGAACATTCTGAGAAATCTTTTAATAGCAACACATTGCAACTCCCAGCTTTTACAGTGACTTTTTTCTCTCTCTTTTCCCCAGGAGACAGAATTATAAAAGCCCCATGGGCATATAGTACTGAGCAAGCATAAAGAGGACACAGAAAAGTGATGTTAGGCAAGAACACTGATTTTTATCTAAACTATTTCTGCAGAGTTTCCCCTCCCAAATGGAAAAGAAAAAACAACCACAACAAACCAAAACAATATTGAGCCAATACAAGTATTTGGCTCAGTACCTGAGAAGATTAGTGACAGTATAAACAGGAGCTGGTACACAATAACAGTGGTATAAACAATAGTTTAAAGGAACTCTCATGTTTTTCTCTCAGGAAATTCTAGGGTTCTGCTAGATTAATAATGTCTTGGGGCTGTGTAAAGCAGAAACAGCTCAGGGCTTTCTGCTCAGCCTGAGGAGAGGAGCCACAGAAACCGCAGTGCTTCTCCACCAGCTCTGGGACTGTCTGATCAGTGTGTCTGCGCTGGGATGCTGGCTTGCATGGACCTGTGGCAGCCACCAATCCAGACAATTCCTGCCAAGCCAATGTGCCTAAATGGAAATTAAATTTCTGGGCTATCTGTGGGCAACTTGTGAGTCGTGTTCTCTTTAAACCTTACTGAGGGCTGGGTGGAGGTAAGATATTCAATGCATTTGGGGCTTGAGTTTCTGCCAGCCTCTAAAGGCAGGAGAAATGTCTCTTAAGTAATTTCCCTTTTAAACTTTAGGAAATTGAAATGGATTAATACAGTCCCCCCAGCCCCAGCCCACCCTCACCATTTTTACCTAAGATATGGAATTCAGGATTCTCACATTTTTGGTTCAGCTTAACTGGGAGAAACCCATTTCCAAAGTAATGAGACGTGCATTACAATGTAACAGGGGAATATGACAACTGTGCTGGGTCAGATAAAGCATTTGCTGAGCCCAGGATCCTGTTTGCAGCAATGGGCCATTAACATCTGCCAATAGAGGAAAAGGGTAAGAATCAGACAAGTAAATAGCTCACTCAAGACAGCAAGATGCCAGTGCCTCCTTCCAAAAATCACAGAACCACAGATTTGTTGGGGTTGGAAGGCACCACTGAGACCAAACAGTCCAATCCAGCCAACACAGGATCACCTGGAGCAGGTGATGACACAGGAACACATCCATGTGGGGTTTGAGCATCTCTGGACATGGAGATTCCACAACCCCTCTGGGCAGCCATTCCAGTGCTTTGTATGAACTAACTCAGAGAGTATCACTGGGTATTTATGGGTAAAATGGTTTTGCACGCTACCTTTTTCAGCTCTGAAGTTCAAAGAAAAATATCATTTTGTTGCTCCATCAGTACCAGAGCTCCTTCTGCAGTTTCACAATGTCGACTTAAGTTTTGATTATTCTTAATTACTTTGTGGCATCAGGAAGCTTAATTACTTCATTATTCATCCCTTCTGATCTTTCTGAGCACCTTCTGATACTATCACTGCTGTGATCATGTCAACTCATTCCAGTCTTGGTTCCAGCCTGTGGGTTAGGTCTGTCTCCTACTCCATGAGAATGGAGTTTCTTAAGGGCCTTGGTGGAAGATTCTTATCAAAAGCCTTTTGCAAACACTGGCACAAGACCTTGATCTGCTCAGCACATTTGTGTTCTTACTGATACCATTATGGATGTCAGGCATTCCCATTACAAAAGCTGCATTGACTTTTCTCATGTTTATCTGTCTGTAAATACTCTTTGCTTCTACTGACTTCCCTGATGCTGAAATGGAGCCTAAGGACCTGTGTCTCCCTAGGCTGTGCAAGGGAGGGGCATTATTGCTGCAATGCAGCCCTTTGGTGTCAAGCTTGCCTTAAATAAGGGCTTAATACACTCCCTAAACATTTTTTAATGTCATATTTAGTTTTCTGTAACTCAAAAGACATTTAAGCTGGTCCTTTGCCACAGAGTATTTATCCTTTATTTTTCTCTTTCCTCCTTAAACTTCCTCTGTTGCCAATTCTGTCTGATAACACTTCAGACTGCAGAGAGTGACTGCCATGACCTCCCTGGCCATGTCTGAAGGGAGCACTACAGCCAGTAATCCATTCAGCCTTTCTGCACTGCCCCACTTTTGCTCACCCATTTTGCCTTTGTGCCACTTATTTACTGACCTCCTGACCCCCACCAGCTTCCTGCTTCAGATAATGTTTGGAAATTTCTGCTGGCAGTTTTTTGTATTCTCTCTCTAGGCTGCTCATCCAGGTCTTTTTCTCATATGTTTTATTATTAAGCATGCCACAATCTTTGCTGTATTTTCTTTTTGTTTCTCAGCAATGACTCTCCATTTGCAAATTTTGGGTATTTTCATTACACTTTGAAGAGTGCTGCTGTTTGACCCAGCAGGAGATACATGTTTTGCTCTTTGTGGAGTGTCTGATGTTTTATGTTCCCTTCTAAATAATCACCATGTTTGTTACCTGCAGACATTGCAGTTCATGTGACTGCCAGCAGCCTTGGCTCGTGCCCCACAGCTAAACCTGGAGGATCTTTACTTTGAGACACACATCAGGCACCAGGAATCTTTACTCAGGAGACAAAGTGACATCCCAAGTCCTGCTGCCCAGTGGTCCTACAAATAAGGCCGTGAGCTCCAACATTTTAAAGAATGTAGACCTGGGGGAACCAGAGCATCCAGTGTACTCCCTGAGGATGGGACTCAGCATCTCTGGAAAATGCCAGCCTAACCCACTGAGTCCAAGCAGATGCCTGCTTTGGGCTGTTCATACTTGAACACTTTGGCCTCTTCATATTTTTAGGAACAAAATAAACAATTTCTAGCAAGGCTTCTTGATGCCAGCTCATTTGTCCTATGATACTGACACTCTGTCTGGTTATAAGATAGAAAAGCAAGCAAATACAGGCCCCTGCTTTTCTGCAGCATGATCACCCTTGGGACATGCTGTTCCATGTAGGATTAGGGGCAAAATCCATGCAACGTTCCTAATTAAGGTAATGCCACTGAGAAAGCCTTGGTTACCAGTAATCCCAGTGTGACTGGGAAAGTTTCTGCTGTTTCTAAGCATGGCCTGTGATGTTTTGATCAAAGACATTTGCAAACAGTTTGGGGTGGCTTGGCCCATATTTTTTCCCAACCACTGCTCCTTTCTTAAGAATATCTTGATTTTGGTTTACCAACAGGGCTTCATATCTTTCCACATCACTGCAAGGTCCACTTTTTACCAAGTAGCTCAGCAAAGGTCTCCAAGGGAACAGAGCAGTCATAGGAAAATAAGGAAGGTTTTGAATGGAAAAAAAAATCTATAAATTATAGGAAGCAGAGGAGGTTGGTGAAGTCACCATGAAGCTGATATGAGTGGGGAAAACCCTGGGGTGGGGATATGATGAGTGCCTACAAAATCCAGAGAGGCCTGGAGGAGATGGAGGGGTCTGACTGGCCAAGGACTGATCCTGGATGGGACAAGGGGTGCCAAAGGAAGGCTTGCAGTGGGCAGGAAGGGACTCTGCACCCAGGCATTGTGTGCTGCTGCTGGGGACAACCTGCACAAGCCAAGGGAGAAGGTCTGGTGGCTACTGAAGAGTTAAATGCATCACAGCCAGGAAATCCCCCAAGTGAAAAATAGTTGGAGGCTGAAAAGTTAAAGTGGGAGCGGAAGAATTGTACAAGCTTGGCCTTTCTGCCTCCTTAGTGCAAAATGCTCAGGGCTGCCTTTTGAGGTCAGGGCATCAGGGGTCAGGGCCAGCACTACCATGGATTTGAGGGAGAGGAGAGTGGCTCCCAAGATATAGGATCAGGCCAAGATGCCAAACACATCCCCCACAGCCTCACACCCAGTGAATGGGGGTCCAGATCAGTGTTAAATGCAGATTTATTTCAGCAGTTTTCTTTCTGTACATGTAGGCACAGATCCTGCTGGTGCCTGACTTCCCGCTGCCCATTGCGCCTCACAGGGTCACCATTAGGTCTGGATTTTTAACACAACTTTTTACAGAATCACAGAGTGAACCAGTGACCTAACCTAACACTTCCTCATCAACTAAACCATGGCATTGAGTGTCACATCCAGTCATTTTTTGAACACCTCCAGGGATGGTGACTCCACCACCTTCCTGGGCAGCCCATTCCATTGCCCAATCACTCTTTCGGTGAAGAATTTTTTTCTGACATCTAACTAATTTTTGCCTCCTCTCTGCTTGCAGGTACTTTCCAAAGGAGCAACTGTCAGGACCGGCTTAGGAAATTCCAGGATTTCAGTTTTCAGCAGGAAACCAACCCCTCAGAGGTCTGTTGAGAGCATGCATCACTGTCCTGCCAGCAGCCTTAAAACTCAGGAGGGGAAGGGAAAAGCTGCCACAGTGGGATTTCAGCCCCAAGCATGAACATGTTTGTGCTCTGTGCTTTGAGCTTCATTGGGCATTGCCAGGCATTGGGAAGATTAATTCCTTTCTGCAAAACAGTGGTGGTTTTATTGTTTTATTACTGGTCTGGCTGTAATGCAGTGGCTGATCATGCTTCCACCAAAAGCATTATGGTAGAAAGGAAATTAAATACCCTGTGATCCTCCATACTTTACTAGTAAAACAAAACCATGTGGATTGGGTTGTATGGCAGCAGTAAAAAATCACTTTATTCTAACATCAGACAAGATCCTACTTTAGAGGCTAAGGAAGAGCAACACCCTGAAGGCTGTTCTGCTCTCTGCATGCCATCATGGTATAATCTCCAGGTCCTAACCAAATCTCCTCTAACTTTTAAAAGATGCATGTGCATCATCACCCCCTACCACTACAGAGACATACCCTCAGCCTGGGGCTTAACCAAGTGAGAGATTCAGTTCACTTTAATTGGCAACTTTTGATGTACAGAAAACAGTAGTAGATGGAGCAGAAGTCAAACCTGTAGGAGCACAAACCTCTCCTCTTATCCAGATGCAGAGCAAATTGAGAAGGTAACTTCTCAAAGCATCCCAGGGAACGCTTGCTTGTGCAGCAAGGAACGGAAAGTGGCTGGTCAGAGGCACCAATCTGAGGTTTGTCTTCAAGGAATAAACATCCCAATAAACTATTTGGGCAGCCCAAATAGTTGTGGTCGTCTGATCGATGGATTTTGAACAGCTCTGAGCATGTAACCTGTAAAACTGCAGGGCTGTTCTTGCTGCTTCAGGGACTGAAGGAGCCTTGAAGAACTTCAGTGATTTTTATAAATAAGTCACTTTCAACTTGACGCCTCAGTCACAGCAGCAAAATAAAAAGGCTTATTAACTCAGGGACTTTTTCCATTTTTAAAGAAAATTGATTCCTCCTGATGTCCATGATGGGATTGGTGAGACCATGGTAGCACCATTCCTGGGAAGCTGTTCCTGGGTAGCACTGCCCCAGATCTCTGGGATGATGCTAAGCAGGGACTTCTGCTTTTTGCATCTACCCATGCACATCAAACCAGGGCTGCTTGGATTTGAAATACTCCTGTACATGGGCAGGATACAGGATTGGAGCAACCCCAGAAAGCAGCTGAATATCAACATGAGCTGCTACCAATTTTGCTCCATGGAGATGAGCAGTGCAGACTCTGCAGCTCCCCAGCACATCCCGCTCCCAGCCGACCACCACAGGAGCAGGACAAATACTTCTGCACTTCCCACCACCCTCTGCCATGCTTCTAGCATGCTCTGAGCTCACTCACTTCTGCTGGGAAGGAGCAGCTGGGACCGGGAGGAACATTAGTGCTTAGGAGGTCACTTAGTGCCTGCCTCCCACCCTGAGCAGGTTTATTCATCCTCTACTCTCAGCAGCTTAAAAGCTCTTCATAAAAGCTGCCAGCATGATGCCACGGTGTCCCTGGCCCAGCCATCCCAGCACCTTGCCAGCCTGTCCCTCACTCTTCTGTACCCCTGTGTTCAATCCCATTTAAATGCTGCCCTGATTGTGCCTGTTGGCACTTGTTCTACAGCTGGTGGGTTCTTGAGCTTTGCAGCCCAAGCAACAGTTCAGCAGGAAAGCAGGTTAAAACCCGGGAGGCAGCTCTCTTCCCACTTTACAGCTACCCCAAAAGAGGAGAAACTTACCCTCAAGCCAAGGAAGGAGGCAAATGCAGCCCAGGCTCAGCCTGAAGAGTTCCATGGTCTGCCAGCACAGCGGGGAACAAGGAGCCCCCAAAGCCTCTCGCCCACGAGGAGTGCCAGGCAGCTCACTTTTACCCCTTTCTCTGTCATTCACAGCAGAAAAACCCTGCTGGGAAGAGAAAAACTCTTTTGTCTCAGCAGTGGAGGCTTGGCAGCTGGCTTATCAGCAAAGGATCGGCTCGGAGACACAGTCCTGCTCAGCAGTTGTCCCTTAGGAGAAATCATATGACGAGCCAGGCCGGGGGGTACGCTGGACCGGGATGCTCGCGGCCGCCGGGCTCGGCTGCCTAGCAGCAGGGATTGCTCCCAGCAGTGACACAGCATGCCAAGCAGGCTGGCCCTGCCTTTGCCAGGGCTGGGAGCACAGGGGGATGCAGGGCTGGCCTGGCAAAAAAAAGCAAAGTTCAGCAGGAGTGCTTGGAGGGGCGTGGGATGTGTCTGCTGAAAGCCTGCACTTGGCCGTGCTGTCTCTCTTTAGAGAGAATTATTCCTGCCAGGAGGATTTTAGGCAGAGTTATAGCTCGTTATAGCAGAGATAAAGTTATAGCAGAGATACAGCCTCACAAACCAGCTGTGGCTGTCCTAGAGCCTAGGAGAGAGATGGAAGGGGGAGTTGAGCCCCTGGATGGGGGAGCAGGCTCCTGCTGTGGGTTTACCCTGATCATCATCCTGAGGGTGCTTGGGTTGAATTTGACTTTTCATGCATCACCTTGGGCTCTGCATGGAGAGGAAACCTCACATCCCTCCCAAAGGAGAAGCAGCAAAGGCTGGCAGGTGAACAGTGGCAGGGCAAATGAGAGTTACAATTTTGCTAGCAAGGTGTTCCCATTCAGCCACATCCTCTCAGCTCTTGTCTGTCTCATATGTTTGCTGAGGTCGTTCTCACTTTAGTAAACCATTAAGCCTTTTGCATAAAGACACTTAAAAAATGATGGGTTCACTTTCACTTTTGGGGTCCTGAATGGCGCCAATGTCACACCTCCCAGCTCTGCCCATGAGACCAGGAGTCAGCTGGAGAGCTGGGAGTTGCTTCCTTTAGTGGCCAAGCTGCCAAATAAAAACGGTGTAAAATAAAAACAGTGCAGTACTGGGGACCATGCAAGGGCATGGTCTCAGGTCAGGGCCTTGCAATGGTGCAGCTCCCTCTTTGTGCAGCTCTGGGAAGATGGCTCCCAGCTTTCCCACTATCAGGGGGATAACCTGGCTTCAAATGAGATGTGGACATAGTAAAGGATATTCATAAACCAAAGGGGAAGGCTGGGCTAAATTTTTGCCCTGGTGAGGTTGGTCTTTTCTGACTGTAGCCCTGTTGCATAAGAAAAATACCAGCTGATTTCTTTGTGATTACTATGGGGTTTCCCCCCATGGGAACAGGTCAAACTGTGGTAAATTGCAGGCATTTTTAATTTAAAAAAAATGCAGATGTTAAGTTCTCCGCTACTTATCTGGGACTGAAAATGCAAACACTTCACTGCATCTCCTTGGCACCAGACTGAGGAGAGCCCACACCAGGAACCAATGCCATATTTAAGCCCTGGAGAAAAGTGGTCAGTCTAGAAAAGTGGTCAGTCTAAATGCAACCTGTCAGCACAGACCAAAAAAGAATCAGTTGAACATTAGCCACTGAGATGTGATGAAACCCTAATGTTAGGGTTTCATCCCCACTTAGGCCTGATTTCTTATAGGTACAAGAAAGTACTTGCATGTGAAATTACTCTGCAGCTTCAGAGTCCATTCTTCCCTACCACACTGGCTTTCTTAGGGAATGGCCTAGCCTCATGCATACAGAGGCTTTCTTCAAATTGTTTTCACAGCTTTTCCTGGGATGTCCCTAGAACAGAGCAAGCTATTTTCCAGCTGTGGCCTCTCTCATCTGGAGCAGGAGAGTCCTGCAATTGCTGACCCTCGGTCACGTAATTTCCACATCAGTTAGTCCTTGCCAGCCCAAGTTCCATGGAGCAGCCTTGTTCTTCTCTCCATCGTCAGTCTGATGGGTGCATTGCTTTTTCTCATCAGGTTGCAGCTCATGGTGAATTTAATCAAGTAATGATCAAGTGAAACTTCATCTCCAGATTGTGGTGTGGTGCTGGCAACCACACCTTCACACACAGGGGTCACTGCCCACACACCAACTGCAGCCCTGTCTGGCGTGGGACAGGCACTGCTTTCCAGCTGGCAGAGCTAGTGGAGACAAATATTTTGCTAGCCCTAAACCTGTGGGATGCTCAGGGACAGCACAACCCGTTACACTTTCACCCCAGCCTTGTAGCCTGAACAGTGCTTTGTGACACTGGAGACATCAGGAAGAGGCTTAAAATCTGAGATCAATTCTTTACCCTTAGTGTTATCCCAGAAAATAAATGGCAAAATTCACGCTGTATCTGCAGAGTGAGGAGGACTGGGCTTCTGGGGAGTTTGTTCAGTATTTTAGAGGTGAAATCCTCCTCTCTTCAAAGGTAGCATACTTTGGGCTAGGTGAAAATGCTCATTGGCTTTCTTTTCAGCTCTCTGGCCTTTGGCAGGTTTTCCCTGCATTGGAACCTTTGATCATAGAGATCAAATGGCATCAGATGTTTAGGAAAATAACTGCAGTAAAGACCCTGTATCTCCAAGAAGGAGTGCAGAAGGAAAAAGAAATTTTTACATGCCAAAGTACTCCCATGGCTGGGAAGTGGAGCTGGTCTGGGATAAAATAACAGCAGAATGAGTCTGTGGGGAGCCCAGAGCAGATGCACTCAGCCTGTCTGAGAGCCTCATCTCCCACTGTGGGTGCATCAGTGCCACAAGAAGCCCCACAGGTGCAGGCAGGAGCTGCATTGCCCAGGACCCCTCACCCTGGCAGGCACTTAGCTTCACCCATGCAGGGTCTGAAGTATCCCTCAAGGGCCCACCTGGTCCTGCCCTCATGGCAGCTCTGACTCATTGTCACAAGAAAATAGCAAGCAAGAGCAGTTCCCCTCCAAGAAAAGCCTTCAAGAATTAAGGTTCATTATCTCTTTGCTATTGCAGGCAGCTCCCAGGAGCTTTGTCTCTCAGAGGAGCTGCCAGCTGAGCTTGTGTCTAAGTGGGAGAAAGCCCAGCTGAGCCCCAGGTGAGTACCTGGCTCATTCCTTCACCTGGCATGAGCTCAGTCCACTGACTTCATTCAAAGCAGACTGAGATGACAGCACCCTTTTTTCCCCCCATTTTCCTGTGTTTCCACAGTCCCCCAGACTGCTCACATGGTTGCAGCTGTGGCACACAAGGACCATTTCTGCCCTCACCTGTGCTTTGCTTATCCCTCTTTGTTTGGTTTGTTTGAGGGGAAGGCACCTCAAAATCCCCCTGGAGCTCCTCACGAGCACTGATCCTGGTAAATAGGGTCTGATGAGCTCCGTGCCACCTGGGAGATGCCTGATGACCAGTCACCCCACAGCCCGGGACAGGCCTGGCAGTGGTCCCTGGGTTTCAGCCTGGGCCGCTGGCTCGGCAGATGGAGCTCCTTCCCAAGGATATGGGCAGAGCAGCTCCCAGACTGCCGAGGGATGGTGTGGCCACTGCTGGCAGCTGGGAGCAGTGCATGGACACTGTGTGCATCTTGAGGCGTCAGAGAGAGACCTGGAACAGGGAAAAAAAGTCGATTTTGCAAGACTTTTTTTCTGTCAGCTTCAGAGGAGGAGTTTGAGCAAGAAGACAGGAATGGATCTTCCAGGTCCTGTTCCCGTAGCAATTAGGAATGAAAGACCTGTGCAGCAAACTCTACCTTTTTTCCCCAGTACTGAGGGACTGGAATCCTCTGGATTAGGAAAAACCTCAGGTAATATTACTGCTCCAGACCTGAGCTGGCTTTGCAAGGCTCCAGGGGTTTATGACACTGTCAGGCTTGCACAGGGTAATCAGCTTTGCAGCAGCACTCTGTACAGGCAGAACCCAGCAATGTCTGTGCAGCCACCTTCACACTGAGGTGGGACAAAAACCCCCCAGGCATCAGGAACCATGGGGAGCAGGGCAGAATCCCCCAAATCAGGATGGTTTCCAGAAACAGGCCTGCTCAGAGTTGTCTGGTGGTGTGAGCTGGTGAAGGTCTCTCCTTGTGCAGGGTACAGGCACAGGCCTCACAGCTGGCTGGGCTCTGTGGCTGGCATGGGGTTAATATGAACCAAACTGCTGCTCCAGCCCAAGGAGCTGGGTGAGATCCCCACGGGCCAAGGGTTGAAGCAGGGAGGGAGTCATCCCATCCATCCCTGGAGCTATTGGGCACTTCTAAAAGCCCAGACCTGGGGTGAGGGGTGCACTCAGCGTTAGGGCTGTATCCTCCCTGCTCCAGGACGCAAATGATTGTATTTCCAGGTGGAGCAGGATCCTGCACCACTCTGAGGGACAGGCTCTGACTGTGTCCTTTCTCTCCCCCTGTTCGTGCTGCTGCAGGTGTTCTGTAAGCGCTGTGTGCTGCTGGCAGAGATTTTGTTGTCCCTACCTGCTCCACACGGACTGCAGAGCAATGTCACTTCACCCTCTGCAGCCACCCCCAGCCATTCCACCTTGTGCTAAGCCTTGTCGGGCTTGCAGCTAATCTGTGGCAGCTCACACAATAACCTTGGCTCTCCCTCCCCAGCTGCAGAGGCATCAGATAGCTCTTTTCTCACCCCATCTATATGCACAGAAAAAAATGGTGAGCAAACCTCCCCTGAGTCCCTTTATTGTCAATAAATCCCCCATACACCACCCTTATTTGTCAAGCTGCTGTGGGAAATGAGAGCTAATGGGAACTGCTTTCTACTTTGCATGACTTTTCTGTGAAAAAGGTCCATTTTAAACAGTCTAAAAGGGCTTGGTAAATGATTAATCAGTTCTTGCAGCATTTGACAGGGCGGTAGTTTGTTTATGGCTTATTATGTTTAGCTACCTATGGCTCTTTCTGCTAGGACATGTTGTATAATCTCCCTAAAAGCACCTGATAGTGACTAAGTGTTTGATAACCTGTAAAAGGAACGTCAATATAGAAAACTGCCATTCTGTTTAAAGGAAGAATTGTTTCCTGATAGGTTCTTTAAAGAGTGATGCTCTCCCTGAACCACCAGGAAGGTAAACATATACAGAATCACAGAATATTCTGAGTTGGATGTGACTCTCAGGGATCATCCTTTAGTCCAATTCTTAAGTGTGTGGCCCATACAGGGATCAAAATCATGATCTTGGTGCTCTTAGCTACCTCACCAACCGAGGTAGCCTCAGAGTCTTAGAATGCTGAAAATCTGAGGATTCAGGAATCACATAGCTGTGATTCCTGAATAGAGACCTGACAAACTTTGTGACACAGGTGCCAGGAGACTGGGGGAGGTTCTAGGGATAAATTTGGTCAGGGGGAAGGAGACTCTGAGGGTCGGTGCATAAGGGGTTTAGGTGTGCAGCTGCCCTTTGAGCTGGCTGATTTGTGTTTCGTCACTTGAAACCCTTGAAGCTCCCGTTCAGCTATAAGAGGGTCTGAAGTCCTGGCTCATTTTCGGCTTATCACAGCTATGTCAATGTTTAATCTGTGCATGCTAGGTGCTGCTAAGATCCTTGGGGTGAGGAATCTTGGCTTCTTTCAGCCTGGGCGACAGACAGGCCCAGATCCATACCTGATTAGCACCTGATAAAGCAGCCCAAATATAACACAGCAGTGCTGGTGTCCCGGGGACATCTGGCTTCCAGGACACTGTGGGAGAATTCAGCAGAGCCTGCCTTGGGAGCACTTGCACTCTGGGGGGATTAACAAAGCGCTCACCAGAGCACAGAGGCTCTGCAAGGACCAGCTAAATATTCCCAGGCAAGGGTCTCTGTGATGCCATAACCCCATGGATGGAGCAAGGATAGGGCTGGATCTGGGCTCTGGATCACCTCTGTGCACCCCTTAGCAAAAGTGCTTCTCATCAGCCCTGGGCATCACTCAGGCTGACAGCTAGGCCAGCAGATGTTTAATGCTTTCTGGAGACATAAGCTTTAAAGGATGGGAGTGCAGCTTCAGAAGCTCTTCTACCCTGGTGGAATCTATGCTAGGAATCCCAATTTCATCCTCTGCTGCCTTCAGGAGCACCAGTGCCTGCTGTCCCCACTGACAACTCACATTTCACCTCTTCTCTGTGAGGGGAAGGGCTGGAGTATATATATAGCATCCCACAACATCATAGGAGTGAGGAAAACCCAAAAAACCCTGGAGACAGGATGGCTTGGCTCAGGAGTTCCAGCTTGCTTGTATTTGATTTTTCTGCCCCGATCTTCTGCTCCTGGGGAAATCAAGGGATTTAAATCAACTCACTGGGAGTCAAATCACTGCATAAAAAGCTTGCAAACTTCCCTCACATCCTTTATTCTTGGACAGATTTTTGAGTCACGATGTCCACGTGTTTTGAGGTTTTTAATGTGTTGCTTAATATAAAAAAAAAAAAAGAAAAAAGAAAGAGAAAAAAGAAAAAAAACACAGAAGAAAAAAGACAGAAGAAAAAAGAAAGAAGAAAAGAAGAAAAAAGCAATTTCCATTTCTTATTTTTTCACCCTGGAAAATGGTGCAACTTGTCATAAAGGGAAGTCCTGTCCCCAGGCTGCTGGGCCAGTGAAAGGAGGAAGGAAGAAGAGGAAGAAAGCTCCTCCATCAGCAACTGAGGACTGACCCAGCACACAATAACACCTTCAAAGTGAAAATGTTGTTTTGCAAAAACACGAGGGTTTCGCTGGAAACCGCCCTGGCCGGAGCTGCAGAGCCGTGTCAGGAGCCAGGCCAGCGCTGGGAGGCTGCCAGCCCTGAGCACTTTGGGGCTGGCAGAGTGCCCTGAGCATGTGTAATCCAACCTGCTCCCCAAAACCACCCTGTCCTGGATCACCATCTCTTTGGGGCAGCAATAACCTTCCTTTTCTTACCCTCCTGACCCAGCCAGGGCTTGCCTGAGAACACTTTTATCCGCTCCAGCTCTTTTTCTCAGCTAAGTCTCTCTCATCCTGAGAACGCTTTTCAAAAACTAACCAGGCAGTTAATTTGGATGGTTTGGGATCTGCTGTGATCGATCCAAAGTGTGTTGACCTCTGGCATTTTTAATGGCTCCCTGGGTGGCTTATCATCTCTGTATATTTAGACACCGATGTCATAGTGACACAGGTAAATACACCCGGCCATTTATTGCTGGGCACAGATCAGATGAACAAGCTGGCTCCTTTTCCCTCTCTCCATATAGGCTGCTCCTGCAAGTTTTCATCCTGTCAGATCACACAGATCCCAGGAAGGGGCCAGGGGAGCCACAAACCTGGTTGCACAGAATGCACTGCCTCAAGCCTGCAGCCTCAGTTTCTCCCGCCTCTGTTTTTGTTGGCAATAGATACTCGACTTTGCTGCATTAGCTGGCTTGGTGATGCTTGATGCAGCTGGAACACGTCACCTTCTGTGCATTTCTCAGCAAAACAAAGGTTTTGATGTAGTCCTGGTCTTGCAACAACTTCAATTTAGTACACCTATCCTCATACAGTGTACCAAAACATCTTCCAGTTCCACTGCAGTACAGCATCGTGCCTGGCATAAGCCCAGCAGCTACCAAGTTGTAATAAATTAGGAGAACTGAATGATAATAAAAAAAACAGAGACAGAGATGTAGTGGAAGATTCCCTTTTTCCCCTGCAAGGGCCAGAGGGGCTTTCCTGGGGTGAGGGCTTTGGAATAGGTAGCAGGGCAGGCAGTTGAAGGGAAAGAAAAACAAATCCCCACACCCCCACATCCCCATGCAGTTCAGGGAAGGAGCAAAGTGCAGGGAGATAAAACATCTTTTGCCAGCTGCATCCCTGGGAGTCTGGTGGGGAGCAGCAGGTGGGGGATGGAAAATTCAGCGCAGCATTTCTCTGCCTGTGTTTGATGCAGGGAGGTTGTGGGCAGGAGAGGAAATCCAGCAGGGCTCATAATTAATGTAAACACAGATCAGCCTGTGATGTCCAGCTTGTATGCTCAGGCACCAGCCCCTTGCCCTGGCCCCTCCAGGCTCTAGTCTGACTTTCATCCCTTCATCCTTGCTCTGTGGGACAGAGCGAGGTTGCAGCCAAGAGAGGGTCATAGGAATCCTGGCACAGACATGCTCCAAAAAACCTCAACACAGCTGCCAGTGAGCAGGCTGCCACTGCAGAGCAAAGTGAGCCAGAGACAGAGGGCAGGGAGGCTGCAGACAGAGCAGAGGAGCTGTGGCCCTCAGCAAGATTTAATTGGGCTTTTTGGTGTTTATGACTCTCTGTTTTATGAAAAACCATTGCAGGTGTGAGCAGCCAAGCTTTGGAAAGGACATTGAGAATAGCTTCATGCAACATCTTGGATTTTCTCTTCACCAGCTGGAGTAAAAGGATTCAGCAACAAAGTTGCTAACCAAGTGTTGAGGCTGCAAAGGGATAATGGACACTCGGATTACCCACCGCTTGGGAAAACATGGAAACTTTCCAAAGGAGGGTGCCAAAGAATGGCACTTGACTGACAATGTAACACCAGTGAAGCCTTCCAAGGAGCTGAGGCCCATGCTGGGCGCCATCCTGCTGGGCCTCATGCTGTTCATCGCTGCGGTGGTGGCCTGGTGCTACTACACGGTGTCCCTGCGGAAGGCGGAGCGGCTCAAGACGGAGCTGATGGACCTGCGGGCGGACGGCTTCGTCATCCGCAACCAGCACGGCGAGGTGGTGTTCCGGCTGGCCTTCCGCTCGGGCAGCCTGGACCTGGAGTCGTGCTCCAAGGAGGGCGAGATCCTGAGCTGCTCGCGCTCCAGCCGGGGCCCGCTCAACTTCTTCATCCAGACGGTGAAGCCCAAGGACACGGTGATGTGCTACCGTGTGCGCTGGGAGGAGCTGGCGGCCGGCCCGGCCGTGGAGCACACCATGTTCTGGGAGGACGCCCACTGGTACGGGGGCTCGGAGATGAGCATCCAGCACTGGCCCATCCGCCTGGCCGGCTACCAGGAGCCCGTGCCCTACGTCACCAGCGACGTCTACTCCTTCCGCGACAGCTTTGGCGGCATCCTGGAGCGCTACTGGCTCTCCTCCAAGGCGGCGGCCATCAAGATCAACGACTCCGTGCCCTTCCACCTGGGCTTCAACGCCACCGAGCGCGCCCTCTTCTTCCAGGCCCGCTACAAGGACTCGCCCTACAAGCCCCCGCCGGGCCAGCAGCCCTTCCCCGAGCTCAGCTACCGCGTCTGCGTGGGCTCCGACATCACCTCCATCCACAAGTACATGGTGCGCAGGTACTTCAACAAGCCCTCCAAGATCCCTGCTGAGAACGCCTTCCGCTACCCCATATGGTCCACGTGGGCCCTCTACAAAAAAGACATAAACCAGGATAAAGTTCTAAATTTTGCAAGAGACGTAAAGAAGTACCATTTTAACTGCAGCCACATAGAGATTGATGACATGTACACCCAGGCCTACGGAGACTTTGACTTCGACCCTGTCAAGTTCCCCAACGTAACAGAGATGTTTGCAAAACTTAGGGAAGATGGCTTTAAGGTCACTCTGTGGATTCATCCATTTACACACGTAGATTCACCCAATTATGAAGTGGGGATTGAGCGTCAGCTGTTCATCAAGGAGCCCTCGGGGCGGCTGCCGGCCATGGTGGAGTGGTGGAACGGCATTGGGGCCATCCTGGACTTCACCAACCCAGCAGCGCGTGACTGGTTCCAGAGCCACCTGCGCCAGCTGCAGCACAAGTACGGCATCTCGTCCTTCAAGTTTGACGCGGGCGAGACCAGCTACCTGCCCAAGCAGTTCAGCACCTTCCGCCCACTGTCGGACCCCAGCATCTGGTCCCGGCGCTACACGGAGATGGCCATCCCCTTCTACGAGCTGGCCGAGGTGCGCGTGGGCTACCAGTCACAGAACATCTCCTGCTTCTTCCGCATCATTGACCGTGACTCTGTCTGGGGCTACGAGCTGGGCCTCAAGTCTCTCATTCCCACCGTCCTCACCATCAGCATGCTGGGCTACCCCTTTGTACTGCCAGATATGATTGCAGGAAACTTCCTCCCCAACAAGACGGAGGGGGCGGCGGAGATCCCCAACCGGGAGTTGTACGTGCGCTGGCTGGAGCTGTCGGCCTTCATGCCCTCCATGCAGTTCTCCATCCCGCCGTGGCTCTACGACAAGGAGGTGGTGGAGATCGCCCAGAAGTTCACGCAGCTCCACGAGTCCCTGGTGGCCCCGCTGCTGCTGGAGCTGGCGGGGGAGGTCACTGACACAGGCGACCCCATCATCCGCCCCATCTGGTGGATCTCGCCCCGCGACGAGGCCACTCACCGCATCGACTCCCAGTTCCTCATCGGGGACACCCTGATGGTGGCTCCTGTGCTGGAGATGGGCAAGCAGGAGCGCGATGTCTACCTGCCAGCGGGCAAGTGGCGCAGCTACAAGGGGGAGCTCTTTGAGAAGACCCCGGTGCTGCTCACCGACTATCCCGTTGACCTGGACGAAGTTGCCTATTTCCTCTGGGTTTCCTAACAGGCTCCTCTTCAGCTGTGAAATTGTTGATTAGTTTACTAGTGGCTTTAATAACATGGGAATTTTCCTAATTTCTAATGCAGCAATATTTCAGAGCGCAATTTGAAGGATACACTGAGACCTCTGTTCTGTGTGGCAATTCTACAATAATTTATTAAAATGTAATGGATGTGTGTCTTTGTTACTGCATTGTGACAAGTGTAATGGACAGAAACACAGTCTCTGCTCATAATCTTTTCCCACCAAGAACTGCCGTGCACGCTTCCTCTGTCTAAAGGCAATTACATGGTCTCCTTTGTTACCCCGTTTCACAGATGATCCCCTGGGACATTGAGAATTTCATGTGCTTAGTGAAAGAGGCAGCTGCAGCAAAGTACTTTTTTTTTACAGAAAGCACTCTGAGGTTGTCCTGAAGAGGAAGGCACTCAGTTTGCAGCCTGCTTATCAGATGGGGGCTAATGCAGGAGTTAGGAGTTTGCATTTCCCATGGCCTGAGCTATCTGAGCAGCAAGGAAGCTACAGCACTTGCTAGTGCTGTGGCAGCTGTTTTCCCCCTTTTATGAATTACTGAGAACCATGTCCATGGTCTGTGTTCAGGTAAGCCTACAAAATGTGGTGATATCTCATGGCAGTCAAGATTAAATCCTACTACCAAGTCATGCAGAAGTTTATACATAGTCGGCTCCATGTGTGTTTTAAGACCATGTTTAGGACAAAGGTGTAATCTGTCAGGTGCCAGGAGAGAATGTGGCCTCCTCAGAGAGTTCAGACAATTAACAAACCAGCCTGAGTACCAGACTGCCTCAATTTCCCCACTGAGGATGTTTTCCCACCCTGTGTTAATGGAGATCCCTGTCCATGACAGGTGGATCCTTCTGTATCCTTCTGCCCATCACAGTGGTGACCTCTCCAGAATGAAGGTGTCCCAGCAGCTCCTGAAGGCTTGGGGTAACCAGGCTAGCTGTGAAACACTTTCCATTCTTGGTCCAATGTTTCCTGCTGTTTTTAAGCAACAAGAAATTTTAGGTTGACACGACTAAGAAGTTTAAGAGAGTTCGAGGGTCTCTGGGCTGCAATGTGCCTTCCCAAAATGAGAGACAGATCACTTTGCTGGCTCCAGCACACTTCCAGTGGGCACCTGGGAGGTGAAGCTGTGTGAGGCCCCAGGGCAAGAGAAAGCTCTGTTTTTTAGGGGTTTGCCCCAGGGCTGCTCCATACAAAATTAAACATAATGGGTCTGGAGAACATTGTACTCAGTTGAGAGCTTGTTTGGTGCCCAGAGGAAGCAGATCCAAAACTGACTAAAACCTGTCATCCATCAGTAGGTCCATTGTTCTATGAGAACCCTGCAAGGACACAACAGCAGTGCCAAGTGGGATGAGCCAGAACATCTTTTAGATGCCCCTGAAAGCAGCTGGAATTGCAGTAATGCTATCACTGGGGTGGCAGTGGAGAGGGAAAACCAGCATGTGAAAGGGAAAGCAATGTTCAGTCTGGCAGTTGAGCTCAGGGTTAACAGGACACCACTGAATCCTTACCACGGGCTTTCTCCCAGGTAGTTTCCAATGTGGCATCTCCCCCAAGTCTGAGAAAGTGTTTCTACATTTCCGGCCACAAAGCTCCAAATAGTTCCCCATATTCGTCTTGGGGGAACCAGAGGGCCCCAGGGCGGCCCAGCAAAATTCCTCTGGATGTTGTTCCTGCACTAATAAAAAACTTTTCTGCAAAGCTCATGCCCACAGTGCTGAGAGAGGAGAGAGCCAGACTCCATCACCCTCATGTAGTACCTCTGCCCCTGTGATCCATGTGCTCAGCATGCACACAGCTCTGCCACCCACCTGCACCCCAGGCTGATGGGGAGAAAAACAGACAACACCGAGACTTCCTTCAAACCCTGGGGGTGATATGGGATGTCTGGTCCCATGGCTGCAAAAATGTCCCCCCCATCCCCTTCCAATCTGTCCCTCAGTGCTTTCCCTGCTGCCCAGCTGAGCCACAGGAAGCCACAGGGGACAGGTGCTGGAGGCATCCTGTGAGCAGCTGGCACCACAGCCACCTCTCAACGCCCCTGCCACATAGGGGATGTGTGCTGTTGGAGGGACATCTTGTTTGCCTTGCTAAGCTTCAGTCCTGGTTGATTTTTTACACTCCCAGTGCTGTGCACGTGCTCTTTGCTGGAGGTGCTGGTGACATGAGACTCTCCTACAGAACCTGGCTCACCACAGGCTGCCTGTTTTTTGGCAGGGGAAGTTTACTGCCCTCTTTGATGACTGCTGACCTGAAAAACACCCAGCCCCACAGGCAAAACAAAAAACCCAAACAAATAAAAATCTGTTTTTCTCTACTTGGCCTCTGGGGTTTTGTGTCAGCACAAACCATCTTCATGGCTCTCCTGGCACAAGGGACCTTCAGGCTGGCAGCTCCTGCCGGGATTGAGGAGGCTGTGCTTTTTCCTGAGGCTACCAGCCTGGCCATGTGCCCAAAGGAGCTCTGCTGCTATCAGTTTGTCCTTTCACCACAGTCACCCCCAGCCTCGGGCTCTGCCTGCCTGTTGGCTTTTTCTTACTTTTAATCAAAGCTGTGATTTCAGGCAGGCGTGGACACGCTCACAGCTCAGGTCTCCTGGGCCAGCAGCCACTGCTCTGCTATCACCCACAGGCACCTCCTTGAAATCCAGTTTGCAACAAATTGGGCTCCTGCTGTAGCTCCTCTGGGGTTTGGATTTTGCCACTAACACTCCTGCCTGTGCAATGCACAGCTGTGGATGTGTCTTCAAGCACAGCCATGTAGCTGAGACCCAGCACAGAGCTGACCCCACTCACTTGCCCCCATGCCCATGGTGAGCCTCAGACACGCAGTCTACGTGCAGCACCAGGTTTTGTGAGGATGTAAATCAAACTGAAACCCAAAGCTCCAATTCTAGGAGGACCTCTGTATCGCTGAGGATCTCCTGCAAGGCTGTGAGGGCTCTAAGTTGTCAGCTTGCCTGAAGGTCTTCAGCAGTGCCAGCTTCATCCCCCATGTGGTCATCAGCCAAGTGTATGGATGGCACTTACACCCAAGGAAGAAGTCAAAGGAAAAGCATTGGGAAAATGTCTTTTATTGCAAAAGGAGGGAAGTGAAGTCCCTCTCAACCCTCAAGCCATGCTGTATGGGTTGGTCACTGCTAGTGATGCCCAATGGCATAAGGCAGCTATGGTTTATGTGGTAACAATGGAAAGGGAATGAAAAACATTATTTGGGGCAAAGAGGGTGATGTGGGGCAAGGCAGGCTCCTAAATGAGTCTCACATGCTCCATTCCTGGCCTTCCCATAGCCACAAACATCTACTCCATCCACGTCCTTGCTGTCAATGCCATCTGGAAAAGGGAACCATGGGGACAGTGGGGACAGTCAGAAGGACCTTCTGGAGAGCCCAAGGGAAGTTGAGAACAGGCTCCTCTTGCTCATCCCCTACATTCTTGAAGTGTGTGTCCTTTGAGAGCAGCATGGACTAGCAAGTCCCCAGACTCAGTGTTGATTCACCTTTTTGGGGGTGAATGTCAGTAGAAATAGGGCCACGACTCTACAGGTGTGTGTGGTCCCCACTCCTTGGGGCTGACACAACACTGGGGTCCACCTGGACACAGCCTTTTCCTGGCCAGCCCTGAGGCACAGCTAGTCTCTGCTGTCAGGACCTAAGGCAGGACAATCCTGAATGCAGTGGGATTCTCTGCCACCACGGCAAACAAGAGTGAAGTTACTGCCAGTTTTTCCTTTTAAAATACACCAAAAAACTGCAGGCTGCAAGCTTTAAGTAAAACAACAATCTCCACCCTGATTTAGTGAAGACCAGGGTAAGAAAAGCCCCAAATCCCCCTGAACCACCAGCCCCACCAACTTGGTACAGATGGACATAGTTAAACTTCTTTTTGTTTTCCAAAATTTTATCTCAATCAAGGTGATTCATGTTACAGTTCATACCAATTAGCAATTAGAAAAGTGGTTAAAAACAGACCCACCAGCATTACAGTCTGACAGAGGACAGCATGTACAAACACAAGCATCCAGAAAACCTGATTCACAACAGTGCAAGCTTCAAAATTCAATCACATAAGCATCATGTGTGAAAAGGCTGAATCCAAGTCCCAGACCTTGTTTGGGGCTTTTTCTTGGCTTCTTGAGACAAGCTAAACCCAGCTTTGGCCTGTGACCCATGGCATAAATCAGAGAAATATCCCTAGCAGCAGTTCTCAAGGTATCCATGCAGAGCTTCTGGTCTGCAAGGTCTGAGAGATCCTCAAGTCCTGCAGTGCTACAGCATAGTGTTAGAAATAGTGGTTTTGGTAAAAAGTTGGATGGAAAGGCCATCTAGAAGCCTGTGAGACAGCTTAAGGCAGCACTGCTGAGGCTGTCTCCAACATCAGCTCATAGTCCTCTCAGCAGCTTTACCTTTCTCCTTGCTGGACCACTGAACAGCCAAGTCCACTTGTGCCCTAATTACAGCATTTAGAAAAATAAGGATATTCTATAATCTTACCCATTCATTGATATAATTAAATAAAAGAAAATGATAACTTTGTTAATAAAATCATTTCTTTTTCAGGGGAGGGGAAAGAAGACAGTGCGTCTAATGGAGAATTTCCTCCATGACCTTCCTGACAGTGCCTGAAACCACTGCAAGGAGATTGAAGGCACTCATCGGGCTGCACCCATCATTTTAATAGTAGGAGGATACTAACAGGGATGCTGTGTTTTCTCTTCACACAGCCTCATTCCTCATGAGTGATGCACATGGTGAGTGGCACAGAACCAGGGGAAGAGAAGACAGTATCTCATGGTCATGCCAGGATCCTTCCCATGAAGTCCTGTGCCAAGAATCCCAATTCTGCACTGGCAGCTGAGCTGTGTAACATCTCCTCCACCTAACTGACACCTTAAGTTTTAGCTTTCATATTTTCCAGATTCTGTACTGCATTAGTGTATAACTCTGAATGTCATATAAAGTGTTAGCAAGTTCTCATCACAGTTTGGTCAGACAAAACAATCCTTTTCCAGCCTGAGAACCAAGGACACCATTGCAGATTCAGGCCCACAAAGTATAAACAGAGAACTGAGGAGAGCAAACTGGGAGGATGGGACTTCACAACCTAAAGCTGTAATGGGACAATTAACTCCAATATGGAAATGGATCAAAACTAATAAAAGTGTAAAAACTCGTGACCTGTCGTTCATCTTGGCTGGAGCCATGGCCAGGCCCTCTGTGTATCCAAAGTGTATCCTTTGAAGGCCTTTCTAATAAATAGCTATTCCTTTAATACTGTCTAGCCTCTGTTCTAGGTAGCCTCTTAAGGCATCATAATGACTCCCATGCCAAGGCATGACAAGTATTTATTTAATGAGCAAAGGTTGAAAGGGAAGAGCTGGAGCCCCTCAAAGCCTGGTCTTCATGCATTTCTAGGGCTGCAGAAGCTCCCTCCACACTTGGCCCTTCTTAAAGGCTTTGGCCAGACTCATCTCCTCACCTTCAACATCACCCTGCAAGCAAGGGCCAAGTCCTGCCAGCGCCCTGATGAGTGACACTGAGGCTCCACGATTAATTCCTTGCCAGAGGGTGTCTGTAACTTGTAACATCACCATTATCTGCACCTGTGGCAGAGAGGAAACATGAGTCCTTCAGAATTAAAAGCCTGAGAAACAAACAGGCTTCAGGAAACGCTTGTGCTCCAGCTGGCCAGGGACCTGTAAGGCTCCCCTACATCTCACTTTGGGATTAAATTATACAGAGCAGATTCAGGTCTTACGGGAGTCCATGAAACCAGACTTCCTCGCTTCCTAACTACAAAAGCACTTCAGATTTTGCCCCTAACACTGAAATTTCTCCTCCTGCACCCCATCACAACCCTCAAGCTTAATGCATCTCCTTTTCTGCCTCCTGGAAAGCTCTGTGGCTGGAGATGGGCTTTGAGAAGGATCCTCACGACACCCAACCCTACCCAAAACATGCACCATCACCCTGCATGGCTGACTCGTGCCAGATCCATGCCCAGCCCAGACACAATTCCAGCAGAAGCCCCACAGATGCTGAGCTGTCCCTGGCTGGCGGTAGCCTGGGCAAGGTGCCCAACCCTTCCCAGCTGTCACAATTCAATTCTACCAAAGCTCATTAAAAATTCAGGGGTTGACACATGTTCCAACTGGGACAGAGCTGGGAATTCTTGCTGTCAGGAAGACTTCAATCCTGTTGGCCCTGCCTCGGGTCTCTGTAAATGCATTTTCCCATACAAAACCAAATGGGAAATCTGCCAAAGAGGCAGCTGCTGGGGACTTGGGGTGCATGATCACTCCACATGCCCTCCGGGAGCCTCTGACAGCAATCCCACCCCCAGCAACACAACATTGCCAGAGAAAGCTCCCCAGGACTCTCCCAGGGAGAGAGCAGGGCTGGCTCAGGAAAACCCTCAACAAAATCATCACCTCTAACGGTGACCTGAGATGGGTATTAGCTTAACTTCGCGTTAGATGAGAACATTTCCGTGGGTGCAGTGAGAACAGGCGCTGGCACAGAGCCATCAGTCAGCAGAGATGGTGGTTTCCACCCACAGGCTATCGGCAAACGGCGCTGCCAGCCCAGGGCACGTGCCGCTCGCGGGAACCCGCTGTGCCCACGCAGTGTCTGGGGACAGCTTTGCTCCAGGCAGCCCTTCTGCCAGCAACAAACCTCATCTGTCCCTAAAAACCAAAAAGGATGGAATCAGCAGGATAATCATGTAACCAAGTGGGGCCATAAGGGCTTTAAAAAATGGGACATGCTGGTAGAGGCGGTGCTGCTCCAGGAAAGGCAATGTTGATGCCCCAGGCAAAACACACGGGCAAGAGCCTTGTAGAGGAAGTCAAATGGGTAAGCAGGTGGGATGCAGCTGTCCCAGAGGGAAATAAGCGACCCATTCAGTTAAAACACATGGACATCACTTGAGTGACCTGGCCTGCCTGGTACCCTGGAAAGCAGGAGCATGGGGCAACTGTTAGTCCAGTGCCATGCCAGGCAAAAAGGGGGAAAAATAGGTGTGTATATATATATTTATATATATGTAACTCTATTTTGCTTTATGCTCTTAAAAATATCCATTTGAATATATTTGCCATATTAAAAAACTTACAGCAGGCCTCCCACAGCACACACCCCCATACCCAGTGCCTTGTGCTCCCACAAGACTAGGAATGCTCCCCACTGGCATTAAGCAACTTCCTATTCTTGAAATCCTTGAGAACTGAAAAGGTAATGGGTTTACCACGTGTCTGCAGACAGACTGACAACTCCTTTCTGACCTATACAGATAAATTGCGGCCTACTATAATCCAATCAGAGCCTACAACCAGACCCAAATTAAAAAAATTAAGATCAATCCCCAAATAAAAAAAAAAAATTATCCCCAACAACAGTGAAGTCGATTTAGTTCCCTTCCTCCACCCCAGTCTCAAATGAAATGTGCAATTAGAGTTATTATTTGTTAGAAAGTCCTAGGTAAGGCATGGTTATTCCAAAGCTGATTAAGAAGCCTGTTAGGAAACCCAGAGGAAATAGGCAACTTCGTCCAGGTCAACGGGATAGTCGGTGAGCAGCACCGGGGTCTTCTCAAAGAGCTCCCCCTTGTAGCTGCGCCACTTGCCCGCTGGCAGGTAGACATCGCGCTCCTGCTTGCCCATCTCCAGCACAGGAGCCACCATCAGGGTGTCCCCGATGAGGAACTGGGAGTCGATGCGGTGAGTGGCCTCGTCGCGGGGCGAGATCCACCAGATGGGGCGGATGATGGGGTCGCCTGTATCAGTGACCTCCCCCGCCAGCTCCAGCAGCAGCGGGGCCACCAGGGACTCGTGGAGCTGCGTGAACTTCTGGGCGATCTCCACCACCTCCTTGTCGTAGAGCCACGGCGGGATGGAGAACTGCATGGAGGGCATGAAGGCCGACAGCTCCAGCCAGCGCACGTACAGCTCCCGGTTGGGGATCTCCACCGCCCCACTGGTTTTATTGGGGAAGAAATTGCCTCCTATCATGTCAGCAGATATGAAGGGGTAGCCCAGCATGCTGATGGTGAGGACGGTGGGGATGAGGGACTTGAGACCCAGCTCGTAGCCCCAGACAGAGTCACGGTCAATGATGCGGAAGAAGCAGGAGATGTTCTGTGACTGGTAGCCCACGCGCACCTCGGCCAGCTCGTAGAAGGGGATGGCCATCTCCGTGTAGCGCCGGGACCAGATGCTGGGGTCCGACAGTGGGCGGAAGGTGCTGAACTGCTTGGGCAGGTAGCTGGTCTCGCCCGCATCAAACTTGAAGGACGAGATGCCGTACTTGTGCCGCAGCTGGCGCAGGTGGCTCTGGAACCAGTCACGCGCTGCTGGGTTGGTGAAGTCCAGGATGGCCCCGATGCCGTTCCACCACTCCACCATGGCCGGCAGCCGCCCCGAGGGCTCCTTGATGAACAGCTGACGCTCAATCCCCACACCAAAATTGGAGGAATTGTAGTTTATGAAAGGGTGAGTCCACAGAGTGACCTTAAAGCCATCTTCCCTAAGTTTTGCAAACATCTCTGTTACGTTGGGGAACTTGACAGGGTCAAAGTCAAAGTCTCCATAGGCCTGGGTGTACATGTCATCAATCTCTATGTGGCTGCAGTTAAAATGGTATTTCTTGATCTTTTCAGCAAACCGCAAGAGTTTATCCTGGTCGATATCATTCTTGTAAAGAGCCCACGTGGACCATATGGGGTAGCGGAAGGCGTTCTCAGCAGGGATCTTGGAGGGCTTGTTGAAGTACCTGCGCACCATGTACTTGTGGATGGAGGTGATGTCGGAGCCCACGCAGACGCGGTAGCTGAGCTCGGGGAAGGGCTGCTGGCCCGGCGGGGGCTTGTAGGGCGAGTCCTTGTAGCGGGCCTGGAAGAAGAGGGCGCGCTCGGTGGCGTTGAAGCCCAGGTGGAAGGGCACGGAGTCGTTGATCTTGATGGCCGCCGCCTTGGAGGAGAGCCAGTAGCGCTCCAGGATGCCGCCAAAGCTGTCGCGGAAGGAGTAGACGTCGCTGGTGACGTAGGGCACGGGCTCCTGGTAGCCGGCCAGGCGGATGGGCCAGTGCTGGATGCTCATCTCCGAGCCCCCGTACCAGTGGGCGTCCTCCCAGAACATGGTGTGCTCCACGGCCGGGCCGGCCGCCAGCTCCTCCCAGCGCACACGGTAGCACATCACCGTGTCCTTGGGCTTCACCGTCTGGATGAAGAAGTTGAGCGGGCCCCGGCTGGAGCGCGAGCAGCTCAGGATCTCGCCCTCCTTGGAGCACGACTCCAGGTCCAGGCTGCCCGAGCGGAAGGCCAGCCGGAACACCACCTCGCCGTGCTGGTTGCGGATGACGAAGCCGTCCGCCCGCAGGTCCATCAGCTCCGTCTTGAGCCGCTCCGCCTTCCGCAGGGACACCGTGTAGTAGCACCAGGCCACCACCGCAGCGATGAACAGCATGAGGCCCAGCAGGATGGCGCCCAGCATGGGCCTCAGCTCCTTGGAAGGCTTCTGCTTCACCGGCGTGAAGTTCTCTGGCAGGAAGGTGTACATGGTGCTGCTCTTTCCCTAGAGCTCTCTCCAGCGGAGTGGGAAGGAAGCACGCCTGGGGTTGTCAGGAGAAGACACCGGATTGTTAGGAGAGCTGCCACCTCCACCGTGTCCCAGAACACCCACCTCTGAAAAAGGAAAGGATATAATTAGTCTGAGAGAACCTCTGAATCAAGGGACAGCGTGTCATGCACTTGCTCCCCCTGGCCTCCTGTGCCCATCTGTGACTTGCCAGGAGCTGTGTTCCAAGTACCAGACATCATCTCCAATTTCTCCGGGCAAGACAACACATGCAGAGAACAGCCTGAGCCCAACAGGGGAACAACCCTAGGGCAACAAGGACCCATCATTCCCATATTTAAAGGCTTTTTGTTGTTGGGAACACCTTCAGTGAGTCAGGAGTGGAGACTGAGTGGCAGTAGGAGGCTGAACAGGAGCCAGATCAGCCTACTGAGAGTGTCTTTAAGAGAAATGGATGACTGAGAGCTATAAAAGACATCACGTAATGAATTCCATGCAGCCAATCTTAATTTTAATCATATTGCCTCCCTGGCAGACTTAATTCATCTGCAGCAACATCCCTTTCTTGTCCCAAGCATGTCCCAACTGCTTCACTTGGGTGATGCTTTGCACTGAAATGAGTAAATCCCTGCTTCTCCACAGCTCACAGAGAGCCAAATGGGGTTGGGGTACAAGTGGCTCACGTCTGGTTTTGGGGGCCATTTAGGGGATGCAGTAAATAGCACAGAATGGCTGGTTCCTATCATGCGCTCAGAGCTTTACAGCAGTTCTGGGTGGAAAAGAACTTCCAGCTTTTCTGGAAGAAAAGCTAACCTTGTAGGAAGTGAGCAGGGGGCCCAAAGGGCTATCCCTCCATCCAGCAAGGCTCCAGGCTGTGTTTCAGCTCCAGCCCACTCCCCCTGCCTGGCCCCCGGGAAGTGGGCTGTGCCAAGAGCCTAATGGCTTTTCCTTGGCCAGGGCCTGGCTGGGCTCCGCCAAGCATAACGCCGGGATCCAGGGGGGAAAAGTAAAGTAAGGACATGGGAGAGCGAGAAACAAACACAGCTGCAGGAGGAGCAGGGGAGGGAGAGGAGCTGCAAAGCTGCAGAGCAGCTGCCTGGTGCCAGCAAACACAGCCACCTCCTCCCCAAGCTCTGGGGCTGTAAAGCTGCAGGCTGTGGGCAAACCAGAGGGAAAAAACCCTCTTTTTGGGCACAAATGAAACCAGTTGCAGAGATTCCCTCTAATAAGGTTGTTTTTTTCCTTAACAAAAAGGAAGAAAAAGATCCAAAATGAATTACATAACCCTCTCCCTGCCACAGGCATGGCAATCCAGAGCAGTGGATCCTGCGCCTCAACAGATCTTTCTCCCCAAGAAAGGAAAAGTAAAGCAGAAAGAGGTCCTGAATGCCACCTAAGCTTTATTGCTCCACTACAGGGATGGCCATATATAAAACCATGGCAGCATCTGTGCACAGGCTAGACAACACATTCTGTGTTTATATCCACCTTGAAGCACGTATTGGACAAGACCTTACAGTTGGGGGAACTTTTTGTGTGGCCAGATGGGTCATTCTAACCTTCCCCAGGGAGCCAGTAACTTTCTAGACAGCCAGTTGCTTTAAATGGGATTATAGAGGCATTAGGAAGTGATTAGCCTGAACAGGCGATAGGTTTAGTTAAACAACTTGTCCCACAGCCAACTCCCACAGAGCCCTCTCTTGCCAGCAGGGAGCTCAGTCACGGGACGGGGACAGCTCCAGCCACTCCAACTGTGTCACCCAGCTGGATCCTGCCTCCCAGCAGGGCAACAGGGCTCTCACCCACACAGTATTTGTGATGCAAGGCCAGCTGAGCCCAGCCAAAATTGGGCAACAAAGGCAGGGAGGAGGTGACGGTGGAATGAGGCTGCGTTTGGGATAAACCTTCATCCCTGCCTCAACTCTTCCTTGGCTTTAAGGTGAAGCAGAAGGACCTTGGCCAAAACTGGCAAAGCTGAGTGAAGCCACAAAGCAGGAGGATGCTTCTGGAAATACAGACAGGTAGGCTGAGCCCAAACAAGCCATCACCCTCAACACTGGCAGGTTTGGGGATGCCAGAGAGAGAGAGAGATGAAAACAAATACCTGTGACTCTGGAGACACGCCTGCGTCTCACTCGTGCCGTATCATGGGACTGCAAAGCTCAAGGTGGGAAAAAATAAAATGCACCCTCCACCAAGCAGGACTTGCAAATTATTTTGGAAAATAATTTTTTTTAAGTTTTCACATCTTCTTTACAAAAAATAGGGTAAAATAGTGTTTTCTTTGCCAATTCTCATTCAAGGTTTTAAGACCAAGAAATATCTGATGCTGCTGCTGTGGCTCCATCTAAAATTGACAGCAGCTCCGAGGGCTTCAAGGAGTTTCTGGATTTTTATCTCCCTTTCAGGAAGCTGGTTTATTATTTATGAACTTCTTGGAAGCTGCTCTATTTTTGGCTGTTTCTTTCTTTCCATCCCCCCCACAACGGACTGGAGCTCATGGCACACATGAGGGAGCCATCACTGCCACTGTCAGTAGAGAAAAAGTGTTTTTTAAGAAAGGTTTTGCAGCCTCTTGAATCCCTTGGACAATGACCTGCCTCAGAGGGATGTGCAAGCTGGATGATTGAGCTGGTGGATTTAATCCTGCCCTGACTGCTGTGGCTGGGCCAGGGTCAAACCCTGTGGCTGCTGATGGACACTGCCCACTTGGACACCATTTCAACAAAGATGCTGAGAATGGTGTTTGCAGGCATCACCCAGCACAGTGATGGGCAAAGGAGGTCTCCAAAAACAATCTTGGTCTCTACCCTGTATTTTTTGCCTTGTTAGTAGTCTCCCATTCTCCAGTGGGAGATTTGGCTCTGTCCCAGGGGAGAGCTAAGTCTCCCAGGATCCCTGGAGACGCCTTCTGCCTCTCACTCACAAGCTGTGGCCCGCAGAGGTGCCTGCTCATGCACTGCCTGTTTCAACTTTTTTTTTTTTTTTTTTTTTTTTGTGTAATGCTAACTTGTTATTTTGCTCGAAGATGACATTGTGGCGACCTTTAACTCCTCAAAAAAACAAACAAAAAAAAGAAAACGAGAAGGGAGAGTGTCAAAGTCAAACAGCATGTTTGCAGCTTGCTGCGCCGGAGCTGACCCAAAACAAAGCTTTTTCTCTGTGTTCTGTGGAAGCAGTGAGTCGCCTTGCCTCAACTCGAGATGAAAGCAAAACATCTGAGCAGGACACACTTTATGGAGTAAAAATAAAAATCCATTTTTTGACCGCTTCTATTTTTACCAACACCACTGCTAACCGCAGGCTGCGAGACCCACAGCACCACTAACCCCAGCCACTTTGCAATTAGGACATTCATTTAAAGAGGGTCAATAACATACAACTGGTCTCTATTGCCCTGGCAGGGTCAGGTCTGAACCATGCTGGGGGCCAAGCTCCTGCTGGGGACACACACCCACTTCCCACGCTGGGATGCCAGGAAACCCTCCCTCTTCCACTGCAAGGTGCTGCCGTCTCCTCCCCAAACATCTTGGCAAGAGTCAAGCTCAGGAAATAGTACAGAAACACTGCAGATTTTACCAGGAGGCATCTCCAACCCCACACAAGTGCAGGGAATGAGGACAGCAAGTTAAGGGAGAAACGCCTTCTCTGCAAAAAAAGCTGTGGGAGCAAAAAGAGCCTCCACGTGCCCAGTCTGGAACTGCCTGCAGGGAACCTGCCCTGACAAAGGGACTTTGCACGCCCGACACAGGGGACAAACAAGCCCGTCCTGGGGTTTTAATTTCCCTTGGAGGGCTCTGCAGCAGAGCACTAAAGTTCTCTGGAGGGCTTTTTGGAGTCAAATAGGGTGAAATCACTGGTCCTCCTGCTTGGTGCTGATGGGAGCAGGTGGGACAAGTGGGGGCACCTTGGTGACAACACTGGCACAGGGCACAGGGCTGCTCCTCACACACCCCGATTCCGCATGGATCAGAGGCACTGATTCCCCCCCAATCCTGTGGATTCCCCCAAATACTAAACTGGATCACTCTGGGGTCTGGGTTTATCCCTGCAGTACTCAGGCCGTCTCGGGGGGCACGTGTGTGGCACAGACACCTAGCCCCTGAGCCAGGGCAGCAGCTCTGCCTTTGCAGGGACAGCCAGGAGAACACGGTGCCCCCGAGGACCCCTCACCTTCACCATCCTTGCTGTGGCCAGAGCAGGGATGGACACACTGCCCGGCCTGAGGGGTTCCTGCACACGGGGGGACTCCCTGCGCCTCCTGCAAAGTGACAGATCCTTGCTGTCAGGGCTGCTGCAAATTCCCCCCTTGACTCAGCGGCTGGAGGCCCATACAGGAGGCACCTCATCCCTCCGGGGCACGGCGCCCCAGCGCTTACCTGGCCATGGCTTCCTGGGGATCCCTGCCTGCGCGTGGCTCCACCACAGATGTCTTTTTAAGCCCATAAGAGAGGAGCAGCGCTACCTCTCCGCGGCCCCGGCAGCTCCATCCTCTCCGTGGCTCGGGGCGCTCCGGGGCTCGGAGCCGGCGCTCCGGGTGCCCGCGGGCAGGAGGAGGGAGGGGACCGGCGCGTCACCGCCACCGCCACCGCCGTGTTTGCTCAGCTCCGTGACGGATGCGTGAGCAGCCAGCCCTCGGCCGGGCGTGCCAAGAGGAGCAGGAGGGGCGGCCGCACACGGGCGCTGCTCCCACCCGCTCCCGCTGCCGGAGAGCCGCGATGCGGGCTGGCATCTCACCTCCCCGCCAGGTGAGCGGGAAGGGCCGGCACAGGAGCGTCCCCTCCCTGCACTCACAGGAGCGCACCAGTCAGAAATCAAAACGGAAAAAAATAACCCCAAAAACCCCAATCCAACAGAGGGTTTGGGGTGGTTTTTGTTTTCTCCCCCAGATCTTGAGATTTTAAGCAGAGTCATGATCCGGAGGAGAGTAATGAGGCTGACTTGTGTGAAAAGAAACAAGCTGCCCCACTGCTGCTGGCTGGTTTGTAAGATAGGATGAAACAGCACTGGGCACTCGGAGGATAAACCCCAAATCCAAGGTGGCCATGTGAATAAAGAGCTCATCTGCAAAGTGCAGACAGGCTGCCAGCACCTCGCTCTGTCTGCAAGAGGAGTTGAAGCTGTGGCATCAGCCCTGCCCAGCCTTTAATACACTCACCTTTATTACAGGAATCGTGACTTTGCAGCCCAGTTTTGTCCTTTAAAGTTTTCAGCGTCAAGTGATGCTCCAAACCCATTTAGTCACCTCATCCAGTGTTCAACCATGAATACAAAGCAGCCACTGGGATTCAATTCTGGTAGCAGACAACTTAATATTTAACACCCCTGACAATTTCCCTTTACAAAATCCTCTTTCTTTGTTCTTCACCCCGTGCTAATTACCAAGATGAAGTTTAAGAGGCTGGGTTTTCACTTTAACCCTGCACACAGCTCATGGTGATTTTGTCTCATGACTAAATCATGACCAGAGGCTTTTGCTTTTCCCTGCCTGGAGGCACATCAGGGAGCCTGAATTTATCTGAGCCACAAAGAATTTGTGGAGACTTTAAAACAAAATGAGTCCTTCTGGTCCACTTGTATCAAAGCACATTGGGCATGAGAGAGAGAAAGCTCCAGGGCTCTCCCTTTAAGAATGTGTCCCTGTCCATCTTGGAGAAGTCCCACAGGCTCTGGGGGAGCTGGAGGGAGGGAGCCTGGCTCTGAAATTGTGGTCTATGGAGTAACCCTGTGTCCAGCAATCGGCTCCTCAGCACCTGCAGGGCCATCAGATCTTGTGCCCAACAGTGGCAAAAGCAGAACACCAAATACTGTTGCTGTTAGCTTATTTTATTTGCCACTTTTGCCGTATAAGATACACTGCCACAAAGATTTTGGTGTCTTTGCCACTGTCTGTTTTCCCCAGCCCATCTCTGGCTGGTACCAGACGTGTGCCATCGACCACCCCATCACTCCAACAGCCTCTCCCTGAAGTGGGTGTCAATCTCACTGCTCATCTCTCTCCTCCAACCCCACAAGTGGAACCTAGTGCCCCATTTGGTCACACAGATTCTTTCTTCAAAGAGCTGACTCAGCCCTTTGGGAGCGCTCAGCGTTTCGGACGCTGATGCAGGCTGAAACCTGAGCCCACCCAACATCCAATTGCTACAACACGATATGGGGGAGAAATGGAAACCTAAGTACATCCCTCTGGCACAGCCCTGCCGATTTTCCAGCCATCGAGCCACCATCACACTCCAGGCACTGGCAGCTCCGGAGAGCTGTGGATGGCTCACGATGCTGGTCCTGGAATTTGCATCCGTATCCAACAGTTGGTGACACTGGACAACCTTGGCCCAAACACAGTCACCAATCCCTTTAAGAGCTCCCTCGCAGCTCTTCCATGGCCAGATCCAGCCAGGCAGACACAACCCCACAAGCGCCACTCTCCACTGGGCTGTAGGTGTCTGCTGCGCCAGGCATTTGCCTCTTGGACATCAAGAGTATCCCAAGGTGGTAAGGCAGGAAAGGAGAAGCAGCATTTCTGCTTTTTGACAGCTTGGGCTGCTCCTTGCCATGGCCAGTGACAGAGGAGCTGTCCCCAAACCCACTCCAAACCCAACCCAGCACAGAGCACAATGAGCTGCCTATAACCATCTGCAAAGTTTTCGCTGCCAACATCTTATCGAGCGGCAGAAGTTGAAGCTACACTTTGTTAGAGGTGCCGGGGACGCGTCTCCCAGCTCCGCTCATCCTCTCCGGGCGGCCAGGCTCGCACCCATCACGGAGCCCGCACGGTCCCGGCACGGCGGAACGCGCAGGGCTCGCTCCCCGGGCTCCGGGCAAAGCTCAGCACCCTCACCCCGCTCTCCGCGGCCCTTCCCGAGCCACCGCCGATGCCGCAGCCCGGGGTCTGCGCTCGGGGCACCCCTCGCCCGCCTCCGCCCGCACCCCCCGGGCCGGGCTGGCGCCCCCGCCCCGAGCGCAGCCCCGGGCGCCGCTCACTCACCGGCACCGCCGGGCCATGGCCGGGTCCGCCGGCCCGGGGGCTCCGCGCTCGGGGCTGAGCGCGGTTCCGGGGTTGGGCGCTGCCCGCCCCGCCCCGGCTCCCGCCCCGGACCGGCCCCCGGGCCGGCGCTCCCCGATGGGAGATGTAGTTCGGCCCGGGGTTGGGGCTGGACCTGCTGGGGATGTGCGGGGCTGCGAGGGAATGGGGGTGCCCCCGGGGCTGGGGGGGATCGGGGTTTGGCGCTGGCAGGGCTGTGCCGGGATGCCTTTGAGCCGGGATGGGCTTTTCATGAGACGCTTTGGGACTGGGATGTGCTTTTCATGGAATGATTTGGGGCCGGGCCAGGTTTTTCAATGGGAATGCTTTTAGGCCGGGGCATGCTTTTCACGGAATGGTTTAGTCCGGGATGGGGTTTCAGGGGGTTTCCCTGCTCCCAGGAGGATTGGGGCACTGCTTGGCGTGGGCACAGCACGGCAGGCTGCCACCCTGGAGTGGGGGTCCCCAGAGAGCTCTGTGCTGAAGGATCCCCCCACTGCAAGGACCACAGTGCCGAGGATTTATGATCAGCAGCACACATGGAGGGGCAGGGTGGCGTTGCCCCTGGCACTGTGCTCTCAGATCGTAGTCAGACAAGGGCATTTCACGCCCTCATTAATTATGTGCTGCTTTCAAAGTACCCCTCCTTATTTAGCCCGTGTCAGTGCTCAGCATCCCAGATGGATGGCAGCTCTTCCTGGACAACTTGCCAAAAGCAAACACGTCCTCAGCAGCCCAGCATGAAGCTGACAAACACGGGTGTCAATGACAGCTTCTATTTTTGGCTGTGTTACTATGGTCCAAGAGCTTTCCCTTGCACCCTTTCTTGGTCTCCAGCTTGTGTGTGGTGGGAGAGCACCAGCCTGCGAGGGCTGTTAAAGTGCCCACCAAACCAAATGGAGTTTCTCCACCCTTCCCAAGAACTTCCCCAGACTGTGGGAGGGGCTCTGAGGGGAACAATTGACCAAGCCAGTTTTGATGGAAGGCCACCTTTGCCCTTCACCGGTGCCACGGGGCAAGATAAGCCTCTGACATAAATTAATGTACCCTGGCATTGCCATCTCAGTAGGCCATTTCTAGTGGGTCTCCCTGCCTACAAACACCACCATCTCTTGCATGGTCAATTCCCTAAAATTCTTGTTACCAGACCCATGCCAATTGAGGAAAATATTCCTGTTTCTCAGTGGAGAAGACTTTGAGAAAATTCTCTCTGAGGCTCAGGCATAGGGACATATATGGGGAATCCAGTGCTCTCTGTTTATTCTTGTTGTTGCTTGGTTTTAGTTTCTAAACTCAGGAATCTAAGGCAAATCACATGTTTTCTCCAAAGTCTCACACCTAATTTTGGCCCACGGGGATCTGATGCATTAGCAGAATGATGACTGTGCTGGTTGAACAGCATCTTTTCTGCCCTCTGCCCAGGGCTGAAAAAAGCTGCTTCAGCAACAGGGACATCCTAAAGGTAAACATGTGGGGATTAAAAAGTGCTGCCAGACCTGCAGTGGGTGAAGGACAGGGCTGATTACTGCATAACACACAGTGTGGCCAGGGAACAGATTTTTGGTAAGCAGAGCACACAATGACAACAGAAAATACAAAAGCAGCATAAGAAACACTGATGTGGCCCCAAAATCTGGGAGATGCTAGGGCATGTGCAGGGATGCCAGCAGGATTTCAGGTGTTGTACAGTCCCAAGCATGGCTGGAGGAGACCATGCATACAAACAATTGTCCAGGGAGTAAATCTGGCTTCCTTAAGGATCTGTCATAGAGATACCTGGGGATTATGGGGCACCAGGAGTATTCCCCAGGCAGCACTTACTACCAGGGGATATTTATCAGGGGAAGTCACAATCTTCAGGATGTGCAGACATCCCTGGGATAGGAATGGTCTCAGTCCAGGGAAAGAGATGGATGGCCATGGCAAAGCCACGGGCACATACTGACAGAGCATCCCTTTGGCACTGGCAGGAGGACACAAGATGCAAAGAGGGGCTGAACAGATCCACTGCCAGCACCATCAGACCCCAGACCCCATGGAAATGTGTTCTCTGGGACACAGAAGGACAGCTAGCACCCTGGCAGAACTTTTGGAGCTGGACAATCAGTTCATCTCAGGCTGATAGGCAGTGGGATTGATGGCTGATGGTGTTCCTGTAGTTCCCCTGCATTGCCAGAGGAAATACAGGGAGTCCCCATCTCCTCAGTCAGCTGCTTGGGCTGACCCTGGCCCAGTGGATTTTGTAATGGGGGCATTGTTAATCCCTACAGACACTAGGGAGTGGGAAGAGACACCCATTCCATGTGGCAACATCTGCCTTCATGGCTGCTGGGACACACGGTGAAACGGGCTACTAGGCAGGATCTAGTGCTGGAAATGCAGCTGGATCTGAGCACCAAGGCACCCTTGGGGGTCATAGCAGTGCTGTGATTCTCTCCCCAAGCTCCCCACTCACCCAGTACCATGGGAGAGAGGATGGAATCACTGGCTCCGCTGCCCCTGTGTCCAGGGTGTCCGCAGACATTTGAGCACTTTGCCTAGTGGCAGATGGGGTGAGTGCACTGGGTCTGCCAGGAATGGGACAAGCAGAGGTTGGGAAGGGAGTTACAGGATTGTACCAATGTCCTGCAGCTGGCAAGCCTGAGAGGGCTGTGTTTCATGGAGGAGAGCGGTGCCCTGGTTGGTGGCATGCACTATTTCTGTCCTGGTTGGTGGCATGCACAGGGGTGATGTCCCTGTCCATGCCCTCTGCTTGCTCCCTCATTACAATGCATGTGGTAACGAGGCTGCAGGAGATGAGCTGGTTCGCAGTGAGCTTTGCCTCAGAGCTGCTGACCTTCTTAGCCTGTGAGGGGAAAGCTGTGTCCCACAGATGCCCTTGAGTGGCACCTCAGCTCAGGGATTGCTCCTCCTGCAGGACCAGGGCTGGGAGGGATTTTTCAGTGCTCAGAACTCTCCCTAGCCCTTCACATAGTCCCCTGGCATGGAAGACCCACCAGCTGGAACTCATCTGAGTGTGGGAACTGTGTTACAGCAGCTCTCAAAGCAACCCCATCATCACCAGGTCACACAGTGCCTGGCATGAGCCCTGTCACTGCCTCAGTTTCCCTTCTTCAGCAGATCCTGTGCCTGGCACTCTCTGGATAGGGCTGACATGTCAGAGCTTCTGCTCTGCCAGCTCTAAAAGACCAAAGCTACTGCAGGATGCAGCTCCAGGGGACAAGTCAGTGAGCACATGCTGTGGGGTATCAAACACTCCTGATCAGGGAGCATGACAATGCCTCACTACAGAGACACAGCAAGGCACGATCTGAGTGCCACCCTCCTGCATCTGCAACTGGGTAGGTGTAGAAACCCCAAAGTTTCCTCCTCCTGCAGCACTTACCTGTGTTACAAACTTGTTCTTTTTCCAGAGCTCCTGTGGAACCCACTCTTGGATGGTCCTTCTGACAGTGCACAGCGAGCAGTAAGAGTTGGTGCAAGTGCTGCTGAGGGTCCTGTGCTTTTTAAAGAGGAACATGTAGCCTGCTGGCACAGGTGTGTGTTGGCACTTGCAGCCCAGGGTGATGTTCATGTGGGCAGTGATGCCATAGAATGGGAGCACTGGGATTTGGTGGCTTTCTCTCAGTCCCATGGCCATGCTCCCTGACTGCAATTCTTGCCTACATCCCTCTTGGGCCATACCCTCCTTGTTTTGTCTTGGCTCCCAGCTCCCTCCCCTCCTGCCAGCAGCTACCTTACAATGGTAGGAAATAGTTTCAGCTGGTCCTAGTCAAGATAATTTTATTTTGGGAGCTGCAGGAGCAGTGATTGTGGCTTTTTAAGCCCCTTTCTCCTGTATTTCCTTGGAAATCCTACAGCAATCCAGCTGCAGAGACCCCCACACCAGTGCCACTAATGACTGTGTCACAGCACCAGCACAGCTGTCCCAGCCTGATGAGGTAGCCAGGGAAATTATTGCCTGCTCTGTCTCCCCTTTTTAATTAAAAGCTGGATTTAGGTGATCCTGTGTTGAGCCTTGTTTGCAGTTCCATCCAAGAAATGGTCTCTGCAATCAAAGAGAGCAATCCTCACCCATCTCAGTGCAGAGGCAGCTGGCTCATGCCAGGGTGGGAATGGCATGAACTGAGTTTGCTTTCTCCAGAGCTGGGGAGCTGAGCAGAGATGCCCCTGCAGGGATGGGGGCAAGCCAAGCCCTGCTCTGGCCTGGCCTGTGACACTGTGCCCACTCAGAGCCCTGCTGTGCCCTCTGTTCCAGCCCCTCTGCTGCTTCAGTTTGGCAGATCCATGAGTGCAGACCCACACCCATCTTGGCAGGGGAGATGCCGACCTGTGCCCCTGAAGGGCTGCAGATCCCTGCCTGGTTAGGTGCTGGACAACCTGGAACACCTGAGCGGGTCCCAGCAAAAGTGAATTATGCGTCCTTAGAGAAGAAGAAAACAAGCTGCCCTTGATTTTCACACCCTACTGGTCTCTGCTGGGCCAGGTTTAGGCTTTCCATCAGCCCCATTCCCATTCCCTGCAGGGAGTCAGTGGGAGGATGGCAGGGGAAGGTGGACACTGCAGTGTCTTGGAGCAAGCCAGGTCACAGGTCTGGGGAGCACCACTGTGCAGAGGTGGAACCCAAGCCTCTCAGCTGTGGGGGTACTAATCCTGCAACAGATTTGTTGCCAGCATGATCCACTGGCCTCCATGGCTGTCCTCTATCCCTGGTGGTCCACAGGTTTTCCAGCTGCTGGTATTGGACTTTAAAATCAGGGCTTGGCTCCTGTGGCAACAGCTTAGAGGGGCAGAATAGCTGCAGGGCTGGAGAAAAGGTTATTTCACCCATTGGTGTCATACAGATGCACCAGTTCTTTCTGCTTCTTGCTGACCAGATGCAGGAGCTGGGTGCAGCCTTGTGTGCCTTCCTGCTGCCCTGGGGACTCATGTTTCCCAAACGTTGGTGGCCAGCCCTGGAATATTTACCTCTGCCATTCACACAGGTCACAGCAGCTGCTGCTGCTTCTGGGACCAAGCAGGCCATGGAGTGAAGGCTGCACCCCTGGTTTCAGCATCTGCAACTGCTGGGGGCTCAGAAGAGCTGGTGCAGTCCACACTCCCTTGCCGTGGTTTGCTCCAATGAAAAAAAAGGCTGTCAGGCTGGTTTTCATATGTATGCTTTTTAATATCATTAATTCCGTTACACTACACACAACCAGTAACAATGATAAATACTGCAATGGAAATGTTAAAAAAAAATACTATACACGTTTTTCATGTTTTTGAAAAAAACCCCCACGTTTTAAAATAAATTAATGCATAAAACTGATGGTAGAAAAGAGAAAACCCAAAACAAACCAAAACACAACTGATTTGTTTAAGGCAATACTCTACACAGACGGGAACAAAAGTACAACAGTGTGCTACATGATCTGAATGGGAAAAAAGGGAACAAAAGAAAACCCATACAGGATGCAGACTGATGCTTCGGAAGTGAGAAAACTCCCAAAACCAGATAAAAAAAAACAATGGCCAAGTTAAGTGCAGCATTAATACACTCTGCATGTCAAATGATTAGCAGGTTCCTAACAAGGACTAAGGTCAAGCTACAACAAATTTATCTTCCTAATTAAAAGGTTATTCAGGTCAAACCCTACATTTAACTCTATTTGTGATTGGCTGTTTCAGCTATATTTCACTATATGCAAGGACAGCCAGAAATTCATCTGCTCTTGAGATTAACACAAAGGTCGGGAGGTCTCCTGTCCTGAAATGTATTTCCATTAAATAAATCCAAAAAGGATCTTGCTTTTGGTGACCTTGAAATACCTCCCACCACCCCTTCCCCTGGGGCACCAGGCACCACACGGGGAATGGAGACCAGGAAGGCATTTGCTCAGGCTGATTTTTTTTCCCATGCTGAGGACACAAAATGGAAGTGCAGATTTGTTCTGGACTTGGAGGAGTGCTGTTTTTCTGTCTGCCAGAAGTGTCCATCTGGAGCCTGCTGAAAGTACTTTGCCAGCATGGGAGAAACCCATCCTGTACACAGGCTCTGGCTACAGCCATGACATTTGCTATTAAGGTTGGTGCAGAGCTCCACACCTGCCTGGACAGCCAGTGAACCCCAATTATTAATGCAGCCCAGAACTTGGCCACTGGAAGATGGACAATAATTGTAATGCCAAAAAAATCCCCCTTTCCCTCAAAAAAGAAAAGAAAAGGGACAGTAGCCACTTTCTGCCAACTTCCTTGGGTGGATCCCCATCAGCTGCCACCCATTCAAGATCGGCAGTGCCAGATCTCACCAGCATTGACCCAGTACATTCCCAGTAAGGTGCATGTCTGCAAGGTGCTGCTGGGGGCAAAGAAACTTCCTGGGACATGATCAGAGCCTCCTGTACTGCCCTGCTAGAGTGCATGGGAAGGAAGCCATGAAACACAAGGAAAAAAACCCAACTGGAGTTACTAGACTTGTGAAGGCCAACAACTGTCCGGGTTGCCTTGGGTTTGGGTGAGAAGGGGGGATGCAGAACTGGGCTGAGAATCACTTTGGTGCAACTGCCTCTGATGCTCATCACTAGTGCATGGGGCAGGGGGAAGAAAGGCGACGGCTGCTTTGAGAAAAGGGGAGTGGAAGGAGGACGTGTGTGCAATATAACAAGGCTTGCAATTCTAGGACTAACCACTGGACACGGATACCGAAGATTACTTGTGACAACTAGCTATCCTTCTACTGCGGTTGCTCCTTCCCCCATTTTCTGGTCTGATTCTTCTTCAGTTTGGGAAGCCATGGCTGTTTGGCATGATGGCCAGTGCTGACCCTACCACCCCAGTCCTTGCCCAGCTCATGGGGTGACTCTGCTACAGGTTGGACAATGAGGTCTGGAAATCGTGTCAGGCACAGACCAGCTCTGCACGCGAGCCAGCACCTGCTTTCAGACCCTTCAGAAACTTATTTAATGGCAGCTCATCTCCCTTATTAAACTGAAGGCTCAATAACCTCTGTGGAAGGAGTAAAAAGGGTTTAAAAAGTGCAAAAAGGGGAGGGGAAAACCCCAACTTTCTGAATTGTCTCCCCCGCAAAGACTTCATCCTCCACCAGAGTCTTTCTCCCGGCAGAACTACAGCCCCACCAGTATCTCACAGCACCCTGCCCCAGTGCAGCAAAAGCAGAGCCAACAGGCTCCCCACTAAGGCCTCTGCTGCAGGACTCCAGCCCACACCAGGAGCACGTGGGTTGGCAGGTCTGGGACCACAGACCTGGACCCATAGCACTGAGGCCAGGAGGGTGAAGGCATCCGGCTTGGTGGGCTGCATCTCACCAGGTTTTGCACGAACCTGGTGAATCCTCAGCCCCACAGCCTTCATGTGGGTGAAGAGAAATCCCAGCCTCCTGTCTGATTCTCACCCCATCTGTTCATGGACCTACAGCTGGCCTGACTTTTGCTTGGGGTTTGTCTTGGGACAGAGGCAGCCACAAGTTGAACACAGCTGCTACTGCAGCTTCTCCATGCAAAGAAATGGAACAAACAAATGTGTGAACTGGGGGTGGACATGAAGATCTGTCATGAAGAGTGCTTGCCCAAGTTTTTCAGCTCTTTCCATGTGTCTATATTATATCTCTCAACAAACTGTGTCTCCCAAATCATGGAGGCTTGAGGAAGGTGGGTACCAAATGGAGTTGCAACTTATTTAGGTTGCAAAGGCAGAAAGGCAGCCTGGGTGAAGAGCAGTGCTTCCCAGGAGCACACCTGGTACAACTGCATGGGCAGCTAGGGGAGAAATGCTGCTCTGGGAGGGTAAATATCTTAGTAGCAATGAGACATAGGATGGCCTTCCAGTGGCCTTTTCCTGGTGCCTACTGCTTTCAAGTAAGCACCAGGGAAAGCTGCAACCTGCTCTGTGACATGGTTTGCTGCATGCTTGCGTGGGCCATGGGGCTGTGCTCTGTGTGATCTCAGTCAGTCCCAGCCTCTGCCTCCCCAGCAAGCTGTCAAAGATGTGCTCAGACAGGCAGTGTTCAGCTGCTGTCATCCTGGGACTGCCAACAATGTCAAGTGGGGCAAAGGAAGGGAATTAGCTGTAATTTTTGGGAAGCAATGCAGCAGCTCAGCTGCATAATACAGGAAGTTAAAATATGGACCACAACCCCTATGAGAAACCTCCACTGACCTCCTGCAGATAATCCCAGCCACAAAATCTCTCTTTATGCTAAATTCCTGGCCCTTCTGCTTCAGGTCTTGTGTGGTTCTGTAACAAAGGTGGGTTTTTCTGATGAGGTGCAGTTTGGAGCAATCCCTCTCACAGCTGAGTCTTGAAAGGAATAGACAAGTATGCCTAGAGGTGAAAAGCAGCTTAAAATGAAGACCTTTCCATGCCTTCCCAGCTAGCCCTGTGGCACTGCTCCTCTATGCAGACGTTGCTTTTGATCATGCAGCCCAAGCTTGCTGAGCTAAGCAGCAGCCAGGTGCCAAAGCCTACGGCATTCTAGGTAAGAGTGGCAGTACCCCATGTGGGTGTGAAGTGAGAATCGAAAAGCAAAGGATGAGCCCAGACAGAACCACCAGTCTAAAGGCTAAGATAATCATATGGTTGCTAAAAGCAGGAGCATGAAACTGCCATAGGAATATCCCAAAAATGAGCATTTCAATCCTCTGTTCTCCTTTGTGACTACTTGCCATCCCAAGCTGTACTCCTAAATTCCTTAATTCTGCTATCAGTGGATGGTGCTGTTGGGTCATCACATCTTTGTACATGTTCCCTCTGGGAGCAGGCAAACTCAGAAGCCAGCTGTGCAAGAGTCAGCTGCCAAGTAACTGGATAACACATCCTTGACAAACATCTTTCTCCAAAGATGTTTAACCTTTGTACTAACCTCGACCCTGCTGCATTCTGGCATGCGTGAGGAACATCAGAAGATGGTAAAGAGAGGGAAAGCAGAGTAGTACTTTGAAAACAGGAATTAAATTTCTAAAGCATTATATTTACATCCTTCTTGCAGAACTGTCCTATCAATGGTGCCTCTCACACTTGACAGTATCCATGCAGGATGGTGGCAGCACTTTGGGAAGGCAGGTTTCTCCCATGTGCCCCAGAAGGGAATTGACATCAAGATGGGATGTGACTTGCCCGAGGTTAGAGCAAAAACGTACAGCAGCAAAGACCTAAGATCTCATTTTTCTGTGCTTTAAGAGTCCAGCAGACCCACCAGGGCTGTAGCTGGCTGCAGTGCCAGCTCAGGGACAGGATGTTTCTGGTGTGTACATCTGAAAGCAAGCTTTGCTCCCTGCTGGCATCAGCACTGCACTGAGACAGATCAACTCGGACAACTGGGATCTGCCCAAGGCCACAACAGCACTTGGCAATCTTTCCAGTTATTGCTTGTTTTCCTTTTCTGGTCTTCCATCTGTTGCCCAGCTGGGTCCTTCCTTTCTTCAAAAGCATCTTCATGTTTCTGTTGAGTCACACACAGGGCACTGCATTTTTCAAGCCTCCTGCATTCTCCTGCACAGCCTGCAGGCCAGCCCAGGATCAGACTGTGCATGGAAAGGGAAGGATCCTGCTCAGGATTGCAGACCTGTGTGTCAGCCAGTGAATCACTGAACACAGTGGGTGCCTCCTTTGGGACAAGAGCTGGTGAAACAAACCAGAAGGAGCTGAGTCTCTCTTGTCTGTGGGGGAAGCTGTCCTGAAGTTCCTCTCAATGTCCATGCAGCAGGAATGGTCACCTGGTTTTGCAGTTGCAAGGCATTTGCAGGCAGGACAGCCAGGAGAGCACAGCAGATCCAATGGCCAAGCACACATGTTAGGGACAGACATGCAGCAATGTCAGATATCAACCAGTGGCTCTTCCAAGGGCTTACTTCAAGATGTGTCTGGTAAGATATCAAATGAGCCTTCAGAATGGGCATCAGCCTCCTTTCAGCTGAGGTTTATGTACAAACACATGAACACACTATCTATAGACCTTCCTCAAGACTAGGAGGAGGTTCCTCCTCCCAAAGACATCTGGAAATGTGGTGTTTGCAGACAAGAGAGATGGAACAGAGTGCTGTTTGCATGGTAATTTAGATAGACAGCAATGCAGCATTTCATACTCCATGGTGTTCCTCCCCTTGGTTTTCTGTACAACTTTGGATTGAAAATGTGGCCTGAGAGGGCCATCTTGTTTGGTGCAAAGACTGGAGAAAGGAACAATTTTCTTTCTTGCATGCCATCTGCATTTAGGAGAGCACCCAGCAGCTCTGTAGATTTTGTAGAAATGTTGTCACAGAGTCTGTGCTCTTGCCTTCTGCCTTTTTCTGGCCCTGATAGCAGAGACTGGTCTAAGGATAGCAGCGCCAGGACAGCCATCTATCACCACACCTTCCCAGGAAATCACCTCAGCATAAAATCCAACAAGGTTTGCTTGAGCAGAGAGGCTGGATCAGATGACCCCACTGTGGCCCCTTCCAGCCTTACCTATTCTGTGACTCTGAGGGCATTTGGAAAACCTGCTGGCTAAAGCAAAGGTCTGAATGTGAGGCCAGACAGGGGGATTGATATCTGTGGTTGATACCTACCAATGGGCAGTCCTCAATATTCCATAATGAGCCAACAAACATGCTGTATGGTCATAATCTGCTGAAGGGGCTGCAGTTCAGAAGGGTTAGTGTTCAGTTTTCTATGACAGCCACATGTGCATTGCCTTAAGCCACTCAGCCTCTCTGATAACAACCCTACACAGGTAACTACTTTTCCCCACCCTTTCTACATTATTCCCCTAATAAAATATATGAACACAAAGCATAGAGAGGAGAAGCCAAAAAATTGCCATTTTATGGTCCTGTACTGTCATGCCAAACCAACTATTTCTACAACCAACTCCTTCTGTGCACAGGCAAAAATGCTTGAGTTGTGCTTCGGTTTGTATTTGGAGGAAGCACCAAGTGGAACATCTGAATTAATCTCCCTCCCTCCCTAAAGGGCTGTGCTAGAAGCAGATGCACATCACAAAATGCAAAGGGCTGAAGGCAGTTGGAGGGCTGGGGAATGTCTCAGGGCACATGGCAGGCAAAAACCAGCAACAGGGGCAATAAAAGGACTTGGTAATGGTGCCATGGGACAGTGGGTGTCATACAACCCCTCAGGTTGGAAAAGACCTTTAAGATCATAGAATCCAACTGTTAATCCAGCACTGCCAAGTCCACTAAGTCTGTCCCTCAGAGGAAAGGTGTTAACCCTGAGAGATAAGAGTAACAGCAAGCCTCGTTCTATCCTAGACTGAACAGGACAGTGCTTGGCTATAGCTGGACTCGGTGATCTTAAGGGTGTTTTTGAACCTGGATGATGGCATGATTCTATGATGGCAGCATGATGCAGACCTGTGGGGTGTTCAGCCCTCAGTGGCTGGCCCAGGTGAAGGGATGGCTTGTTGCTCTAGCAGGCACTCTGAAATGCTCTGAGCTCCTGAGCAAGGGCTGTGGGAAAGGCTGAGGTGTGCAGCCTGGCTGGAAGGCACAGAGACTGACCCAGGAGGATAAATGTGATGAAGACATTCCATGATACCAGTGCTGAACTGCAAAGTCCCTCTCCAGAAGAGTGAAGATTTAAAGAGCATTGGTCATGTCCTACAGGATTTGGTTTGACCATGGTATTTCTATTATGTTTTGATGACATTCCCCATTAAAAAAGACTCCTTAAGGAATGTTTTTCCCTTTAATCTTTTTCTGTACTCTCTACTTCCCTCACTTCTGGACAACCTCATACCTGAGTTGTATTTTGGAAATATTCCCCCTTAGCAGCACTACCAGGTAGTGAGAAAAGGAGATGAATTCACTTGAGGAACACTATCCCCACAAGAGTTGGCAAGTTAACCATCACTTCTGTATGAAGAGGCAGGGATGCTCAGCAAGCAGCACCATTCAAGTCCTCTTTCTATGGCCTGGAACCAGAGTGGCAGCATGTTTTTTAGGCAGAGGGGACAAGCACAGCTTTAACAGTTGTCAACAACATCTAGTAAATAAGCCTGGGAATCTTGTGTGCCTGCTCTTTCACTCACACTGTGGCTGGTATCAAGTTTTGCACTGCACAGAGTAAATCTCCAGGATGTTAAAAAAATCTCCTACTAATTAAGACTTCTTAAAGACTCAGCTCACTTCATATAGATTTCAGATGGGGAATCCATCTGTTGTGGTGCAGCTCAGGCTCTGCTTTGTGACTCAGGAATTCTGATGGGAAGCTCAGAACTGCCCTAATTTTTTTTCCTTTCCTAGCCTACAAAGCAGGTGATGACCCAAGGCAGGTGGTCCTTCCTCCTGAAAGGCCAGGGAAACACAAGAATTGTGCCTGTGGCAAAAGATTTCAACACCAAGAAAAATGCCAGCCCATCCCTTGCATATGCTGCAGTCAGGGAGAGGACATGTTTCCTAATTCCAGAAGTGATTCTGCATTCAAAACAATCTGCTGGTGAGCTGGGAGCTCAGACCAGCAACCTAATGTAACAGGTTTCCTAATTTTGCAGCACCAACTGCTCCTGACCTGGTACCATGTCTGGCTCACAATGGGGCAGACAGGGTGTGAACAGCAGTTTCCTCTCATGGGCATCTTTCAGCTGAAGCTGTTCATAACTCTGCTGCTGCTGAAAATTCCTCTCAAGTCTGACCCCACCATACTGATGACTTCAGCATTAATGAGTTTCTCCCACAAGCACCCAGAGACACAGTGTCAAGAGAATATCAAGAGTCAAGCACTCTTAAAATGTGCTGTCTTCAACTAGCTTTTCCAGCACTGTTGTTCAGCACATCTCAAGTCCTGACTCATGCAGGATTAATTTCTTCTCAGTTGAACAAAATTTAAGATTTTTGGAAAGAGATGGATTGCACAGGGATTAAATACAGGCTGAAGTCAGAATACGTGACTGAACTGAAGTCACAAGTGTGGTTGGTATTCCTGGGCAATAAGCAAGTCCTTGAAGTGCATGAGTGGATTGCAGATTGAACCTGATGTGTTTGGTGGTAATTTAATGTGGCGCTAAGGGTAGATTGCATTGGCTAAGTGACACAACAGCTCTAGCTAGTACTGACTCACAGTGAGATGTCAGCTACTTGTCCCTTTTGCAGGTGAATGAATTGTGTCATGCTAGTCCTGGCTAGCCTTGCCATAAGAAAGGATGCCCTGGTCCGTCCCCATTCCTGTGCCCCAGTTATAATATTGTTTTGGTTATGCGAATGAAACAGGTTTAGTGAATGAATTAAGAACTGACTTCCTCTCATTGGTAAAACACTTTGATACCTCCTACTTGCCCTAATCTTTCAAATGGATCGGTTTCAGTGGGCAGGATTACCTGAAGTCCCATCTGACCTTTCCCATTCTGGAAAAAGACACTTTACAAAATATCCCCAGTGCCTAAACAAACCAAGGAGGTATCTCTGGACCCCTCTGCATTCGCTCTCCAGACTAGTCAGCTCTGCCAGGCACTGCCTGGCACATTGAGCAACTTCTCTTTTGTTTTACCATAGTTTAAAATAAGTTATCAACCAATCATAAAATGAATTTTTTGGTTTCTCCTGGCTCCATGAACACAAAGAGGTGCACGTCCTACCATAGGAGGAAGCAATGGCTGTTAAGTTTTACAGTTATAGTGGAAAGCACTGATCACAGCCTGCCGGCCTCACTACTGGATGTGACAGGCGGTGGAGGAGGTGGCTTGGCAACACATGCAGGTGGGGTTGACAGATTTAGGGGGGATTAGGTCGAGGTCCTCGTCATCCGGGATCTCATCTAACCGGTACCCATCCTTTAGCAGCTGGATGTTCAAGTCTTGGTTGATCTGCTACAGACAAAGAGACAAACAGTCAAACACTTGGGACTTCTTACTTCTGGTGGCCAGAAGATGAAGGATTCATCCCTCATTCCCTTATTTGGGAATGTATTTCCCCATCGTTAACAATTGCCCCACAGTCCTAGATTTGACCTCAGGTGAGGGGAGGAATATCCTCCAGAGCAGGAATATCTAGAGTGAGATAAACTATTTTGTAATGGAATAATTTTTCCCTAAGGACAAGCCCTCAGTCAAAGTAATGCAATAATATTATTAACTGGCAGATGGGCAGTCCCCCTTCTCAGTCTGGGGCACGCTATAGCAGTGAAAAGATGGTAAAGTTTGGCTCCGTGATCTCAGGTTCAAGTGCTGTCTGACTGGATCTATATAAACAACACTTAGTCAGGGCACAGAAGCAGCTCAGATCATCTGACATGGTCACTGCTCTTGGCTGTTTCCCAGGGTTTCAGAGGTATTTTATCCAAGGAAGAGATACAAGGGGCAAGAGTTCTGAGCAGTTTGTGGGCAGAATGGCTGCTCAGCCCCTGGATACAAAATCCTGCAGAAGCAGTAGCCAGAGGCTTCTTACAAGAGGCCAAGCAACAAATTCATGAGAGAGTACAGGAATTTACTCAGAAACAATGCAGAGGGACTAACAAGCCTGAGCTTCCTGCCTTTTCTCTTTGAAAGGGCAAGAGTTCATATCTGCAAGTCCTCCCTGGAATTTCTGCTTGCTCCAAGTAAACACACACTGGGTGACCCTGACCACTCCAGTAACTGGAAATCACAGCACACCCTTAGATCCTGTATTTGTGTCCTTGGCACGTGTACAGTTGCTGAGCTGCCATGGCAGTCAAGATGATGCTTTTGCACCTCATGGGTCACTGCAGGACTAGGCAGAATGAGGGAAAGTTTGAGTGAAACCAAAGGTAGCTGTGAAAACTGCTGATGGGCAGATCTCTGCATCATCACCAGGGAAGAAAGCAACATGACACAGTTTCTGCCATGGCCCCTTCCAGACTCACGGAGTCTATACCACTACTAAATTTGTTGTGTGGCCATTTCTGCCTGTGCAAGGACTCTACAAGCAATTTCTGGCTGCTCTGTTACTTGTATTCATGGCAAGGATGGCAGGAGAGAGTATTACTCACCTCAGCTGATGAGTATCCCGAGGAGGAATATCTGGACATATCGAAGTCATCATCACTGCAGGGAAGTTCAAGTACAGTGAAGAAGGAATTGGTTAGATGAGACCTGTACTGCCCACTTAGTCCTATCTTTCTTGTGCCATGAAACTGTTCTTCAGGCACAGAGAAGCTACATCAAGGGAGCCTGTAGAGCAGCTTTCATCTGTGACCCTCAGATCTTTTCTCACAGCTCTACTCCCTTGTTCTTACACAGAGACCCACCATGGCACAGGTCAGAGGGAACAGTGGAGGGAAGAATGCGAGTGCTGCCCTCTGTCATGAAAACCCACTTAAGCTGTCATGTATATCACGTTTTTAACCTATTGCATACCTGTCTGTATCCAGGGCTACCAGGGGCTTTTCATCTGGACTCTGGTCTAGCGACGAGTAGCCCTTGTTGGGAACGACGAGCCTGAAATAATTAAATGTTGTCCATTAACCACACGGTAAAGCTCAGAACCACACACTGCCTAGGGTAAAGCTGTATGATAGTTGGCTTTCCCCATTCCACCTCTTTGCAAGCCCCCACTTATTAGTGAAGATGTTTAAATGGGTGCAATTCAGAGGAAGCAAGATGTGTCTCTGGGTAGCCTACAGTGGTTTCACAGGGATTAACACTGGGCATGCCCTAGGAACATACCCCTTCCTGGAAGAAAAAAAACAACATTGGGACATTCTGTACTTCATTCTGGTAAACCTGTTTGGCTAGCATTGCCTGTCATATCAGATTGCTCATTTTCTTGTTGCTTGTTTTTTTCCTGGCAGGGGCACCTGACACCAGCAGTAAGCACATAGGAGAAGGAGGCGAGGGGAAGCCAGAGGCCAGAGTGATCCCACTATTCTGCTGTTGGACATCAGGGATATTATGTGGTGCCTCTTTCTGAATCCCTATCCAGGCCTCTGGCAACACAACACTTCTGAGGTCTCAGTACTAAATTTAGTAATATTAGAAACCTGAGCTGGTGTGACCAGCATAAGAAACCAGTCAGAGCAGCACTTTTTAAATTCCGTTTTTTTGCTATGACTTTCAGTTAATCAGAAATGTTACAAAGGCTGAGGATGACTCTGCACCTTTAACTGCCTGGGAGAGTTTGTGAAATGGAGTGCAGGCTTCAGAACTTCTAGGATAAGAAAAATGTGTTAATACAATAATATCTTGTTCACAATGGAGTCCTTTCATCCAAAAAATGCAAAAATAATTTGGTTCACAATTAAAATAAGATTAACTAAACCAACAAATGCAGTAGGATTCTTTGTTCAGCAAGTAAGAACCTCAGGAGTGACAAAAATCTTCTCTTTCAGTGAGTCAACCACTTTCTTCCAAGTGGCTGATAACAGCACACCATGATGCACAATAATGCTTCACTAAGAGTTTAAGAAATATAAATCTAAGTATGATAATCCATCTCATCCATGCTCCAACTACTCTCTAACTACCTGAAATGTTTTTCTGCTCCTGCACAGATAATTGCAGCAAGCCATTAACAATTTTAGAAATAAGAAGTCCTGGCAAGCACCGTCAGTGGTCAGGCTCAGGAAGAGTAAGATATATCAAATCCTATAACAAAGCAGATACATAGGTTCACAATTAGTTATATTTTCTTACTGTGTTCACTGAAACATAAATTAAAAAAAATAATTTAAAACCTGATACAGAATTTCCAAACTGCTGCACCAGAGGACTGGAGAAAATGGGATCCACTTGCAAAATTCAGTAGCCCTTCTCACAGAAGTGGGACAGTCCTTCTGCTCCTGAGGTATGAAGGCAGGAAGTCAAGAAGCAAAGACGTCTGGAGCTGAAGCTGAGATTTGGCAGCACAAGCCTGCCCGTACAGATATCAGAAGTACTGACTCCCATTTTCACTCTCCAGTTTTCCAGTCCCTGCTCCATATATATTCACTGACAGTTGTTATTAAATCATCAGTGAACAAAGCACTCTCAGGTGATCTAGGAGCAGAACACTGTGGTGATATTTACTTGATGAAAAAAACCTTCACTACATCTTCTTCTTGAGAAGTGTCTGTTTTCTTAATAACAAAAAACTTTAATTTAACTGCTGCAGACAAAAATTGTTACAGTGTCTCTGCCTCTGATTTAAGTATTTCCCTCACATCCTGATTGTCCTTGTCTTCACTTCCCACTGTCCTTGGAATAAAGTCGGGTAGCAGTGGTAGCTGCTTTTGTCTGCAGCTGCCCTGGTATAAGCTTCTTTGTGTTTTTGCTCACTTGAAGCCACACAGGTTGGACCATAATGTCCAAGTTCAGGTTACCCTGAGTGGACTGTAGCACTCAGCTGTGTTCAAATGGTGTGGATGGTGTTGTGGGCTCTGTCTAAACTCATAGGAAGAGCATCACCCCTACCTCGTTTACATTTAATTTGATTTTAGGGAGACTGAGAGTGTTATGGATCCAATTACTCTCACCTGTAAGGCTGGCTGCACCCTTGTCCCAGAAGAGGACTGAATGGTGAAGGCAACCTTGTACTAGAGGCTGAATGGCAGAAATCCACAGGGATAATACAAAATAACAGAGGCCTTGGGGAAGAAGGAGGAGGTGGAGTAGAGAGTAGGAGAGGCAAAGCACAAAGGAAAACATATTTGATGAGAAGAGCAGAGCTATTAAAAAGGGGGAAATGGTTTTAGCTTAATTATCCTGCAGAGACCTGAGGAAGCCAACAGTTCAGACTTAAAAAATAATCTGGAAATTTTGCAGTGTGTCCTCCTGGAATATTTCCCATTATACTGTTACCCTGTGAAAACCTGCTTGAACAAGCTTGTGGCATTTCTGCCTTGCTGGTGTTACCAGTCAGTGGCAGACAGACTGAAGCATTCAGAGGTGCCCAGATGTCCTTAAGTGAAATAAAACTGAGCTGGCTGTTTGAAATCTTTTGTCAATAGGTGTCACTGCTCCGCTCTTTCCACTGGCAGCTTGGAAACAACAATCTCTCCATGGAAAATTTGCTCATGTTACAGGTAGATACCTCTATTTATCCCACCTTCTCTCCCTTATTATCTTCCTCCACTAATTTCAGTGTTTCTAAACCTCTCAAGCAGCAAATCTGCTGCCATTCCTCTCAGGAAGCTAGCTTGTGCCTATTGTCAAAAGAAAACAAGCTTTTCCAGAATGTACTTGGAAGATAAGGAGGACCAGTGGGCATGGAAAACCCAGCTGAGCACAGTTCCTGAATTTCTTGCTGCCATGAAAGGTCTGGCTCTTTTATAAGGCCTCAACACCTGAACACAGAGTGGAAGCAATGCAGCATATTCCCCATATGTATTTCAGGGGCTTACAACTAAAAGTTGACTAGGTCCTGTCAGGATTTATGACTAATATTTTGGGTCTGGGGAATTAGTATGAACAAGAAAGCTCATCTTTCAGATGCATTGCATATAGAGAGGCTCTGACCTGCAGGTCCTATTCTACTTAATATATGGTAATCCAGGAAACTTTCCCCTTCATCAGTAAACATCCAGCATTCCCCAGATTCCTCCATCATTTTAAGTGAGGTCCTCCACTAAAACCTGCCACCTTTCCAGCAGCATGCAAAGCATGCAATCCTGTGGGCTCATGGGGTTTCCTCTTTCCTGAACATAGGTAAGTAATACATTAGTGTACTGACGTCTGCACAGACAAAAAATAGAAATACTCTAAAAGAAAATATTCAGCTCAGAATGTCTTTGTTTACAGCACGTAAACCTCACTAGACATACTGCCTAATACTCTCTTACAGAGCTCCTTCAAAGCATCTCCAGCAAAGTGTGACTGTGCTGTTCCAAGGGTGGAGAAGGTATGTAGAAAATCACACAGAGACAGATTATTTACAAGCCTTCATTAAATCTGTCAGTAGCAGAACAGGTCACCATCAAAAAGGAGCAGTGGAACTTACAGTGACAAAGGCAACCAAGGCAGAATTAAGCTCTAAACTAGTCTGTGTTTAATGAAGAAGCACAGCTCCTCTCCCACTGGCAGGATCAGGTGCTACCTGAGACTACTCAGATCCTGCAGGATGGCTCTATCAACCCCCTGATTTTGACCTGGCTGGGCTGCCTCTGCCTTCTATGGGCTGCAATACCTCTGGTCCTGGGCTCAAGTGCTCTTGCATCTTCCCAGGGACTGGGATGCAACACAGCCCAGAGCATTTGGGGCTGCCAGCTCCAGGAAGGACCATCACTGTTCTTGCAGTGTGGCTGGCAGAAGGCAAACGCAACGAACACTGTCCCTGACCACCCCAGGACCATTAGGGACTGCAGCTCAGAGCACAGCTGTGAGTACTCTTCCAGTCCTTTACCTTGTTCGCGCCATCACGTTGTTCTTCTTGGGCTGCTGATTAACTGGGCTTCCCATGTTGCCATTCTTCAGGGACCCCTTCCGAGCCAGCTCCCTCTGCTTCTCTGCACAGGAGATAGGAATGGGAAAAGCAAAATTAGAGCAGCAGCCTAGCTGGCAACCACAAGAAGAAACCCAGATCTGGTAGAGGCAAAAGGCACAGCAGAATTAACAGCAAAGGACATGAGCTTGCCACTTCTTATGAAGGGATGCTGTAAAGGCTGGATGAGCTGTGTTCCACTTTCTCCAAGATCACCAGGGACTAAAACTAATCTACCTTCACTCATAGCAGCCTTTTGACAGGGAGCACACTAAAATCTGGGTCTCCAAGACCCATAAGGTCTTGGAGCTTCTGGATGAAACCCAGCTGAGGCAGACAAGAGGCACAGACCTTGTGCCTATCTGCAGCCAGTTTCTGCAGGGACTCCAATACCATGCTGTACTAATATGACTCTGCTTCTAGCAGGGATGGGAACCCAGGCATGTATATAAATTGATATTAAATTTTCTGATTGAAATTCCTTCCTTGTTTCTTGTGGAGGATCAGTTGCATTGAGTTACCAGCTAGTCACAAAAGTTGAGCTAACTGCCCCAACCTCATCGTGTAACAGCAGGCAAGGCTTGTATGGAAAAGCTGAGCTTAGAGCCAGTAAGGCAGGAATGAGAATAGCTAAAAAAAAATTCTCCAGAGTGTGAGAAAATGCTAGAAACTACTTTTGTGGCATGCCTAAATAACAGGTGTACCAGACTGCTTGCTGATAAATCTGAATAGTGAATTTGTTTTGGTTTGCCCTCTCCTGCAATGTGAATTCTGTTGTTGGGTTGTGTTTCTTCTGCAGATTTTATTTCCACTTGGAGAGAAGAGCAGCTTTTCTCACTTGTTGTGGAAAAGCAGCATGCTTCTACAGCGTGCAAGTTCAAGGTGAGCCAACACTTTCCCTTCCTCACAAGTCAGAGCAGGGGGACACACATCCAAGGCTCCCTTTCTTAATGGAGAAATAAACAGCAGGGATACCTGGAGATTGCTATGATGAGGAACATAGAGACAAGAATACATACACTTGCAAACCATACCCAGCCTGCTCCTGCTGACAGCAGAGGTGAATAAATGCACATGGAACTTGGCAGGAAAAGGATTGGATTAATAACTCACTCTGGCTTGAGCAACTTGAGAGACTGATTCAGGATCGAAATCAAAACCTTAAATCAGAGTAATTTCTCAGTATGGAATTTGGAAATGCATTGGTTACCTCTGTCTCCAGAATAAAGGACTGATATTTTGCAGGCCACATGAATTTGGCTGTTCAGAGAGAGATAAAGCAAGACTATGAAGGCAAATACCTACAACATGAAATACAACCTGATTTCCACTCATCTCCATCAGAAGCTCCAGTGCTGACCACAAATACACAGCACTGAGACAAGCTGCCAATGCTTTATGATGCTGATGAAATGGTTACAGGGGGCTGAATACACTGTGAGTGCAGGTGTGATGGCTCACAGCAATCATCAGCAGGGTTGAAACCCAGATTCCTTCTGGCTTTTCACTAATTTTCCAGACAGAAGCTTCCTTCAAGAAGCAGGATAGAGCAGAGAAGGTTGGGAAGGCATGAAGCAGTTTGTGTTTGCCTTTGACATTACAAAACATGTTCAATTAGGAGTCTGAAGATCCTGTCTGATGATTAGCAGAATCACTGTGTTGGGTGATGTATTCAGTTTGTGTGCAAGTTTTTGGTAGTGGAGGGTTGCACAGGTGGGTTCTGTGAGAAGCTTCTAGATGTTTCCCTGTGTCTAACAGAGCCAATGCTAGCAAGCTCCAACACAGACCTGCTGCTGGGCATGGCTGGGCTCATTAGCAATGGTGGTAGAGACTCTGGGATAACACAGTTAGGAAAGGGGGAAAAATCTTGTACAACTGCAGCCAGACAGAAGAGTGAGGGTGTGTGCAGATACCCAGGTCAGTACAGAAGCAGGAAGAGGAGCTGCTCCAGGTAGCAGAACAGATTCCCCTGCAGCCCATGGTGAGGCACCCCTGTAGCCCCTGGAGCTCCACAAAGGAGCAGAGATCCATCTGCAGTCTATGGAGGACACCACAACAGAGCAGGGTGCCTGAAAGAGGCTGTGAACCCGTGGAAAGCCCATGTTATTTCTGTGTTTTCACTCCTCTGTCCAGATGAGTAATAGAAAAGCTTTGATTGGCTCCTGCTGTCCAGCGAGGGTCACCCCACCACAGGTAGTCTACTCATCTCCATGCTTGAGTGAAGCAAAGCAGCAGTTTTCTGTTTCAGTGGAGAACTTGGAGAATACAGACAGCTGTGCTGTCAGTCTGACTCACGGGGGAATTTGGCTGCACCGGTTCCACTTCAGCTAATCCTGGATGTTGTGTCAGAAGAAGAACACATGGAGCACGTGAGTGTGTGTGTGAGGAGGGGGTCCAGGATCCTTTTGACACCCCTACACTGCTCTGAACAGCATGAGGAACAGCCTTTTGTCTGGATCTGCCAACCACATCACATCTTGCTCCTCCTTTATTGTTCACCTTGTCACCTCATCTTTGAGACACTCTGTCCCTTATGACATAAAAATCATTTCAGAGAAGATGCATCTGCTTAAAGAGCAAACTATTGCTTTCCTGCTAGCCCCACACTATCCTGTGCTGCTTGTTGACTCCATCTGTGTCATTCAGCATCTCCTCCAAGTGCTGTTTCAAAGTAAGCTCTGCTGGTGACAAGACAACAGCCAAGCAGACTATGGAGCATTCAGTGAGGCAGGGAAAACACCTAAGTAAAAAGCAGCAAAGGAAATGCATGCTGCAGACACAATCAGCACCACAAGTGGCCCAGCCTTGTGTCCTGCCTGGCAGTGGTCTCCTATTATAGTTGCCTGCAAAATTAATAAGAAGGTGCCCCAGCATGCCAAACACTCAGCAAACTGTTCTTGTCCCAGTATTCACTCACCTGATCTGGGACATGTTAGAGGATGGATGGACAGACAACTGCATGCTGACAAGTGACACACATCCACACAGGGAGCCTCTCTGGGGAGAGTCAAGAGGGGGCTGAATTCTCCCCTTATCATGGGAACACCTACTGCCCTAATGAAAGATTTCAAGCACTGCTTGAGATGATTTAGTGCAATCTAAAATGGTTACCTGTTCAACTGGCAGGGTGTGTCTAGCTGCTTTCTGATGAGAGAAAATAGTAACGGACCATGGGAAGCAGAATGGACTTAACATGAATGTGTCTAAATTAAAAATCAGACTTGAATGAATCCTTAAAATTATTTCTCTGGTTTCAGCATTTAAACAAAATCATAATCAGTTTTAATAACACTTCCAAGGTTTTTTAATAAATTAAATGCTGAACAGTTTGTTTGGAGCATGTTGCTATGTAGGGGTGGGCTTGCTTTTGCCTACTATCTTCCCCAAATGAGAAATGCCAAAAGTAGTCATATGCTTGAGTCTCCTGCAGAACTGCTCCTTTTGTGACATGAGACAAAGCAGACAATGCAGGAATCTGGTGAACATCATGCTGTACTATGCTGAAGAGATATTTGAAGAATCAGACACCCCAAATCCGCATTTTCCATTTGTCCCGAGATAGTGGGTGAGTCTGGCTATGATCAGACATGGTGGGTGGAGAGTGGTTTAGGATGCCATTGTCACACTGTCACTGTGCTTGACTACCTGCAGCCCCCTCAGCTGAGGCAGCCTGACTGGCACAAACACTCTTTTATGGCAGATGAGGCTGATTTGCCTCCTTTGCACTGCGGGGGGGAACAAGCAGATGCTGACTGCTCCAGTCTCTTTGCTGAGAGCTGCTTGTGAATCTGCCCGACTAGGAGAAGATGGAGCTTCCTGCTATGGGGACAGTGCAGTGTGGACCCATGGATTTGCTGAAGTGGCAAGACAAAGAGAAATTATTCCAGTGTGACAGAACTGTATTTTTTCATTTTCAAGGTTGATGAGATGAGATTTTGCGATGCATTTCTCTCTCTGTCTCCCACAGTCAGCTAAATTGTTTCTGAGGCTGAGGGCTCTGATTCCCTGATGAATTCTAATTTCTCAAGTAAGCTGAGAATTTAAATTACACACTAAATGAAATTAATACGTCTGCTCAAATTCTGCTGAATGATGAACAGATTCATGAACAAATTAAAGGAGAAAGAATGAAATGCTGTCTACAGCTTCTTCAAGCCCAAGTCTTGATTTCAGTTCACTTGCATCGCTTAGCTGGGGGACATTAGGATGAATCTAGGTAACACTGAAATCTTCTCCACCTTTCACCTCTGACAGACAGTACTTGTCAGGGAGGACTGTGCCACTGCTTGGAGAGGATTTCAGGGTACATACATAAATTCGGGCTTTGCCTGCAGGCTGCATGGAAAGGAAGGTGTAAGGAAGTTGTGTGTTAGGACCACGCTGATCCCAGTGCTCCCTGCAGTGTAAGTATGACCATGTGGCTGGCGTTAGTGCAGATGATGGCTGTGCCTACCTGCACTGAGAAAAAAAGGCAAAAGAAAAGTGATTTTTACTAAACAGGTGTAGCAGAAACAAAAAGGACCTATCTGTGGCCAGTCCCCTACGGTGAACATGGGGACTAAAGTTTCAAGCTGATACAGGCCAGGCATCAGCCCTGATTACTCACGACATCGGAATAAGGATATCGTTTCACTGGTTTCAGAAAAGACTGTTCAGATAGCAAGGGTCAGACTGCTATGTCACCCAACTACCAACCTGGGTGAGACACAGTATTCTTAGCTGAAGCATGTCATTTTCCTGACCCAGACAATCTTGGGGAAAATAGTGAACTATTTTCTAGTTTCTCCAGCTATATGAACTGGTTAGAAAGAATCAGTGTATGAATCTGTCTTCCAAGGTCCCTCTAGGACCAGGTTTTAAAGATCAAATAGCAGCATTTCCATATGTTCTGTTTATCTGGCTGTTGCTCTGTGTCTTTGGCATGGCTGAGAAGTGGCACAAACAGAAGTGGGCTGGGAGAGGTTCTAAGCTCCCTTCAGCTCCCAAGAAGGTCTGATCTAGAACTGGTAAAGGACCTAGGGACTACAAAGTCAATGTTTGTATCTGCTGTGTAAGGATGCAGCCCTTAACTTCCTGCATGGGAGCTACTATCAGCAGCAGCCAGGGCACTGCATGCACAGCAGGGCAGGGCTCATCCTGAGGTAGTGCTCAGCTAGAATGCTGCCTGGGCAAGTTACTGAGAGGTTTTAGAGGGCCTGGGTGATTTTATTTTGCACTTCCCTTCAGAAAACATGCTCCAGAACATCACACTATTTCTTAGCACAGAGGAAAACATGTACGGGAGTGCTCCAGTCCCAGCCAAAGCTATCATCTACTTAAACCACACATCTCCAGAAGTGGCTTTATGTTCCCAGTAGCATGTCCTCATTCCCTAGCCATGCTATCCCAGCCCCACATCTCATGTTTCGGACCCTCATGTGATTATGGGAAGGAATGGCTTCTCTGCTTCTGCCCACTATTTGGCTTAGCCCCAGAAGAGAGCAGATAATTTCCTGCAATGAAAACCTCATGGCTGTACACTTCAGTAAAAAAAATAAAACCAAAAAAAAAAAAACAAAGCAACACTATTTTGAACACAGAGAGCATTTTACCTCTACATGGCTTAATACAGTAGTGAATAATCTTTGTAAAACAGTAAAATGTGTTTTACTGCTGGCAGAAACTACATAACTGGTTTAGCTTAAAGCCATGTAGAGGATCTGTGGCAGCAGGGGAGCACAGAACCAGGATTCCTGCTCCCAGCTCTCTGCTCGAGCTGTCTCTGCAGCCATTTTATGCAGACAGGTTGCGAGCGTGTAGCAGCAGGCAGCAATTAATCTCTCTTCATCTTTCAACACCTTTCTGTACTGATTTCAAAGGCATCTATTGTCGCAGCTCCTACCTCACAAGGGCATTTATTTTGTTCTCATTCAGCATGTGCTTTTTCACTTAATTTTAAAGGATTGAGATTTTTATTCCTAATGGCTGCAAAATATTGGATGGAAGGATTTCATTTATCACTGTCAAAACTGGAATATATGAACAGCACTGGTGATATTTAAATGTAATTTTTTTTCCATTTTCCACATTTACCTTCAGAAAGGGACTTGTATGGTATTTTCATTTACTTTTCAAAGAATATTTTACCTGCCAGCCAGAAGAATAAAGTTAGATATCTGGGGAAGCATTTGCATCCTGACAAGCACAGCTAAAATATTTCTGTTTACAAACTGATTTCTGAAAGACCTAATCCATAAAACTGAGCTATGCTTGCTTTTAAGATATTTTAAAGGGACAAAGAGAATTAATTTACTTCACCTGGGGAGAACTTCTATAAATGCCCCCTCATTAGTTTTACTCAACTGAACACAGGTTTAAGTCAAAGCCATTTGCTTGACCTTGCTAAATGGTATGACAGACAAAAACAAAGGGGAAAGAAAACCAAAAAAGGGAGACTTTTAAGAGCAATTTAGCTCTCTTCATTTAAATAATTAAATTCACTTAAAACATCACTTATGCTATAGGCACAATCTACAGACACACAGAGGTAATATTAATGCCTACATCACATTTATTATGAGTTCTGATGTTCTGTGAAGAAGCATTAAGGTTACTGGTGCATGTACTAAATGTGATGTGTATTCAGAAGAGTAGTAGGACAAACTTGCTTAGCTGAATATTCACAGCATTTGGTTACACAGGTTGTCATCATACAGTGTCTATTTGTATTAAAAAACATAAAACATTGTTACTAGAGTCTGACATCAGTAGGCTTGAACTGCATAGACACTTAGTCAAATGTCCACCCTTTCATGCCAAAGGTTGGTCTATGGGAGAGCACATGTGTTATACTGCCTTCATAAACCACAGATTTAAAATAATAATAAAAAAACTATTTAAAATATTTGAATATGTTGTCATTGTGAAAGCTTTCACTGACTGGCAGAGAGCCCTGCTTGGAATGACTTATTGAATTCCATCTGTAGGCAAACAAATAAAGCCCTAAGTGATAATGCAACAGGCAGCACACAAGCTTAGAAGGGACTCACAGCCTGCTGTTTCCAGCATTGTGCTTGCAAAGGAGTCTTGGCCTTTTCTTTTACCAGCACTGAACTGCAGCTGACAGTAAAAGCCGTGTTTCTGGCTTTAGTTATCAGCAAAAATGTATATTTGATCCGTTTTGCTTTATCATCTGCTGCATTTGGTTTCCATGAACCTATGTACTTCAAACGAAATTCTGTATTTTCTGTCTAGTAAGATGAAAGCAGATGGAGACAGGTAACTAGGCTGGTTAACACGACTGTTTTCTTCTCTGGAAAAGTAAAGAAAGAGAGTCAATAGTGAGCAGAGTATTGGCAGGGCATGTCACCTCCAATTACTCTGCTCCCCAGAACGGGACTTTCAGGCATTGTTTCACTGGAAGAATTGCCTGTTTACTATGCAAATCTACAGGAGAACAGGATATGCACAGCTCAGGGTGCCTCTTCCTGCTAATTCAATTAGTGAGCTGCAGTCCTGGGTACTTGGCTCAGCTGGAGCTGTCCCACACAGCAGCCTGCTCCCCTAACAGGATTACTGACCTGATCCCTCCTCCGAGGGGCTGCCACAATCTGGAAATTTGACATACAGCCTCAGAGCTCAATTAGTTATTTAATAAGTTTATGATTAACCAATCTGCTGATTAAGCTTTCATTAATTAGGTTGGTGGGAATTCTGTTTCAGAGGGATGGTGGACTCTATTGTCTCAGAGCAGGGTTGGAGAGCCCTTGTGTTTCGCATGCCCTGACATTTCTCTTTACTGCTCCAGAAATGCCTGCAAAAGCAGATGGAGACAGGTAACTAGGCTAGTTAACACGACAGTTTTCTTCCCTGGAAAAGGTAAAGAGAGTCAATAGTGAGCAGAGTATTGTCAGGGCATGTCACCTCCAATTACTCTGCTGCCCAGAAGGGGACTTGGGTGGCACCTGGGGCTGCTGCCAGATCACTGGGGCATGGTGACCCTCGAGGACAGCTCAGTATTGAGGCCTGGTTGTTACACCTGGAGCAGTTCAAAGGCTCCTGCTCCTCTCTTCTCCTCTCTTCTGATGTCTTGCAGATGTAAGGAGGCAGGCAGGGTTTATCCAGGGCAGCTGGAGACCTTACAAGTACAGTTTCAAAGGGCCTGGTCTGTCATTTTGGTATTTTGATTGGGGTGGGTGGCTCACCTCAGAGGAGAGTGGGAACTCCTTTCCTCTTTCTCTTTCTTTAAGAAAGAGTTTAGAGAAAGCTCATGGCTTCATCTCTGGCTTTGTTCTGTGGTTATTGCTCTGATGGATGGGGCTCAGTGGATGCTGCAACCTGCTCCCTGCAGGATGCCTTGGCTGAGAGGGCAGGGTGCTGCCACCTTCCTCCTCCAGGCTGGCCCCTGCTTTGGTAGAGAAAACAGGACTGGGCTCAGGGATTATCCCAAACCAGAATAAATTATTACATCTTTTCCCATCTGCAAGGGATGCTCTGTCTTCTTTCTTAGGCAGAGCTGGTATCTTTGGGTGTTAGACACCAGAGGATGGCAAAGGGGATGGCAATCAACTGTTTCATGTTCCTTAACGTCCTCATGTCACAGGTGCAAGGCTGAAGGTTTGGCAGCTGCCTTCTCCTTACACCTCTCAAAAGGATTGGTGACAAAACACAGCCATGCTTCTAAGTGGCAGAGGGAAACAGGACTGGCCAGAGAAAACTCAGGCCCCTGCTGAAATCCCTGAGAAAGAGTCTTGAAAGACAAGATGAAAGACAAAATTCTGGCTGTAGCAGCTTTAAGAGCTGCAGGAGAGGAAGCAGGGCTGGGGAATGACAGATGCCATCCCTACTGCAGAGCCCTGCAGCTGGAAATCAGACATGTGCACTGCTGAGCTGCAGCCTCAGTCAAAGGGGCTTGGAGAGCTCAAAGGGGCTCAGGGAAAGCCTTGCTCATGCTGAAGAAAGCAGTAATGTGCTGGGAAAGATGATGACAATTTTTAACACAGATCTGCAACATGACAAGTTTATGTCATGGTTTAGTATTTCAATGCTGATGTATTTCATGCTTTTGTGGCCCTTTTTTGGTGGGGCAGTAGTGCTCAGAAGAAGTTTGTTACCACAAGCTTCCAGCTGCTGGCATGTCCCTTTAGGGCTGAGGTTATGGCACTGCCACCCTAGCCCTGCTCACCACAGGCAGCCTCAAAGCAGAAAGGATGGGTGCTAAAGCACTGCTGGCTTGAGCAAGGTTTTACATTGCTTTCGGGGGCCTATAAGTGGGAATTTAGGCAAAGGGGAGGCGGGTGTTAGCAAGAGTGAATGTGAGCCCCCTTCTGTCATGCCTCACACTACTGACCTTGCAAAGACTCATGCCTTTTGATTGGCAAATGGGCCCACCTCCTTCAAACAGCTGGCAGGGGAGGTTCCTGATTCTGCCTCCCAGCTGCCTGCTCTCAACACCGTGGCACTAAATGAGACTGCTGGCAATGCTGCAGCTGCCACGTCCCTGCTATCTGACCCTCTCTCCTAAATGAACCACTGAGGCAGAAATTCTGGCAGACCAACGTTTTTACCTCCCTCCTGAATGGCCAGCTGTATGCACTGAAGGAAGGGAAAAAATCCCAGCTTGGATTTGCTTATCAAAAGACCATTAGCTAAGGATTTTCTAAAGCATTTCTAAAAGAAAAGGAAGGAGACATGCAAAAGCAATACAAGAATTATCATAATTTTTGTACTCCTTGCATGCCTGGGTCAGGTATATGTTGGGCCACAGTGAGCACATGTTCAGCTTCACTTGGCATATTTGAGAGCTAAAATTGCCAACTGCATACGAACATAAGATTTATTGTTGTACAGCTATCTGTTTGGCTGCCTGACTGGAGCTGTGGTAAGATGAAAGGAACAACAGAGTTGTAAGAGTAGTAGAAAAGAGTAGAGAAACAGCCTGAGGGTGTCAGCAAGCAAGGCTTTATTGCAGTAGAGCTAAGGGACTAAGGAGTGTGCATAGAAGACACAGTGGCTTGCCTGAGGAAATTAAGACAAAAGAGAAGCTGTGCATAAGGACTACAGGCAGTTAGAATGGTGGATGTTTCAGTGATGTTCCTTTTAATTACAATTTCAGTTTGAATTATCTTTCAATAATTAAGATATACAACAGGCTTTAAACTTTTGTATATAGAGAGACCTAAGCACAGTGAAAGTGGATTTAATGACAAAAAAGGGAAGTGAAGAGGGTCAAGATATAAAAAGGACTTTTTAAGGGTCAGGGACCTTATTAGGGGCTTTATAAGAAATGACTTGCCTTCTCTTCAGTCAGATTGTGTCACTGGGTGGACAGACAGAGGTGAAGAAGAGATGATGGTGGGAAGATGCTGGCTGGTTGCTGATGGAGCAGGCAGAATGCGCAAGGAACAAAATCCTGCAGACTCCAAAAGACATGACAGCAGGGAAGTATAACCTCAAGGCATGCTGAGATTTTAGAGAGTCTTTGCAAAGATGCAAGCTTGCTCTGTGTGTCTTTTTGCTATGCATTCTCATAAAAGAATCTAGTTTTCCATTTATAATCTGATTTGAATCAAGAACAGAGGTTTCCATTGCCAATCAACTGTATGCTGGTTAACACTATCAACTGTTGTCTTTTTTTGCCTCATTATTTCTCTCCACACAAGCATCAGGAACTTTTAGGTCATACTGTATCTCAAATTACCCTGGGGACAGAAAACAAAGGCATCAGGTTTATCTGTCCTTAAGACAACTTCACTTGTGAAGTGACATCAGAAACTCATTCTGAATTGGAATGTCTGCAGGAGAGATGTCTGCAGAGAGTGGGAATGAGACACTGGGTCCCCTGAGGGAAGAAGTTCAAGTGCAGGGAGGATGGAGAAGATGTGGTGTCTACACACAGACACATGGATGTTCAGTGACTCAAGTTTGGAATCTCTTTCTCTCACACTGTGCTGGAAGGAGCCTGGTTTTTGCCAAGACCCAGACAGAAACAGCATTAACACTCAGCTTTCCGGACAGCCTCTCCACCCCACTGATGCTGGCACAGTCAGTGCTGAAAAAGGAAAAGCTGTGAGCAGAGGGAAAGCAGGGCAGAAAATATTCTCTGCTTTCTTGGAGGCTTCTAACAGCTGCATTTGTGAGGTGAATGGAAGGCTAATAGCAGGCTTCAAGGAATAAAAAACCTTTAACTCCTCTTCAGCAGAGGTATGGAGGAAGCCCAGGGACTGACAGCCTTGTCCTTTCCAGGGATGCCACAAAAGCCAAAATCTGAGGATTTTGGCTTCCTGGGATCTGAGGAACTGTCTTTGACAGAGCTTCTCCTTGGGCAGTATGTGCACTGGGAGAAGGAGAGTAAGGTTCATAATTTTCTGATCACTCAGTAAACAATCCAGGAAAGCCATCTGATTCAGGAGACACGTCCTGACTTGGAACTCATAGGGATAAAAATGAGAACAAACAGAAAAGGAACTCAAAGTAGCAATTTTCTATCTCCTGCATCTGTTCCCTGAGCACCTGAAGTCATATTGACTTGGTCTGATGACAGAAACAAGGTTTCTTCCTGCCAGGTCTCCAGGGTCCACTAAAATATAAAGGAAAGCAAGCTGCATCTCCTCCCCTGACCACAGGATGACAAAGCTGTCAGAACAGCTCTGACAGTGTCACGCCTGCAGCAATGTCTGCTGAAAAAACCACAGAGAGTCACTGCTCTTCTACATCCCTCTGGAGAGAACTGTACTGGAAACCGGAGCCAGAAAGTATTTTCTTCTGTGAATTTAATTTATTTCATGCTTAAAAGCAGCGAATTGGAATAAACAACACCTCCAACAAAGTGTCCCTGCTTTGTCTGTTCTGGAGAGGGTGCTTTGTAGTGGCAAATAATAGTAACATGGAGAGGTGAATTTGGGGGTTAAATCTAACACACCTTGCTCACTGGTAAGGAAAGTGACTGTGGTGTTTGTACTTCACTTGCAGTGTTAAGTGCACTCTGCTTACTTTGGCTGACCTTGAGAAAAATAGTACTTAGGATTTACTGCTGGCTTCATAACCTGATCATATGGAACAGACCTCATGAAGGTCAACCAACATCTAACAACAGTACGAGGAGCTGGGGATGTGAAGTAAAAGTGAAAGATAATAGCACACGTCAGTGGTAGATAGTGCCCAGGGGGCACTATCTGGAAATCTCTGGGGACCACTTGAAAACAATTGGGTCACTTCAACACTGCTGGACTGGCAGAGGGATCTGTATGTAGCAGACCCCAGAGGCTATGACGGACTGTCCTGAATAATATTTTTTTTTAGTGATATTTGTTTAAAAATCATGTACTTCTGAGTTTTAGTTTTTAGGACCTCAAATACTCTCTGTTTAATTTTTTTACAATTCTGTGATCCTGCCTCTGAATTATAGAGCTGGTCTGTGAGGTCTGGCAAGTTGTTCTTTTATTGCATCCTGCCTTTGAAAAGTTTTAGTATGGTTCTCTAACCTTGTTAGATGTTTTGTTTGAACAATCAGCTTTGTTCTGAACTCTTGGACCATGAGGGAGTATTTATTTTTTCTGGACATCAGTTTGCTGCAGACCAACATTCACTTTTTCCCAAGGCAAGCTCTACACATTTAACAGTCTTGAACACCTGCCCACTCCCTCCACTCCTGCCCTAAAATCTTCTTAAGGAGATCAAAATAGTCAACCTCATGCCTTTTCACATTAAAAGAGTCAACCTCACCCTCCAGGATGGATTTTAATCTTCTTTGATTCAAATCCATTCCCTCATTCTACAGGGAAAAAAGTATGGAATTCATAAAGGAAGAAATGTGGGATGGAATGACTCATTTCCTTTTGTTTTCTCCTGTGTCTTCTTACATTATTTGTGGCATGCAGCAGGTAGGGATCTGTGTGTGACAACCAGCCTCTGGGTCATGATCTCTTTCTGCAAATCCCCTTAAAAATCCAGACCACAGATGAAAAGAATCCCTTTGCCAATCTAAGATAAAAGTGTCTTTCCCAAAGGCTAGTTGAGACATGACCAACACCAAGAACAGCTCAAATTAGTCTAAGAAATGGAGATGTTGCACAGCCACCTTGAGACTGTCACCTCACACAAACACATGCACGAACACTTTAATTTGGTTCTGCTTTGTACACTCTATTAGTGCCCTGTGCTAATGCCCCAATGTTTTGCTAGGACATAGTAGGTAGAAAAAATCACCTGCTTGCTCATATTACAAAATCATTCAGCATTGAGGAATGCAAATTAGGAAACATATCTGTAAAAGAACCCATCTCCTTGTCTCTGCACTGGAATCAGTAAGAGATACAAGCAAAAGAGAAAATTAGTTTTAACATGTTTTTAAAATCAATCAAGAAGGTTTGGTGAATTAAAGAGAAAAAAAGAAAAAGAAGTAATTAAAACTTAAAAAGAACATTCATAAGAGTGAAAATCAAGCAGCAGTTGTGTTTTTCTTGTTTACCAGATGACATATCAGAGGACTGCTTTATACCAGTTCATGCAAGTCACCTAAGTCTACCTCTGCAAATCCAGGAATCCAAAGGTCTAACTAGACAAAATGGGGTTTTTTTTGTTTGTTTGTTTTTTGGGGTTTTTGTTTGTTTGTTTTGGTAATGAGCAGAAAGTACATGATATCTTAAAAAAACAACCTGGAGTCCTAACCAGAAGCAGGATCACAGTTTTCTAGTCCTGCTCAAAGCAGCATCAACTATGGGATCAGACTGGGCTGCTCAGAGCTTTATTCGGTCAGATTTTCAAAGCCTTCAGGGTTGAAGATGGCACGATCTCCCCAGGAAACATTTTTCATGCTTGACTGTCCTCATGGTGAAAAAAGATTTCTGCAAGGTGAGAAAAGTAATAGGCTGGGAATGAAGTACCCACTGATGCTCCAGACAATTTACTGCCAGCTCAGGCATGATGCGATCATTCCTCAATAGCAGAGAGGAAGTTTCACATGAAGCTTTTCCTCAGAACTCCAAAGTCCTGGTCATGTCCCATGTGATGATCATAACCAGGTAAATGCAGACAACTGGCATGATGTTTTGCTCCCTTTAGCCCTGCCCTTTTCCTGCTCTCTATCTGCCCTGCTTTGAAGCAGTGATTACAGCCTACCTCTAGGTCAGATGAATGTGCTGCAGAGGGTTCAATTCACTTTGTCAACAAGACCCTGAGCAGCCACAGCCTTCTCTAATCATGACTCTCATTTCCAGGGAGATGGGAACTCCCCAGTACCCAGGAATGTTTAACTGCAGATAGAAAAAAGCACACTGCCAACAAAGGAGCTAAGATCGTCTCCTTTCGTTGATCTACCTGTTCCAATGAAGGACAGGAAACCCAAAGGACCCAAAGTCAAATTCAAGGACTGTGGTGTATCGTAGCTTTTCTGCACACAGGTAAACGTGAGTCAGCTATGTGAGCTTGGGAGAACTAAAAACATGACATTTGCTTGCACAGAAATAACTATGCCAAAGTTTTGCTTTCACATTTTGCTTCAACTCCTGCCCTACAGATCAGAGGCTGCATAAAGCCACACTTCAACCTGAGAGCTGAAGCATTCAGGCAGAAAAAGAAACTGGACTTGAATCTTTCATGTTCTGGCTGAAAGTCAGTAGCTAAAAAAGGCATAACTGCTTTATGACTTGAGTCTCCCAGACTTTTTACGGTCAAAACCACCTTGTGAATTAGACATGAATTTGTGAAGAATTCTGGAGCCATCAGTTATACGTTCTTTTAGTCAACTTTAAAAAAAAACAGTGCTATGATTTCCTAGGAAGTCTAAGTCCAGGATACCTTTCTTTTAAAAAATGTAAGCAAACCTGAAAATCCAAATTTTAAAGGCAGCCTCCATCATTGACTCAAACTACCCATGCTTGACAGCATCACTTTAAATATTTGGTATGCTTGCCCTGTTCAAGATGCACTTTTTGCAGTGTCATTCATAATGTCAAACATGGTTTCTCAGATGAACTTACACAAAGTACAATTGTCTTGTTTGTACTTCTCATCTGTTCTCTCAATTTTCTAGTTCTAGAACCAGCATTTAAAGTAATTTGTAGAAAATCTTTCCTTTTTTTTAAAAAAACAGCTCTTACTTTCAGGCAGGGTAGTGATTGGGAAGAGAGAGGGGCTGCTTTCTGGCACCTGTGAGATTGGGAGCTGAGTTGCAGCCAAGGGGCTGCCAGCAGCCCACAACTCTGAAACACCTGGCGTGCTTAAACCTTCTTCTCACAGCCAGCTCACAGTTTACTCGTGGCAGAAAGCAGTTTAAAACTCATGAGCTTCAGACTAGTGAGCTAGGCAGAACTGCACCATTCCTCCAGAACACATTAGCACCTGCTGACTTGATTGTACCGATTTCGCAGCCATGATGAAAAAAAGAGGGTATGTGGGTTCTGTGGAAAAAGTGGGGATTGCCTTCCATTTACAACAGAATACAGAAAAAAAATATCAAAGTTATAGCAAAAAACAAGATGGTTTGGGGTTTACAGTAGAGTTATCTTAAAGCCCTGTAGAGGATTTATTTTATTGTGCTATAAACAGTGTTACTTTATGAGACAAACAGTGGAACATTCACAAAGACAGGCTGAATCAATTCAAGCTCCTGTCATGGTAAGCAGCAAGAGGGATAAAAAAGGCAGAGAGCTAAGGAAAATAAAATTTGGGCAGAGTTCACAGGTGAAAGGGATATGAAGAGGAAGGAAGGCAGGAGTCACTGAGAAAAATGGCTCAGCTGTGCAGTCTCTAAAACTGAGATGTATGATTTCGCTGATGCAGAAAGTGGGAGGAAGCCTGGGAGAGGAACAGTTTGCAAAGCAGTGTGGAGACAACAGGAGTCTACTACTAGTAGGAGGTAGACACAAACAGATCACAATTATTACACAGGTTGGAGATGACAAAGACTTGGTTCCATCTGCCAGGAATGTGTGTATTACCCCTCCTTTCCACTTGTAACTGCACCTGGAAAAAGCATATTGTCTATGGGGCATGTTTTCCTAAAAATCAGTTAAGAAAGTGGGACAATGCTCAAACGTTTTAAAATTTGATCAACAAGTCCTGCTTTTCCTTCTGGAAGATGCTTCAAAAAAGATTACCACAGCTATTTTGCACAGTACCAGGCTGCAAAGTCTCATTTCCATGAGTGATGCAGAAAAGCATACCCTCAGCACAAGCTACTCAGCCATGATGCAGGCACCACTTAAAGCTTTTTGAATGATATTTGTGTTTAACAACTAGAGAAATGTCCAATTACTGCTGTGACTTTTTTCTTAAATAAAATTTTATCATAGTAAATATACGGCATCTGTAAAAATAGCTTTATTTTCCTTGCCTGTGCCCTGCTTTATAGAGCATGATTGCCAAGTGGAACAAGGAAAGAGCTGTGCCAAAAGACTGAGGTCTGAAAGAAACAGACAGGTGCCAAATTTCTACACATGGCAGAGCAGGAAGGCTGTGGTCTTTCCTGGAGAGGTCACTGCCCTATTCCTGTCAGGAGCGAAGTGATTGTCAGGACTCTGAAGGTTCAGAGGCCTTTCTGCACAATTAGTCCTGCTATCCTCACTGCAGCTTAATTCTCACTCCTAAAGCTTCCCCATAAAGCAGTGGTGTTGGCTGGTGTAAGAGGCTGAGACACTGACAACAGCTGAAGCTGTTGAGTTGATTCTACCAATCTAGCCTAGAAAACATGTGGCCAGCACAGGCCCCTACTGCTCCATGTCTGCAACCAGCTCTCTTTCCATGAAGAAATACAGGGTGGTTTCTTCTGTGTTGCCTCCTGCCTTTGGGAACTGCTCCTCCCTAGACCTCTAGACCAAAACTGATGGACACGATGAAATGAGATTGTTGCAGACTGGCCAAAAACTGTCCTTTGTTGCTGCTGCAACAAACATTTCTTGTGGCACATCTCCCTGCCTGCCACATTAGAGCTGGGCCTTGCAGGTGGTGCTTTGGCTGCACCACTGGCTGGATCTGGAAAAATGAGGCTTTGCTGTGCACAGCTGGATGTAACACTGTCTGCTCTGCCTGGAACAAAGCCTGGGGTCACAGAAGAAGGGTTCCTTGGGTGTACCTCTGCTCATGCTCAGGTACCAGGACCACCATGGTACCCTCACCTAACAAGGACTCTACTACTGGCAGGACACATGATACGGATGACATCCTTGTCTCTTCTGCTCTCCTGCTGTGGCACACCAATGTTTCTGTGTTTTTATGAATTCTGAGGTTCCAAAGAATCCTTTCATATCTCAGAGAAGCAACATGAAGTTTTCAGGTTGCTATGAATATATTGTCTATGCATAAGGATAGCAGCTAAAAACCAAGAATTACAGTGAACTTACTATACCAGGACATGTTCCTCCCCTTTGAGAAGTGTATGTTATCTCTGTTTCATACAGCTTGATCTGCTGATGGAGCATTTTAGTTCCCCACATTCAATAAGCAGACAGTAACCTTTCCCTGTTAAGAGCTGAGAGTGCAGCACAGAGAAGACAAAATGGAAGCCCACATGATTTGAAAATCAGAACAAATTCAATTAACCATCAAGCACAGTTTAAGGCTCATCATTAATAAATCACACATATTAAATAAATGCATCACCCAACACTCTCTGGATGCTGCGGTCTGTTCTGGAGCCAATTTACATTAATTACACTGGGCTATACTTGCTTCTCTCAACTGCTAGGCAGGAACTCATCTACCTTTGGAGACATCAGAAGGAACTACAGAAATAGTAACACCTGTGTAATTCAGAACTGGGGAAATGTTACACTGTGGTGGAACAGGTGGAACCTACATTTAAGGACACAGGACTTTGAGGAGCCAGAATATAGTATTACTGCCCTTTTCTGAGTTGATTTTTTTGAAGATACCAACATCTGAGCAGGCAGCCTTATCATCTCAACTGCTGTTAATCTTTTTAATGTCAGGAACAAGCTGTAAATCACCTCTGGGGACCTCTTTCTTTTAAACCAGTTCTCTGCATGCTTCACAGGAAACAGTGATGAGAGTAAAACGTACTTGTATAATGAGACCTCTGAACAGACCACTGTGTGGTGCTGCCTGCTGGGGTTAGGCTTTGCTAGACCAGGTACTTTTTACTGTCATCACTACTTACTTTTACTGATTTTTCTTCTCATTTCTATCAGAGAATCTCAACAATATGCTCAGTTTGGTTTTCTTCACAATGTTCTGAGCTGCTTCTCATATTTGAGGTGACTTGACTGTGGTGGGTCAGACATAGAAGAGAACCTATAATTTGGAGTTCTGGGTTTCCCCTTCAGGCATAAAACCCCCATTCAGACTCTGGATGTTTTGGCCCATTCTCAATACAAAATAAAATAATATCTTCAGGACTAGCTCTCCTTCCTATACTATCAAACTGCAGGTAGCACAAAAATATGGACTGGCTAAAGAACAGCCAGGTAACACCCCTAAATTATCCCCTTACATTACAGCTTCCTTCTTCACGACTTTCTACCTGAAGGAGTATTAGCCAAGTGTGGTCTGTGCAACACAAGATGTGAGTGGGTGGGAGTCTCTTGGCTCGTGATGTGTGTTGGTACCCAGGAATGTGTCATGGGAGAGGTGCACAGACTATGGAGGGCCATGCAAGGCCAGCCAAGCCCTGGTGCAGTGGCATAACAAATCAAGCAAAATTACAGTGATACAAAAAGCCAGGTCATTTGGTGAATCTCATGCCACATCATTCCCATATGTATATGCTCGTGCTCTGCTCCTGGGATTTGCTGTCTGGAACCCCCCTTCCCTCTGTCTCACTCCCTCACACATTCCCTCCTGCCTGGGTCTGTCTGCTGAAATCCAGTGATTGCTTTGTTCCAGTTTGTCTGAACGGCTTTACTCCTTACCCAAGCCTGTCTCAGGCACCTCTTCTTTTCTGCCCCTCTACTTCTCTTCTAAGTAATCTGCAATAATATGCCTGTCAGAATGGGTTTTCTGCCCTCATCTTTGCAGCTCTGTCTGCAGACAGCCCTACTAGCCTTAATGTGATGCAGCTGCTCACTCTCTCATCCTTTCCAAAAAGAGCCTGGAAATATCCTACAGAAAGGATGCTGCCATAAATCTGTGTATTTCTCTTATAAATGGAAAGAGTAATAAGAGATGAAAAAATGTTTAAATAAATTCCTCCCAAGCTCCATGAGACTTCTGAGTGGTGGGCTGCACTACTGTCTTCAGGAAGAAAATCAATAGCAGTGCTCTATTGCTCCTGCTCTCTGGCTTCCACCCCACCCTTCCCCCTGCACAGTGCACAGACTGTGTTCAAGGAAATGGGTGCTCCCAGGGGAGCAAAATGGCTTTTTGCACTTAAGGTAATGATGTCACTTGAGGTCGCCATGCAAACAGTTATGGATATGAAAATCTGCGGCTCTGTCAACAGAGCTGGAACCTGGGGACCTAGCTTAAGAGATAGAGCCTTTTTATAAAATGTTACCCTAATTTACCTACAGAGCATCTTCCCAGAAACAACAGCTGCTGTACCTAATTAGCATTAATCACCTTGTTACAGAAAAGCAACTGGGAATAGTACAGTACTTGAAATACTGACAAAATGATACACTAATGGCATTGATCTGTCCACTCTACTTCAACTTCCCCTTTATTATTCTGCTTTCTGTATGAAAAGCTTCAGAAGTCACAAGTTTTGGAGCAGACTGGGAAGTGATGATGCAGAAAAGGAGCCACAGATGGAGGTAGATACAGAGCCCTTTAGCCTACATAAGATGCTTCCTGTCGGCTCTGTTTGTGACTGCACTTCCCAGCTCTGCATCTTGACCTGAGGCAAGAGAAGTCCTGGAAGGGGATGTCTGAGCACTGCATCCTTTTGGGCAGCACTAGGAGAGGCTGCTCTGCTGTGTGCTTTGTGGCTCTTTGATGGAGAGCTTTAAGACAAGCTCTGAACACACACCTCACCCCGGGGGAAGGGGTAAAACACCTACACTAATTGAAAGATTAATCTCAAAAGCCACACGGGGCAGTCTGTTGTTTACTGGGATCAGAGACCTTCTGTAAAGTTTCAGCCAGAAATGCACCAATTTTGTTAAGTTGAACCCAGAGGGCTTTGTAGTTCTGACTGGTAGTCCTGGTACTATTCCTCTCTGACCACAGAGCAATTCAATATCTGTCATGAATACACTGCAGCAGGCTGGAAGGCAGGAGCTAACAATACAGACATGTCATCAGCCTCTGTCCCCTGATGGATTATATCCTCCGTTCACTTCTATCTCCACCAAGATGGGGCTCAGTCACGAATTAGTTTTGTCCAAGTCAGACACACCAGGGAGCACCATTCTCTATGTCCTTGTGAGGGTGATTTTGCTACTTTTTAACCCTATCAGTTCTGCTTGGTCTAAGTGAACAGCATTCCAGTAACATCCTTGACGTGTGACTCTGTTTCTTTAGCATAGACATTCAGTTTTCACCAACTTTTATGGCCCCTTAGAGGAATCTTCCAAAACCAGTGTCTCATTCCCTATATAATCCAAGGAGAGGAGGTGCTTCCATCTAAGGCCACAGGCACCTTGGAGGGCTGAAGGCAGCTGTGAGTGTCTCTGCCTCTCTCCCACATGTTCATCTTACTGCCAGGCTCCCAGTGTGGTGGATGTGCTGATGAAGATGCCTCTGCCATAACCCTTCATCCCACCTGTTGCATGTTTTACAGCATTCCAACCAATTTCCACATTGCCCACTCTGTTTTAACACAAACTAATGTCATGACTGCTAGGAAAGACAGACACAGACTGTCTGGGTAGTGATTTCAGACCAGAGAAGGGAAATTAAAAATGCAAAATAGAAAAGCAGATGGCATAAGCTTCATTAAAATAATATCTCATCTCCTGGGAATGCTAGGAGGATCTGTTGCCTTCCAGTGGATGTGGTGCCCTGAGATTTACACTTGGGGATTATTCTGTTCCTCCTTATCATAACTCTCCTCTGTTTTCAAAAGGCTTGTGGTATGTGCTCCATCTGGATATGGCTCCTAATAAGGATGTGCTGGAGACATCTCCTAAGCACTAATGTACACCCAGCCCCCAACCCTTGCTGTCAGGAGTCTCCTTATCAATGATCTGAAAGAAAGAAAGAAGCAAGGCTGAGCATTGCAGCTCCAGATAGAAAGACAAAGTGGGAGTGCTAGAAAAGTGACAAATACATAATTAATATGGATACAGTATCAATAAAGGTTGAAAATTATGACCTGTGTGAACTCGGAGATCTTATTTCCCTTTTCTGCGAGGTTCTTTTCTTGATGTGGCCCTAGCATCAAGCACTATTATTCCATTTATGAAGCAGGTGATACCTTTAGGAACTCACTAGAAATACAAGACACCCGTGAAGTTTTTCCTGTATCTAACTGACCCCCCTCAAGCAAACATGTAGCCAAATGTATTTATTTAGAGGGGAACAAGCAACGAAGGAAAAGACCACTCAAGCAGCAGGATAAATCTGCGTGCAGTATGTGCAGTTTTCACGCTCTTTCTGTCACACTTCAATCACTGCAGTGTCTGGAAGCAAAAGTTGTATTCATGCTGGGTAGGTATTTAATTGAGCTCACTTGAACCAAGATTCCAGCAAGCACATACGACAGATTTACACACGAATCTTTGCAAACTGAAAAATGACATTTATCAACCTTCCATCAGAACATCTGACATTTGAACAATTGATTCTGGTTTAACAGTGAAAAATGCCACCATCCATATGGAAAACCTGCAATAGGATTAAGCCCCTAGTTGCTACCATCCCCAACAATGGCTTTGCCAGATAAGCTATTAAAAATTTATGTACCACCTTAACTTTTTCTAGCCTCAAAGAGATTAAAAACAACCCTGACAAGTTCAATGCGGAAGGGACAAAAAAATCTAGTCAGAGGAATGGGGGCCAGAGCTGGGAGATGCAGTGATTAAGCTTCTAGAAAATCGAAGAGGCTGTGCAGATTTTTAGAATAAGAGCAGCAGGAGCTGATGTGGATTAAAGGCATGTTACACTGGCCACAGACAATACTGTTAGTCTCATTTTGCCTCAGATGACCTAAAGCTCATCTGAGTATGGCTAAGAGTAGAGACCTGGTCCAAGTGCCACTAGGTATGTGTTCACTTCATTAAAGAGGAACACTGTTTTCACAGAGATGTGTTGGGGCAGACTTCTCTCTGGAGACAAGGCAGGAAGATGCTTGTCAGCCTTCAGGGCAATTCCTCTTCAGCAGGTAGGTTTCACCCCCTGTTATCTTCATAAGCATACTGTGGTCAGCACTGAGGTCACTTGGCAGAGGCACCAAGGGGAAAGGAGGTCCTGGGAACAGTGTGCCTCCACTACAAAAACTGCTCAAACACTTCCAGTACCTCCCTTTGACTCTTCATGCCACTCAGCACTGGCTAAATGAAAGAGAATATTTCCTATGTGGGAAAGCAGAAGTTCTGGCAGGAAGAGCTAATAATTCTCCTCTGTCTGATTCCTGGAAAAAAGTTGGTAAGTCTGCAGAAGTGTGACTGTGGCCTGTTTTCACATATTAGTCCATTTCAATAATAATAACCTTACAATCAACTGATGTAGTCATCCCCAGCTGATAAATGTCAGCTTACAGAACAGTGAGTTTCTCCTGTTCTATTTTTCTCATTTCTATTATTCCAGTTTTCATGGTTTTTTCCTCTTTGCTATTTCTGAGCCTTTACTGTACTTATTCCTCCCAAATATGCTCTACTAAATTTTCTCTGCCGACTCCTGCATTTTATGTAAAAGTCATTAATGAACATATACACAAAATGACTGTTGGAGAACTTCATTAGTAATGTCCTTTCTTCTGATACTTTCTCCTTCAACACTACCTGATGTGTACTGACTTCCCAAATTTCTCATTCTACCAGCTTTATTTATAATACTGAGATTGGTTAAAGATCTACCTCAAATTACTCTTCCATTTAATTTGTATGAATTGAACTTCTTTACCCTGAATCCAAATCTGTTTTCAATGATCTGATCTCCTAGAAAGGTGTCATGACTTACCAAAGCCCAGTCTAAAAAAGCCCCATTTCCTATCAGGTTAGTGAATCTCAGGAGGATATTTCATTGTGTAGAAAGTCAAGAATATTGCAGACTTACCAAAAATAGCATCAATTGCTCTCTAACCTGTTTCCTGGTGTTAAATTATCCAAAGCAACTACTGCAGTAGTAATTATCTGTCTAGTAACATTAAAGAACTATCTTGGAAGCGAAAAAGGATCCTGGTGGCATATGGCATGCTGGCAGTAATAATCTTTTACCAAACTATGAATTGCGCTGTCATTAACACACACTGCTGATCCCTGCCTTTTCCTGAAAAGCAGCCACTGTTTCAGAGTATTCATGACTTGCATAACCACCCTCAATCAGCAGCATCCTCTCAACGTCACTTGGTCTGATGTGAAGGACAGCCAGGGGACTCCTTCCTGCTCCTACTGGGAAATTTTCCACACTTAGATTTCCATTTTTTTTAGCAAAAAGCACACTGTTCCTTTGGCTTGTCTGTCATCAGGTTCTTGAAGCTGTGTGGCTAAATAGCTGCTCAGGTTTTGGAGGCAGACAGGCATGTGTGGATTGCTCTTGTAAGCATCAGCCTTGAAAAGAAGCAGTGTCTTGTAGTAACAGGATGATTCTGCTTCCAGAATTAAAAAATATTGCTCAGGAATAGATGAGTATTTGTGTGGGAATCTTTATGGACTTAAAAGTCCTTCATCTCACAGAAAAGCAGCACTTTTTCTGGTAGTGTCTCAACTCCCTGATCCTTTACCTTTTGTTGCAACTACTCTGCCTTCTCTTCTTTTTACAGTCCCTCCATATTATCTTCATTCTTTATTTGGCCAAGCCTTGATGTCAGCTTAATAAAAAACCTGTAGGTTTAAAAGAACTATGCCTTGCTTTTAAGGCATTGCTTCCATTCTTTACCACATCCATGGATACAGGGGCTTTACATGTTTGTAGGTCAGTTCCCTGAATCACAGCAGCAGAATCACAATGATAAAACTGCTCTGTGAGTTGCTTGAGCCTTGATGGCACGCTCAGCTACATGCACGGAGATCTGCATATGATTCTGTCTTTCAGGCCTTGGATTCAGCCTTTTCACTCTCCATCAGCACAGACTCACCTAATTTCACTTGAAGTGGAGATGGCTTATAGTTCATGGCTACAGTCTCTCCCTCTCTCGTATCACAATCTCTGTCCGAAATAGCTGCAGCTGTTGGATCCTGTTAAGAAAGAACAGAAACAAAACAGAAAGGTTTAGCTGAGAGTTCTGCAGCTCCTTCTCTGAGTGGCTATTAGGCAACTCCACTCCCTTCACATTCAGAGGGAGCAAAGAACATGCCAGTGTTTTGAACACTGATACCCAGGGGCAAAACACAGAACTTTGGAAGCACATTTATTATGTTAAAAGTACCTCTGGAAATGCCAAATTTCAACATCAGGCTTATATGATGGACGATACCAGGAATATAACGTGGATGGTGGGTCACTAGTTCAAATTCAGCCTGGGCTGGCAGTAGTCCCAAATAATTTTCACATATGATTCCTTGGGGTGTTGTATGAAACATATTTACAGTTTCAGATGAATTCCAATTAGACCACTCAACTTCAAGCTTAAAACTAAGAAGTTTGAGACCAGGTCTGTGTGGAAGTCCAGCTTGGAAGGACAGAGGACTACATGGGTAGGAGAATTCAATTTCTGCTCCCTCTTGGGATCTACTTCACGGCTGACAGGAAAAATCTGTCAGCACAGTAACTTTCACTAAAATTCCCCCCCTAGAAAACCTATCTCCCCAAACACTTTCTGCTCCAGCTTACTGGCAGACAACATGTATTGAACTCTCTGTTACAGCACATCAAAGAACTTGAGAGAGAAACAAACTACCAGCTCAGACAGTTCTACTACTGATAAAAATAACTGAGGTCCTTTCACAGCGAACTGCAAACCTGTTGGAACTCTCTCCACTTAGCACCACAATGAAAACTAAAACTAGTTTTCAAACATGTTCTTACTTCCATCTAGAAGATAGAAATCAAATTGAACATGCTGATAGATAGATGTGTATTGAATTTGGGTATATCACAGTTAGAGATGCACAGGCAAAGCAAACATTCAGCATTAGGTCCAATACATTAACAAACCATCACTTGTGAGAAATCATATAAGGCATCATAAATTAAATACTAGAATACTATTGTCTCTCTCTCAGTTTCTGGAGTTTTTATTTTGTACACAATTACATGTAAAATGCAACACATCATTTGGCACTGACACCTGTACCCAAAGCAGAGTCACTGAGTTTCAAAGCAAGATTACATCACTCTTCACTCTCAGTAAAAAAAACAATCACTTATTGAGCTACCCAGTGCACATTAGCTCTTTTAATACACTGTGCTTAGGAGATAAAATGTAATTTTTGAATTAGGCTCTAGCTTGGTGGAAACTAGTTAACATATGTAGTGCTATAACATTTTATGAAAATCCTGCTCCTTTGCACTACCCAGTAGACTTTGACAGTACTTAAAATGGATGGTGGGTACAAGACCTCACATTCAAGGACAATGCTGAACAAAAGACAATTTCTTCTGCTTTCCTCTAACTCAGTCACTGCTGCAGTTTTCCTATAATGTAGCAGTTTAGTGACTAGGTTGCAAACGAAAAAAACAGCTTCCAGGAGAACATTTAGGCATAAATCATAGACCAGTTCATGTGGTATCCTTGGAACATGAATCTGGTCTCAAATATGCCCAGATGAAGGGAATAGATGGGAATCCAAGCTGCAGGAAAGAATCTCAGGGTGTAGCCTCTCACCCTCCAGGGGAAGGGAGCACCCAAGATTTGTAGATGCTTGTGGACAAAAGGAATGTCGGAAGTTAAGAGGGTCCACAAAATCTTACAAAATTCTGTTAGTAAATTACACACTTGTTATGGAAATTGGTACATTAGTTCTTAGCCTCCTATTAAGCACCAAGCAGTGGGTTTAGGATAAAGGAGGGAGGTGAAAGGATGAAAGGAAGGGGAGAAAAAGATGAATTAAAGAGGAGCAGAAAGAAAGAAAGGAAGAAAAAGAGAGAGAGAGAGAGAATCAGCAGTCCTGGCTCCATTGCTGATGCAGATGATGGAGTGTTCAGGGTCCTGGGGTGCACACGCAGGGTTTTGTGAGGGTACCTTTTTGTAGATAAGTTTCCCTCCCTGGAGACAAGTTTCTCCCTTTCTGTGTAATTTAGTTACTGTGGAAATGGGTTGGAGGCTTCAGGGTATTTGGTGGTCTCCATATCCTCCTACATGCCTGCTTCTTGACCTCATTCCTACACCTGTACTGTGTTGTGCTAATCTCCAGGAGCCAGGATAAGGATGTTTGTCCCAGAAAAACACTGCTCTACCTCCCGGTGGCCCCTTCTCCAGCCACATTCTATTCAGTGTTCCATTCCTTAGCTGTTACTACCAACAATCCTTGGTTGGCTCCAAAGCCATCCAGCTATCAGTGTTTGAGACATTCACATGAGCTCCCTTATCTTTGAGCTTCTACACATGGGAACATCTAGATAACACAAAGGACATGTCTGTCTGTCAGACATGCTATAATCTCTCCAAGAGGGATGCCCAAATGGTGCTAAGTGGCACCATTTGAGTCCAGACTTCCTGGATGAGTACCTTTTCTCTGCCAATCTGGGAAAAGGCAGGACACAGCCATTTCTAAGGAGCATGACTCCAAGACCTGGATGCTTCCTAGGTGCTACTGGACACAATAAGGAAATCCTGTGAGCCCCAGTCTGCTGGCTGCAGGAAGGCACAGGAGTAGACATAATATGGGAACTGACACAGTGTGATGACACTGTCTCCTGTGCTGGTGCAGCCCAGCAGAGAGTACACTGAGCTCAAAGCCAGAAGTGCACATGGCAGAGAAGGGGTTTGGCCATTCCTAGACTAGCCCAGGTTCACATCATGCTAAAACTCTAAATCCAAACCAGCCCTTCCCTTTCGTGGCAAACTGATGTGCTCACACTAACTTTACCTTTGCAGGCAACCTGACATGAGACATCCATTTGCATCAACAGAGGGAGGGGAGAAATGTTCTGAGGTGCCTTTGAAGATTTGAACTCTGAGCCTGGACCAGTGAACTCAGCTGGAGAAATCTCAAAGGTGGCCTTTAGACCAAACACATAGAAAAGGCTTCCTAGGCCTCCAGAGGAAACCAAGATGATTTTCAAAGAGTGATTATTCCCATTCTGTCTAAGACACTCATCTTAAAAGGACACAAATCTGTCCTCAGAGAAGTGTTTCCCTCTCCCCGCAGTCTAGAGAGAAGGCCTGGCAGCTGGTAGAGCTTCTGACACTGGAGGTGGAAATGATGCAGAACATGGTAGCAGAGTCAGCCCTCAGAATTCTTCCCAAAGGTTTGGCATGACAGTTTTCAGCCCCAGCAGCACATTACAGCTGCACAAGAGATCCACAGCTTGAGCAGAGGGATCACAAACACCATCACTGTGGGTGACCACCACTGCATGCATGGGCCAGGCCCACTCCCCCCAGAGAGTAAAATGGATTTGAGAGGAGACCCAGCTGGGCCAGGGACAGTGTCCCCAGCTCCAGCAGCTATCTATCCTTGGCCCAGGAGTGGCAAGACACTATCATATTTCCCATCCATCACTTCACAGACATTCTGCAGCAACTCACAGGACTCCATAGTAACAATGCCCACTGTGAAAACAGCAGCATTCCCACGCCAGCTCGGCTGGAGCTGTCTCTGCACAAACACACTCTGCCTCTGTGCATACTGAATGGATGCAGTTCTCTCTCTACAGCTCAACTGTCCAGAGAAACGTTTACTTGACTGATTAGCCTTTTGCTAGTGAATGCCTAAGAGCACACTGAGATTCAACACAGGCTTTTGCTATTGGAATTCACTTGGCAATTTTTTTTTTTTCACAAGCCTCCCTACAGCAATACACACAGCTCTGCCCACAACATCAAAATCTCAGTTATATGGTGTGACTGGTCCCAGGACAGATGATGTTATTTCTTTTTGCTGAGAACAATGCAACGCTCCCAAACTAAAGGCAAGTGCTGAGAAGTGCCTTCAGGGACTGTAGACGGCTAAAGATATTTAATATATTTAAGGGAATTTTTTTGTTGTTCTTGAGGCTTCTGTATGTCTTTATTCCTAAGGAAAATATATATTCAATCAGGGCACTGCATGAACATTTGGCTGGGGCCAGAGTTTAATCAAAGTTTTCTCCCCACATGCTCACAGCTTAATTGGGCATGCACAATCACAGCATTTGAACGGTGGGGAGTTTTCTTACTAGATTGTTTGTTTCTATAGGCTCGACACAAAGGATCTTGAAAACTGCCCTCCTGCTAGGAGCAGCCATGTCCCACAGTGTGTGCACCATGTGCGATTTCTGAACATCAGAAATTAGTTCCAGTAAACCTTTGTGGAGCAGGAGTGCTGTGAATCATCAGTATGCAGGAGCACAGACAGAAGGTGAAAACACTTTAAACTGAAATCTGGGGTTTAAGGAAGATGGCATGCTTAGGAGGCTTTTTATTTTTTCTTTTTTTAATCACTTTCCATTTTGCAGCACTTTATAAAGCATCAGCTCAAGATCCTTTTACTCTTATTACCTACCCCTCCCAATAACCCACACCAACTGTGGGGTAGGGAACAGCCCCAGCTGATGGAGTTGGGTGCTTGGTACAAACTCACCCTGGTAGCACCTGGGAAAACAGAGCTTTCTATGCCTTCCTTCACAGTCAGCACTTCTGACGCCTTAACAAGGCCCCGCTTTCCACTCTGCAAATCCTCAGGGACCCCAGTGCATGTGGAAGGGAATGGCACACACAATTTCTTTGGTCTTCAGCTGCACCTCGAAAACATATGTGTAACTTGAGAAGTCTTTATCTGCCCCTCCTTCTCAAAATCAGTCATATTTACACCTCTAATGAAAATGTTCTCCACTTTGCTGTCTGTGGGAAATTCATCACCAACGCAGCTCTGCTGCTTTTTTTTTTGGATAAAAGCAGAGGGGCAGAATTGCCCTCATCCTCTAATCTCAAGGAAAGACCCAGTATAAAGAGCTTGACCATCACTTCTTTCCATAGTACACAGGCTTCTATCTGACCACCATCAGCTGTATCAGTATGAGCCAACTGATCAAGAATATCATCCAGCTAACTTGTCTCTCTGCAGTACCCATCAATGACGTACTTGCTGTCTTCTGTCCCACTTAAAAGATGCTGGAAGTCTCAGTACCAACACATGTGTCACAGCTTACAGTGAGGGCTTGCAGCTCAGCAGACATCTGCTTTCTGGAGCTGCCCATGCGGATTGCATGCTGCACACAAATGCAAACAGGAAAGGACAAGTCCAAATGTTTTGTTTCTTTCCTACATCAAACATTGAGTCTGAAAAATGGATAGATGTTCCGTGCATGGGGGACTGACTTAGTGAGCAGAAAAACAAGTGAGAAACCACACACCCTGAATACAGGCATTACATTTGGGTCAACAGGAAGTTTCTGTAATTCCAGTGTTATCATTCAGACTCTTGGGCTAGAACATTGTGCTGCTAATAAATATTTATACCTTCAGTCTGTGCCCTGGGGAACAGAAAGTGGTGTGCTGTTGGCAGATTCCCTCTGCCTCAAGCTCTACCACGCCAGGCATTCCTGAGAAATGTGGCTATAGAACGCTTCTGGGAAGGGGACTCTGATGTGCACAGGTAGGTATGTAAAATATCACACTGTGTTGGACAGCAGACCACTGTAGCCTCTACATGTCACTACAATATAGACATAAATATCTATGAAGATAAAGTGCCAAAAAATCCCACCAGGAACAAAAAGATTGAAAACCAAGATGTGCAGAGTTTGATGTCTACGCAACAAACAGCAAAAAGGAAAGGCTCAAATTTACAGGGGATCAGATTTATATAGGGGATGAATCAAACCCAATGTATAGACAAACAATGGTCAGTAATAATGGCATGTTTGGCAAGAGAAAGGAAAGAGTCACAGGGCAATGTGCAGCAGGAATGTAACCAGAAAGCCTCACAAAAGACTCTCATGATTTCTTCCTCAGGCCTCAGCTTAACTGATTTCTTCAGCGGGCCTCAGCTCACTTAATGTGTTTCAGTTTTGGAGCCCATTTTTTCAAGGAAGATGTAATCCCCCCCATCAGTCCTACTGATAAAAGCTAGAAGCTACAACCTCCCTGGAACACTAGAAGAAAAGGATTGCTCAGAGAAGAAAGGGGAAGACTAAGGAAGGATATTATAACTGTCTTCAGTTACAGAAAGGGCCACGAGGGTGAAAAAGAGGAGTATTTTTTTTTCATGTTTCTCATAATGAGAATAAGAAATTATTATCTTAAATTGCAGGAGGATTACAAGGAAGTATCACAAAAAAACTGCAGAGTTAAGGCTAAGGAGATGTACATTTGCCTGATGAAGTTGTGGCATGTTGCTGCAAACCCAGGTTAGAAACTGATGTCACACAGAAATTCAAGAGAGCTGATCTGGTTTTCAGGCTGACTGATCCTGATCTGGTGCAAACTGTGAAGATCCCTGGTCTTTTTAGGGCCCTTTTCCCATCTGTCTTAACAGAAGAACTTCCTTCTACGCCAGACTTAGAACACCAGGTAACCCTGGAAAAGCCATTCTCCAAGTTCCCCTACCCACTGCCAAGGACCACGGCTGACCTCCACCTTCTCTCTGGGAGAGCTGAAGAAAACAATCTTTTCCCTAAGCCTCACATGTTGAAGGAATTCCAGAATCACAAGGGGTCCAGAGCAGAAGGCTCCTGGGAAGACACAATTGTCATTCATCAACATGTGCACTCCACCAAATCCAGAGCAGTAACTGTTCATCTCAGCATCCCCACCCTCCCTGTACCAAAGCCAAAATAAATGACATTTTGGCAACACAGTGACTGATGTACTGAAAAACATTCTGATAGCTACTGACTCCATTTCAACAAAGCAATAAACAACTGTTTATTGACTTTCTACTAGCTCAGCCAATGCACCACTTACAACATTGCTGTTTTTCTTTTCTGAGCAACTACTGAACAGATCTTGCTTAACAAATTAGGCCTGCAATATCCACTACAAGATCCAGATTTTGAACCTGATTAGTTTATAATTGTAAGACAAATTGGTGTTTGAAACTATTTTATATCAGCAACTGAGAAGCCAGTAGTATTAATATTGCTGCAAGATTAAAACCTTTAGTCTTATTAATTACGCTGAACCAGCATGTCACTGAAATGACTTTTTGCTGTGTGCACCTGCAGTTGGGGTAGCTCAGCTCACTGACAGGCAGCCAGGAGTTCAGACCATTGCTGTGCTTCACATGGGGCCAGAAGAGAAGTGCCAGTCTCCCTGCAAGTGCTGCAGTGCCGGTGCTGAAATGCTGCCCTGGAACCCTGGCCACAAAGGGTCTGCCCGACTGCCACATCCAGGCTGAACAAAATGCAGCAAACAGAAAGGCATAAGCTGTGGAAAGGGAACAAGATGTTTCAGTGATCTATTTTCCTAATCAAAAATGACATTTGCAGCACAGGGAAGAAACTTTTTTTTTTAGATGATGGTGTATGACTAATCCTGGGAGTCTACAGTAGCAGAGGAAGCACCAATGCAATAACTAGACCAAATACTTTGGGAAAGCATTTGAGGGACAAACAAGAAAAATGGGAGTAATTACATGATTTCTGTTAGATTTCCCTCTGAGAAACCAGCAGCGCAAGCAGCCCCCAGCCTTTTCCTTTCAATCGTGATAGAGTATATTTAACACCGTATTTCCCTCCAGGCTCTTTCACACACATAAGCCATCTCTATTATCACATGCATTTATAAGTTTGGTATCTTGTGCTAGCTTTACATGACTTAAATTGGATCATTAACATTGCAAATTAGAGAAATGCCACACTGCACTCCACAGTGCCTGCAGCACTTACCAAGTGGCATGCAATAGCTATTTAAAACCAGCGATTAATTGAGGTATGTTTTCAGGATGATTCAGTGTCAGAATAATTCCTTCCTTGTAAAGGATATATACGTGAAGATATTACACCTTTCCTTTTGTACCTCTGATTATACAGCCACAGCTCTGAGGTGCAACATGAGTATTTAAGGCACAAAAGCATCACAGATTCCTTGGTAGCTATTGTAAGAGTCAGTTTAGCAACTGGCATCTGGCCAAACCAGGATCATAAAAAGCCCCATACAACTTTACAACTGCTCTTTAAACCTCAACTCTTGAGGGGAGATACCCTTAAAATGATTAAAAAATTGAGCCATATGTCAGAGCCAAGGTCACAGTGTGTTTGGAGAACAGAGGCAGGAGCAGGAGCCCAGGTCCTTGGCTGTATGTTGCAGTTGTATCCTATGGAAAACTGCACAGTCCCAATACAGTCTGCAAGGGACCATGGCAGCTTCTTGTAGTGACTGAATTTGTGCCCATCGGTTATTGTCGAGAGCTTATTTCAGGTCTGTGTCCCATCTTTACTTCTTCAAGCCTTTAGCAGAGCCTCACCAAGAGGAACAGCCTGTTTTTCATTTCCACCTCAAATGAAAATTTTCAGAGACTCCCCTGCATAGTGAAGGGGAATTGTGCTTCCTTCCCATGGACAACCCTAACACCTAGCGAAAAGGGCTGAGGAAGTGCAGGTCAAGTGGAGCCTACTACTGAAATGCCATTATTGTCAGCATATACAGAGTGGTTTATGGATCCCCTCCATGCACAGGTAGGCTGCCCCAGCTGTACATGAAACACAAAATCAAAGCTTGGCTGAATGAAACACTAGAAATTTGGGTTGGTTCTAGCAGATACTGCAGAAGTGACATATTCTGACAAAAAAAGACCTGGTGCAATACAAATGACACCAGGAGAGCCCTGTTGCAGTGACGTTAGTTCCCACCAATGTCCTGGAGACCAGATAATTGCTGCCACAGGCCATTGATTGGATCCAGCATGGCAAACGCGATGTTATTAAGCTTTTACAGTCTCTGGCTGTAAGAACAATAGCCGGAAAGGATGGGATGGCTCCACATCCACCCCTTTCAACAGACCAAGGGCTCTAATCAGTGGTTCAATGTCACAGCTATTAAAAGCATAAATCTGGGGTTACCTGCTATTTTCCAGTTGGTTTGGGGTTTGTTTTTGTAAGACAGATGATTTTTACATGTTCAACTTCTGTACAGGTGCGATGAATGAGGTCTTTCTTTTCGCTTCTGGAATATCCCTGGCACCTTTAATCTAATCCCTCAGATCCCTTTCTGAGCTGTTTGATTGCTTCTTCTGTTCACTCCTTCTCTGAGAATAATTTTTCATTCTGCCTGTCTCCTGTACCGAGTAAATGTCCCATCTTCCAGAGAGCAAGGGTGTCTGGTTCTGTAGGCTCTCTGACTGTGGTCTCAACCCAGGAAAGGAGATAGGGTGTAACAGGATACAAACAAAGCCCTGAAGAAGCACTGCGGGGCTCCACCACTCTGGAATGGAGGCTCTCCAGGGAAGCAATTATGGCACCAAGCCTGTGAGAGTTCAAGAAGGATGTGGACCAATGCTCCCAGGCACACGGTGCAGCTTCTGGGGTTGTCTTGAGCAAAACCAGGAGTTGGACTCTATGGCCCCTGTGGGTCCCTACCAACTCAGAATGTTCTATGATTCAAGAGATATATCAGGAACCATAATGGAAGCCCACTGGCATCTAAAGCTCTGTAACAAATATAAAAATCACACACTCTTCCAACACAGCCCCAAAGATGTGCAGCTACCCAGGGCTCCTGCACCAAGCGTATCTGCCACACTGAAGACCGGTGGGGGTCTCAGTGGTGGACAGCAGCTTAGCCTGGACAGAGAAGAGACTCTGACACAGCCCGTGCTGTTGCTGGGCTCAGAGCTTTCCCAGGACAAAGTCCTGACTGTTCGCTTGTCCATACTGCAAAGGTGTATCCCAGCAATAAAAAATTGCCAGTTTCTCTTCTCTAGTAGAGAAAACAAAGCCACTAAGCCCACAGTTCAGCAGCCCTTTTCTCTTTAGCACCACACTTTCAACTCGTCTCCAGAGACAGAAAGCTCAACCATCTGATTTCCATATTTATAAGGGGAGAGTTTCTGTTTAGCCAAGCTTGCGACAGAAATAACCCTGCAAACAGCAGCAGCAGCAAGGCAAACACATCTGAGGGGCAGGGATGTGAAAGCCAGGGGATATCTCACAGTGCTCCTACCTTGGCATGGCTTTCCAGCCCTGCCTGAGAAATTCTGAGGGCACAAATCATTTTGGCTTCTAAAATAAGAGCTTGCCTCGCCCCCGCCCCACACTCCTGTATCTCCGTGACTAATTAGCATCCAGAGGGATACAGATTCTCTTCTGATAAAGCAATGTTTTGCTCCCTTCTCCCCTGACACATTTGTATTAGAAATATCCTCATTATGTGGCTAATCAGGGAAGCTGAGACAAAGGCACAGAAGCTGACTTAAAGGGAAATCACTGATTTTTTTAAAAGCAGCTTATAAATTATTCTGTCTCAAAAGGGCAGGGATATTTCCTCCCCTTCCAGTGCTGAAAAAAAATGCAAAATTGAGGTTCCTGAAGAAAAAAAATCCATTTTTATTACCAGAAGTGGCTTTTATCATTCCCACTATTTCTGAGCTTGCTCCCAATTTCCTTGGTTACTGCAGGGTTGCAGTCAGTGCACTGCAAAGGTCCTGGAGAGCCTGCCAGCCCTGTGCTGCACACAGGGGCTGGGCTCAGCAAGGCATCTGACAGCTGCAGTGCTGCCTGACACTGTGGACAGCAAGTGACAAGGCTGGTTAGCAGTTTACCACGCTGAGTTTAAAAGTCAGCAGCACATGAAAAGTCAGCCACATCACCAGCCATCCCTTGAGATGGTCTGAAGATATTTTAGCTACATCTTTCATGTAGCACAGCAGGCTGAGTGAAAACCAGAGCGTATTGAGGTAATCTGCACTTGGCAGAAGGTCTTTGAAATAAAGGCAAGCAGACACCATTTGGCAATAGCAGAAGAGCTTTTTAAAGGAATTTGTTTCCCTTCCATGCTCCCTGGAATGGAGCTGGTGTCCATCCAGCTCCAGCCTGTCTCCTTCACCTCCCGTTGACAGCACCAGAAAGAGATACCAGGCCAGACAGCTTCCGCCTCGCCTCCTTCAAGGCAGCCCCTTTATCAGCTGAAATCACGCCATCTGTCCCCGGCACCCTCTGAGGAGCCGCAGCAGATTGTGGAGCATGGGATGATGCACTGCGTGATGCAGGAACAGGAGGTCGAGGGAGCTCATTGCATGCACAAAAATCCCAACCAGATCCCTGTTTGAGCTGGGAATGGAGATGAAAAGGTGAACACACCATCAATGCTCCCTGGGACAGGCTCAGGCCCGTGCACAGACTCCTGGTCTTTATTCAGGTCCCTCTGGGATGCTGCTCCTTCTGCTGGTGATACATGGACCAGCCCCAAGGCCCTGTGCTGGCCCTCCCAAAGGCTTTGCTGGAAGGCAGACTGCTGTGAACAGTGGCAGGGGTTTGCCTGCTTTGCTTTTTAAGTGTAACTGCCCAAATCCTTGGATTTTGAGCATTTTTTTTCAGATGCCAAATGTCTACTCTTCGGGATGAAATTCTGCATTTTGGACATTTCTCTTAGCCTAATTTGAAATATGTTCCATATTTGTATATAATTTTTTAAAAACACCAACTTTTTTCTTTTTCTTTTGTTGAGGTGGGGTGCTGGGAACACATTTGGCCACCTGAGCCCTCCCCTCCAAGTGATATTCCTCTCTGCAGGTACAGTCCAAGGCTGAGGCTGATGAGGGCAGGGGGACTGGCAGAAGGTGAGCAGGGAGGAAAAGCAGGATCTGGCAGTCGGACTAGAGATGTCTGGAGAAGGTGATAGAAGAGAGAGACTGGATGGATAGCCAGACAGCCAGGAGGGGAAAGAAGAATAGTTATGTTCCTAGAAGAACAGGCCCAAGAAGAGAAGGAAGAGACACAACAGGGACAGCAAAAGGTACCCATGGTTAAAAGCACTGGAGGACACAGCTGTCAGACATCAGTGATATGATGTACCCTCCCAGGCAGTGCTCTGCCAAGGCTCACAGACCTGAAGCACAACATCTGACCATTGCTGTTACTTCTCTAGGAGATCCTAGGCTACGTTTGAGGGAAGCTCCAGAAACCTTCTGGCAATGAACAGATTTAGGAACCTGACTGTGACCTGAATACAGCTAAGGCTGGTGGCATGTAGCAATGTGTTCAGACAGAGGCCAGAGACATGCCGGTGATGCTGTGACAGGCCACGTTGGGGTTTTCTCATAGTACATTTTTCTGTTCTAAAACTGCTGGGAACTGACATTTGAAGAAAATAGCAGGGATACTTTTCCAAGCTCTCAAATACAGCAGCTACTGCAGCCTAATTTGAGCCCCTGCAGCCCATGTGCTACAGCACAGCCTGTAATGTCATATCCATGTAAACCCTTTCCCTTGGTAGTGCAGCATGGACCTGTGCTGGAGATGAAACAGGGTTACACAACAAAAGAACAGAAGCCCAAGTCTGTGGTTTCTTGCAGAAGCTGCAAGTGATGTAGGGAAAAAGGTAGAGATGATTTTGTGATTATACATTGCGGAGCTGTCCTAGAGAATTGGGACTTGTATGCTCTTACAAGAAATGTGCCAGGTCTCTAAAACCAGATTTCCCAGAAAGGGTCACTAATAAGGTCTCCCTACTTTGCTGGAACACTGGATCAGAGCCCTGCAGTGTGATATGATGGGTGCTTACAAATGCTACCAAAATTGAGTGGGAGTTGTACTTGCTGCAGGTGAAAATATGTATGAATGTATATGAATGTATATGAATCAGAAGTGGGGGAGTGGGAAAGAGTCAGGCAATAGGTATCCTACACTGAAAATCCCAAATGAATTTTGGGCCTTACTCTGTCTGTCTCAAGCCCTTACCTGTGCAGTCACAAGATCATGAGACAGGGAAGGTATTTTGAAAAATCTAGAGGCACTTGGTAATTTCTGGCATTTCTAACACATCCCTTCACCTAGCAGTAGGGCTGCAGAAATAAACAAGGACTCTGTGAAGTGCTCAGATGTCTTATGTCATGCTAAATGCCACAGAACAGTCCATAAAATGTCTTTCTAGGCCATTAGGGGAGTTTTGCTCCTCTGCCTTTTCTTCACCTTGTGTTCCTGTGGCTCTGACACGGCATTCTGTACCTGAACTGTTTTTCCAGAATTAGCTTGTTAACGTCTTCATGCTCTTCGCTCAGTTAATTTTCTCACGAATTTACACTTTTCCCATTATCATTCAAACTGCTGCAATTCAGGGAGAGAGAGAGTGTTTCAATTATGTCACACATCCCTGGTCAGTGTAAAGAGTCATCTCTCTACCAATCTGTCCTTTCCTCTGTCTTGAAAGCCTGTTTGCAAGTTTCCCTGCTGGCATCACCCTGCTGCCTGGTGCAGCCATCCTCCACCAAAACCTGGCAGGGTGGAAAACCTCAGTGAAGTAAGAGCTATTGAAGTAAGGAACTATTGTAAGAAATGAGAGTAGCAGCCCCAACACTTACCTTGATCTTACCAAAGACTTGCCCTCATCCCAAACAAGGGTGCATGCCCTGGGATGACCTGGCACTTGGGGAAGTTCCCTTTCCAGACCCAGTATTTAGAGGCCTGCCAGAGGTGATGAAAAAAGAATGCCCATTCCTTCTCACACTGTTTATTTCTACTTATTTATAGATCCATGCATCCAGTAAGGTGAGTCTTGTACCAGTGGATCCACAAGCTGTAGGGATGGATTTTCAACTCAGCCTCTCGCCCCTCACCCCACTGACTCAGCTTTGGGATCAGTGTCACTTAAACTCACTAAGTCCTTAATACTTGGTGTTTTGAAGCAGGAGTTCAAGTATCTATTAACCTTTTACCTTTTTCTCCCACCTCTTCGATTGATTTCTTCTTCACTGCATGCCACCAATGTGCTGCTTCAAGAAGAAACAATCTCAGTATTTTCAGCATTTCTTTCTTTCTTGTTAGAGATACTCAAACTCTTCATGATTCTAAAATACTGTTTTTAGGATGGCTGAACAGAAACACACACCATGTTCCGGGCAACATACTACTGATTTAGGATGACTTTACAGTTTTTTGCCAGCATTTTAATCTCCCTGAACTTTGGTTTGCCTTTATGTTGCTATCACCACACTGCACAGCTGGCTTCATTCCTGTTCCCTGTAGTGATGGTGAGGTTTTTTTTCCCCCGTGTCTCAGCTTTTCTGCCTTCCTTTTAATCTTGCATAGTGTTTTTGCAGGAGAAGTCTGAATCATTTCCCCCTCTTTTGTATTTGGGAAAACTGAGATCCAGAGAAGTGAAGCTGCTAAAGATAAGAGAAGGAGAATTGAGTCCTTCTCCAGGGTTCTGTCCCCTGCAAGAAAAGCATCTTAATATAGGCAGTTCTATGAACACATTAGAGAGGATGCATCAGAAAGTACTGAGAACCAATATTACACCCCAAAATACACTGCAGGAGAAAAAAAAGTGGTCAGGAGTTGCAGTTCCAGCACTATATTACAGTCTTGAAGCATTTTAAATGAAGAAGAAAATTACATAAACCACCAGTCTCAAATGCCAGAGTGTTCATCACAATTTTTAAATGTTGGTGTCAGTATACAGGCTTGCATGTTCATCCCATTATCTCCCTTTTCCAGCAAATTGTTTTTCCAGATTAGCTTGTGAATGTCTTCATGCTCTTTACTTGGTAATTTTCTCAGGAACTTACCCTCTCCTATTATCATCCAAACCAGTGTAACTCACAGAGAGAGCTGATGTTCCAATTATGTCACATGTCCCTGATCAATGTGAAGAGCCACCTCGCTACCAATTGCCACTTCTGACAATTTCTTCTCCTGATGAGTCTCACTCATATAAGGAGCTTGGAACTAAAAAGGGGAAGAGCAACAAGTGATCCTAAAAAGCAAATTAAAAATGTACATCTTTCCTCTTAAGGTACCTTCTCAGTTTTAAGTTTTGAGCTGCGCACAGCATGTATAGTGTCCTGTCTATATGTTCCCCCAGGATATACAGAAAAACAGAGACTAGAGAAAGAAAGAGTGAAACATAAGAGTGGCAACTTCTGGGGCTTCAATTCGGTTTCTAAGCTGCCAATAGAATTAATACAAGTGAAAGCATTAGGAAGACCTTTCACTATCAATGAAGCCTTTTAGCTTAATAAAGACAGCTTAGACAACACATTCAGATAAAGGAAAGATGGTTCACATAAAATTTCTGTAAGAAAGGTCCCCTGAGCCTGGTTCTATCTGTATGTCTTCACAGTTTTCAATTAACACTGCAGGTAGGCACAGAAACACTTTCAGCTCATTATCCTCTTTTCAAATAGTGGTGGACATAAGATATTTAGCTGAAAAAGCCCTTTGCAGATCTTTTAAATTCCATTATCATTAGGAAGACAGGCATCCAAAAGAGATATTGTTTTCCTTACTAATAGTTTTATCTTCTGCAGGGTAGAAGCAGCTTTGTGCATTAATTTAAGGTTGCAATATCTGTGCAGCTGGAAAAATCTATCTGAAATGTAAATCTTCAGAGCAATGATGGATTGAAGCTGAACTCAGGCACTTGACTTATAGAGGCATAAATAGGAACATTACTGGATCAAATATTCATCAGCCTCCCAATGAAATAAAAAATGGTAAATAAATAGAAGTATCTCTGGGTGATCATTCTCATTATCTGACTATACAACACAACCAAAGAATCACTAAAGAAAGTTTGTCATTAGCTGTTAATTGAAGGCACTTTTAGAAAGTGCTGCTTAAGACTTGAAAGATGGACTGTTTTTCCAACCACTGTCTAATGTGTATGTTGGAGCTGTATTATAAAGCAGTCTCATTAGGACCCTGCCTCCAGCGCCACAGCTCAGAGAGAGCTTCTGATGCTTTAGATGAAATTCACATTTGAAATAGCTCATCTACATACAGCCTAACCCCTGGGCACATCTTGCATACTTAACTGCATACAGATCTATCTAAGCTGATGCGCATGTTGTAGAAACACACCGTACCTAAGTGCATTGTAATGACACTCAAAAGAGGCAGCAGAGTCCTGGCCCATGGTGATGTACAATCACACGATGCGCCAACAACCCACATCATAATGATCAGCCTATAAAAGCTGAGAGCAGTTACCTGAGGGCATGATTTTAGGTTTGCTTCCTCTTTACTGCTCTTCCACATACCTTCTTTCGCTCTTACCATCTTTCTCTCCTTATTTCCAGACCTTTTATTTTCACACACTAATGGGAGCCTGTTAGTGTTGAAGAGGATCTCCTGTCAAGATAATAATTCCTAGAGACACCATACTTCCCATGAAGCAGCCAGCTTCTACCTCTAACATGTTCTAACCTGATAAAACGTGAGGGCTTTCAATTTACTTCAAAATGGATACAGTTCCACCTAAACTTTTCTCTGCCTCTACAATTGCTGAAGTAAAAATACATCTTGTATCTACTTTACCTCCAAAGCAATGTTTTCAATCTAAGTTATAGGGCCATCTATAGTAACTCAACATTGGGCATCATCACAAGAATTGTTGCAAACTGCCTACAGAACCACTGCTTTTAATTGAGTGGTGTAATGTAGGGTGATCCTGAGACAGCACACAGGGAGCCTGAGCCCAACAGAACAGTGTCACAGAAAATGAAACAGGGTCATGGCCAGGAAATACCAAAAACAACTCAAGTGGCTCAGCTATACCAGAGAGATCAACAGTTTAGTTGTAATATGTGTTCCATAAAGAAAAGGCATTTAGCTATCAGAAAGCACCCAAAGGAGGGCCATGAGGATGGTGAAAGTCTGGAGGGGAAAGCAGTGGCTGAGGTCACTTGGTCTGTTCAGCCTGGAGGAGAGTGAAGGGGAAGAGCTCATCATAGTCTACAACTTCCTCAAGAGGGGAAGCAGAGGGCAGACACTGATCTCCTCTCTGTTGTGCTCAGGGACAAGTCATGAGTGAACGGCCTGAAGCTGTGTCATGGGAGGTTTAGGTTGGATATCAGGAAAAAAATTCTCACCCAGAGAGTGGCTAAGCACTGGAAAAGGCTCCCCAGGGAAGTGGCCATGGCCCCAAGCCTGAGTTCAAGAAGTGTTTGGACAGTGTTCTAAGGCACATGGTGTGACTTTTGGGATGTCCTGTGAATGGCAGGAGTTGGATTTGATGATGCCTCTGGTTCTCTTCCAACTCAGCTTATTCTATGATTCAGTTTGTACAGCCACTAGAATAAATATCAGATCAGAAGAATGACACTGAGATTGTGTTACGTTTAATCACAGGATAGTGGTGTGCATCTACCCTTTCTCTGTTTTTTATGCTTCCACTTCTGCAGTAGTTGCAAAAAATTAGAAGCAGAGCAATAGGCAGCACTGAGCAGACACCTCTGCTTACACAGAGACATAATTCACTCACATTTCCCACTTCACTAATTTTAGACTTGTACTACTCCTACAGTATGTAAAATCCCACCAGAATTTATTTGATCAGAAATTAATATTAAATAGCACAAACAGTACAGTTTAGAGCCATTTGCCTCAACTCCTTCAAGGGCTTTTCAGATATTACTCCCCCATCATTATTTAACGGGGCAGGGTTCAGGGAATTTCTGACTGACAGCTTTTGAAGCTTCCAAAACCACCTGTATGGCTGAACTCTAGTTTGAGCTGCTAGTTCTCAGGTCCAGCTTTTACATAAGGAAAATTACAAAGCTGTGCCCATGCCTATAGTAACCCTGAGCTGCTGACAGTGACCCCTGCACAAAGAAACAATGTGTGGCATCTTAATTACATACTACTTAATGCCAAACATCTTCATTTACAACCATGCCCAGCACCTTGTACCCAACACTCACATAAACATTTTGGTTATCATTCTGTATTATCACTGCACAGGTATCCAGTTGCATTAGCACACCATGTTTTAACTCCAGACACAAGAAGTACACCAAGTAGAACAGGAGCTTGTATTGTGGTTTGTGCAGAGCCAAGATGTACCTCACAAAAGCATGGCTGTGTGGAGAACACAGATGCTGAAGTTGCATCCTTCCTTCACTTCAGTTTAACTCCTCGCTGTCTCTACTCCCTGATATATCCAGCAACTGCTGCACAGCTTTTCCTGAGCTGTACATTTCTTCTGAAATGAATATCATTTCCCAAAGGCTTCCAGAACTAGCTTAGGTCTTACACCAGCAATACAGTTTTCAGGAGGCAGTCATCACAGTGAAGGTGTCTTAAGAGAGAAGAATGCAGCCCACTAACAACCAGCAATCAGGGCTTCTTACTGAGCCCCTGTCAGGAGGAACTCCTGCTCCTTCTGTCAGTGTGACCCCTTGAGACTCCAATCTGCAGGTGATGGACAAAAAGAAGAGTTTGGAAAAGAATTTTTCAGTCACATCCCCACAGAGAGTATGAACTATTAGGGGCAGGTGAACATAGTCTACAACAGTGACTTTAGTCAGGACCTCAGCTATTCAGGCGACACTACTGCCGCTAATACAAAGCATTCCCCCTTCCACCACAACCAACTGCCAGGCTGACAACTCTGACATTCACCCACAAATTGTGACATTTGCTTGCTTAATGTTTATGCATTTCTTTCATCAACAGCACAGTTCAGCTGGCATGCTACTATTTTCTTGAAATAGGAGGGATATGGCTTTTCTGGAAGCATAGGCTGCTTTACCATCTGATTACCTCCTCAAAGCCATGGTGCTCACCAGCCCAGAGTCTGAGCAGCAGCTGGAAAGAATAAAGTTGGGATCACAATACTCCTTGCATACACAAGCATCTCAATGCTTACTGCTGTGATCACAACTGCATTGACTGGCCCCTAAATCCAGGACCAGCTTTGGGAAGCCACTGAAACTGGGCTGTGCTGATTCACAGATGCTGCTGGGCACAGCTACGGGAGGCAGCTGGAGCATCTCATGTCATATTCAAGATGACTGTCACAAAAACACCACAGGTGAAAAAATAGACATTGTAAGCACAAGACTCCTACATCTGTTTAAGTCTGTGAGGTGAGTAAGAGGCTACATGGCTCTGCCATGTGCAGACTCATCCCTGCTTCAGAAGCAGGAGTTTCAATGTTATCTGAGCAAGCTTTGTATTTTATATGCAAACAATTACATGGTCCAAACATCTGCTCTTCTTTCTGATAAACCTTCCTCACTTGGGGAAATGGAGGGAAGAAAATTTCAAGGTCCAGACCAAGTGTCTTTCACTCAAATGCACTCAGTAGGTCCCTTGTACCATTGTTTCTAGCTGGAGGAACTTCATATTTCCATTCAGATCTTTCTAGCTGAGAATGTTGCACCAGCACTGAAAATTAAGAAACGCAAGTCATTACTACTGTTCTCCTTGTTTTCAGATGAAAAAATTTTAAGAGGGGAGGGGCAACACTACACTTCATTGCAGAATTACTGGAGTGACACTATACTTACACTGGAATGAAAACAGCAGTCTTATTTAAACCCTCTCAAGATACCAGGATCTAAGAACAGCAAAAAAGCCCCACCAGGATGGAGGAAGCTGCTTTCATCCCAGCCAGTGTGAGAACCATCTATTAAGAGATTCACTTACGTTGTTGGAGTAACAATGCCACAGCTGTTCTCCATGAATTAAAAAGAGAGCCAAATCTAAAAGAATTGCGTCTTTCAGAAGACAGTTAAAGAGACTCTCTTCCTTTTTATTGCATTTCAAGATGATACAAGGAGGGAGATGCCACTGGCAAACTCCTGCTTTTTCTTTTTGGAGAAAAAATGAAGGCACATAATTTTAACCCAAACCTCACCATTGGTTTTCTAAATTTCATAACCCAAGGAATTTCAGTTCATACACATTCTATCCAGTAGCAGATAATTTGAGACCTGTATTAGGGCACTGGTCCCTGTGTGCTAAGTATACCTCCCAAACAAACTACAAATCCATTTGGTACTGAGCACACTGCCAGCAGAGGTGGACATAAGCAAAACAAAGCATAAGGTCATAAGGTTCTTCAATCTTCTCCCAGTAAAAGAAGTGCTGACCTAGAGATCTTCTTTTAGCCAAGTGAATGTTCCTCTATTGTCTTTGTTTATTTTAATGACTAGGGCAAGCCTCATGCAAACTTGCACCCATTCAAATCTTGTACAAGGACAAGATGTCATTTTTAAAATTGTCCTGTGCTCAAGCCAACTAATGTAATTCCTGTAGACCCCACTCAAACCATCTCCACTGGCATCTGAAATGCCCCTGGCTCCCAGTGAAGTGAGCAGGTGGAGTTTGTATTCAGACTGCTGGCGCCAGATGTCAACCTCAGCCAGTGTGATGACTTCTTTACAGCAGCCATGACATGACAGATTTAGACAGAGAGTCTAAAGAGACTCTAGGAGACATTTTCTGCTCTCTTTGCCTGGATGCACGTGGTCCTGACTCCTATCTGCTCCTCTTCCCCTGTGTCAGCTGTGACTTTGCCACTCTTGTTTCTGCATGAACATTGTGATGAACCACTGATAGCTGAAGGTGTGCCTCAAAGTCTTTAACTAGTGCAGTCAGCAAAGAATTTTCATAAAGCAGCAAACCTGGACCATAAGGACACTGCTCTGCATAAGAAAAGGCCTTAAAATCCAAGCACAACTGTGGAACACTTGAATTCTAAATAATAATAACTATTTTTCTTTCCTGTAAGAAATCTAATGCCTTTTTTTTTTTTGCCTTGCAGATACCAAAAGCATGGCCAAGACTAATTAAATCCTTTCAAGAACACTGCCTAATAGATATTGTAGATATTGGCAAAGTATAGATAAATTACTTTCCCTCGAAACTGGACTAATGTGGAAAAGTCTGGAAATGTTAAAAAATAATAAACGTGAAAGCATGTAATAATTACTTCAATTAAAAAAAAAACAACCCTGAACTGTTCTGCTTTTAAGAAACTGTCCTTTTAACTTCATGGACTCACAGAAAGTTACTGGATGCACTGGCTGTGCAGCACCATAAACTGTAAAGATCAGGGCTACTGCTCCAGGCTAATGATGTAATTTTCCACAGGGTGGTTTTCATTTACAATTCACTTATTGTATCTGGAAGTCTAATTGTAGCCAAGTACATTTTCGGGTTATTCAAGGTATAATAAAGAACCAAATAGCTCAGAAAGGCAGCTTTAACTTTATAATTAGAAACATTTGCTATTTCAGGTGGCTTCTCCCCAGCATGTTTATAAGTTTCCCAATATACCTTTCAGCATGTTGTAAAAATAAATTATGACAGCCACAGAGTGACTCATAGATACAATAAGAAAAAGGGGAGAGGATTCTGGATAAATCTGAGTGTTCGTAAGCAAATCTGAATGCTCATAAGCAAAGTGTCTTCCTGTAGAAATAAAGATATAGACAAGGAATATCTGCACTTGACTCTCGAAGGCCCATTAAACACAAGGTAACAATGGCAATTGGTCCCCATTTCCCCACACATGAGATTAGTTTATCTGTCCATGTCAGAAAAATGCAGTGCATTGGCAGCCACCATCCCAGTGTAACCTGGTAGCTACTACCCACTGGCACAGCCAGGGATGCTTTTCCAACCCTCCATGACCCCAGTTAATACTGACACTCCAGACCACTCTGGACCCTGCAACCCAACCCCCTCTGGAAGTCACTGGGAGCAGTCTGCAGTGATGGGGACAAGGCAGGCCAAGTTACACCAGCAAGTGACACAAGAATTTCACCATGATGGGGGACAGCCAACACTGCTCCTCTGCAGCTAGTTTGAGATCAAGAGCAAAATTAGTAGAAGGCATATTTCATAACCTATTTTTTTATATGAGCTCTAGTATGGCAGAATTTGGTCTTTACGAAAATCTGTGGTGCTCTGTCCAAAGAGTATTCTAATGACTCTTGTTTAATATCTTTGCTGAACCAGAAACAAACGTTTTCTACTGTCTCACAAGTTCTCCAACTCACTAATTTCTCTCTGTGTAAGAGAAATATAAAAATTATGTTAGACACAGAAAACAGCACCTTAAATTTAAAAGGCCCAGAGTCAGTTGTTCCAAGGTTAGTAGAATGGTAGTAAATAAACAGTTGAATAAAAAGATGAATTTTCTCTTACTTCCAGGAATTTAAGAGTTAACCCTTTCCTACTGCTATCCCTAAAGTGGATATTACGGAGGAGTACTGAGCAGCAAATATTTCTGATTGCTTTATTTTCTGCCCCGTATCATTGCAAGCTATTTTTTCTGTAAAACATACAAGGTTATAACTTCCATTGCAGAATATACAAGTAAACACCAAATATCAAATCTTCTAAAGACTCTCCCTCCTTCCCACCTTCTAGCATGTCTGGATATTGCTTCAATCATCCTAATGACATGGATGATACAGATAAACTCTCTTTAGGGGCATTGGCCACAAATACCCTGTGAACAGTCAAAAAAAGGAGGTCAGGAGTCTACTTAACAAAAAAAAAGCAGAGCTGGACATAAGCACAGGACCAGACACCACCCCTTCCAAGTAGTTCTGTGTGTGGTTGCTGAATCCTCCTGCTGCAATGCTGTAAACCCTGAGCTCCTGTCCACCACAAATGCAGCTCTGCATGCCAGCTCTGCCTGCATGGGACATGCCGGTAATGCTGGATACAGGCTCAGTCAGCATGAGGACGTGGCTTGGGGAAGGGGGACGTTCCTTCCCTTTTCATGCCATTTTTTGGCATTCTGTATAAGTAGATACATTGCTGATGGCTGTTTTTGCTGTACTGTGATTTTATCAGTACAGAGCTTCCACGCTTAAAGAACAAGGGTGCAGACCATTCTCTGCTTGCAATGCACTAAAGAAACCTGAAGAAAAACCTTTTCTTTCAGTGGTATTGCTCAAACTTTACATTCAATGCACTTCTGCAGCCCACATAGCCTTGTTGAGGGCTCTGACCCTGCCAAAACAACGAGTAAGAAGAGAATGTAATACCTAAGTTTAAGCTCTTCTCTTTCCATAAATAACAATATGAACAACTCTATACAATCAACATTTAAAATACATGTTCGCATTTAACATCTTTTGTATTATTCCCATTAGGTTGCCTGTTTAAACCAACAGAATATTGCAGAGATCATGAAAACCAGCTATCTTGACTCTTACACTAAAACAGTGAGAAATTCTGAATCCTAAAACTGTACTAAAAACATTTACTAAAAAGAAGAAAGAAAAATTCTGACTTTGCAACCTGATAAAATATTGGCTAAAGCCCAAAAAAGCAAGCTAGGAGTTGAGCAATTTCATAAATTCTGTCACTGTTAATGAGGAAAGTTTACCAAGAGATTAAAATTTTTACAAATTTCATCATAAGCAAGGGAATTAAGAGAAGCTATCAAACATACTAGTGCCTGCCCAACTAAACAGGCCACAGCAGATGGAGAGGCTGGAGAAAAAGCAAAGATGGCCAGATACTCTGCATGGAGCAGTGCTGTCAGCTCTCCCTCTCGTGGTGTCCATGTCCACAGAGCTCCCTGGATGCAGGGCATTTCAGAACACACTCACCAGGGCTTTCAGAAATTAGTCTTTTATCTGTGATAAAATACTCACTGTTATAACATGAACTAGCCATGTGATGAAATGATGCCTTGCTGTTCTCATACCTGCTCTAGCTCAGCTTTGCTCTGCTCACTACTCAGCAGAGCACTGAGATCCACCTGCAGAACAGAGGAGCCTAAAGCTCACCTCACGTTTTCACTACATGACAGTCATACACAGAACAGCAACTGAGTGAGTATTCATCCATCATCTGTGGCATATAAATGACTAATTAGCATCTTCCCAGTAATATTTTGCAGAGAAGACTTGGTTTATTACAACCAGACAGCACAATGCTGGCTCTCAGTGCTTAAACTCACTTGAACCTAACAAGTTTCTTCTTTGTAATTTGCTAGCCATGACATTTCTAAAGATCACCATCTCTGCCACACAAATCACCTCTGCAGGCAAAGAATGAGGCACATGTCCTAGCGTAGGTACTTCTGCTCTGAAGTTGTTTATTTTATAAAGCTGTTAGGTTAGCACGTCAGGAAACACTGGGTTCTCCTTCTCATCCAAGGCTCCAGCAATTTTCCCATCTCCAGACTGGCCATGGTGCTGCATCATAACACCACTGGCTTCCAGCTAATCAGCAAAAAGAGAGTGAGGCTTTTATGAGGCCATGATTCTGTTTCTTCCTGAATTATCTCTGAGTCTGAATTTTTACTCAGTGTAAAATACTTGCAGATAACATTGTTGCTAGCAGACTCCAGTGGACAACTCTGAACAGCAAAGATCAGGTAACTGAACCTCTGGAAAGTTTTAGGGACATAATAATACCCTGGCCATAATAATAGGCAACAGACACCTAGTTATCTCAACTGCAGCAGTTAACAGAAGTTTAAGAGAACAAATAAAAAAAGTATTTCTTTCAAGCTTCCAGTATCTTTAACTGGATTCCCAGGCTTAAGGTAAAGAACAAGAAATGCAGGGAAAAGAGATGGAAATGCTAGAGATTAATTTTAGAACCAACCACACGCTGTTTCCTTGCAGCTGGTGAGTGACCTTTGCATTATTCTCAGCTAGCAGGAAATTCCAACCTACATTAATAAGCAGAATATTGTTCACTCTTCTAACAGTGTTTAAAGTCTTTCTTGCACATATAGACCTCAGTAATTTTCTGTACACTTCTTCGCACTGTCTGCTCATCTCAGTGCATTTGGTTTGCAACAGTGCTAACAACCATGTGGCTGTTCTCTCAAAAAATAACCACTCAGAAAGTTTTAAATGGGAATGGAGGAGGGATCCTTCACCCTTCACAGCTATTCTGCAACAGGCCTTTCCAGATGGTCACTGCTAAGAGGCAGTTACTTTTAATCAGGGATTCACCCCAAATTTTCTGAGATTATTTCAGCAATGAAGGATTTAATGTATGATTAGATGAAGACAAATGGGGTGCCATTCGTTGCAGACATACAGTTCTCATTAAACTCAGTAATGCCTGTACACAGACGTGACTGGATTTCCAGATTTTGACTGCAGCTTGCTAAAATATGTTTTCAGCTACAACCAAGCATTTAAAAAGGAAGCTGCAGCACAGTGACAAATCAGTTTCTTTAATATCTAACTGGAAGGAGGTCCTATATTAATTTTATAGAAATATTCTTCTGGTTGTTTTCTGTACAGCAGAAAGCCTATCTGTGTGAGGTACCAAAGCATTCTCCACTTGACTAGAAAAGCCCAATCCCATCTAACTGGAGGTGATGGCAACGATCCTGCCCACGCAGCGCCTTCTCCCTGCTTTGCCCCCACATCCACGGCATGCTGCTGTCTCCAAGAGTGGCTGCATTGCTGCAGCAGGGAAAGCAGGTGTCACTGTAAGAAGTGCTGAATGAGTTCTGCATGCACTTAACTACAAAGAAACAAGTGAAATTTAGCCCAGCATCCAGCATTTGGATGCCAGAACGCCAGTCCAAGTCACATGAAAACATTTCTTCTTGACAATGGACTCAGGCCCATGTTTTGGTTGCAAGCACAAACTCTTCACCTCACTTGGTAACATCAAGTGTCATCTTTCATACCTTGGGTACATGTCCTCCAAGAACAGGCTGGTGGTTGCAAATGGCCCATTCCTCTCTGTCCTGCTACACCTCTGCCAGCTCCTGACTCACAGAGAGGGAGCATCCCTTCCCTCCTTTTGCTGGCTAAGAAGGATCACTGTCTGGCTCAGGTTTGCAGAGACCTCATGAGGTCCCCTGGTCCAATTTCCCCTGCTTAAAAGAGGCTACCTAGAGCTGGATGCCCAGGACCATGATGAGATAGCTTTTGAATATCCTCAGCATGGATAATGCCTGTGTGGGAAATCTGGAAACCATGCTCCACCAGAGAACAGCATGTTTTTGTTGCTGCCCCACTACCTGTATTCATCTCCCAGGGCAATTTGAGGCAGGCAAGCAATGCTCTGCTGCCCTAAAATGTACAGACTTTCCTTAAAGAGGTCACCAGTGAAAGTTCCTGAAGCAGTGTTGAATACAGGAACCCTGGCTTATGCTAGGTCTGAGGCATTCAAGTCCCATAAGTATACACTCTTCCTTCTTTCTAGTAAGAAGACACTGAACCAGCTAGGGAAAACAGCCAATTAAACATTTCCCTGCAGGTCATAACCATAGCTAGAAATTCTTAATTAACAAGTTAAAACTCATTTACAAAAGGCTTCTTAACATTTTTAGGACTGGTATACTCAGCTTGCCAACCAGAAAATAGCCTGAAACACCATATGGAAACCACCAGATTTTCCTTTTGTATTTGTCTCAGTTCATATACAGCAAGTTTCAGAAGGAAGTATCTAACCTGCTGAAAGTTTATTTATCTGAAGGTTTTATAAAAAAATATTGAAAAGAGCTTTTAAAGCTGTAGTTTATAATCGGTTTTTGGAAACTATGACAAGGTATTTACTGTCCAAGATAATGATTTGAAGGTTTTGAGTCATTTAAGGATCAGTGTTTTATTTGATCATCAAAATGAAAGAGCAACTGGATTAAAAAATTGGATTTGTCAATCTGTCAATTGTAAGGCACGGATGAAATACAATGCATCTTTTTACCTTGGTGTCCTCTGGTCTAAATTGTAGATTTTATGAGCTGTCGCTTATGTAAGCCAACACAAACAGAAAGAGCAGGCCAGAACTCAGTCCTTAACAGAGAGATGACAACATCTATCAGAAAAGCAAATTTTTCATGTGAAAGCAATGAAGTGCTGACTCCTTTGCTTCCACATGTGAGGTAATGCAGTGCTGTCCTCCCTCTGCAGACAGACAGGACTTTCATAGCATCTTGAGCTCTGCCCACCAGCAAGCACAGTGAGAACAGATGTTCTGGGTACTTCTGTTAGAATGAAGACAAGAACTGTGGGCAGTAAAAATAAATAACACCAGCTCTGCTTTACTCTGCTGATTTTGGAACAGTCTGAATAGCAGTCATGAGCTCTTGAAAAAGACACAGCTAGAAGATGGTCAGTGAAAAAGACAATAGAAATTCTCTCTTGTTCACAACCCAGACAGCATGGCTTCAAGACATAATGCTCCTTCTGTCCAGGAATAAAACCAGCTAAAAGACCCAAATCAGATGTCTTATTTTCTGTAGACACTGACTCAATGGAGCTCCAGCATACTAAAGAGCAAGATCACTTCAGCAGGAATTGCGACATATTTTAATTCCAGCATGACCCATACCAGACAATGAAACATCTCTCCCCTTCTCTTTAGCATCAGAGCTCCAGCTCTGAGATATCAGATGCATAAGTATGTTTCATGAGTTTTATATGAACTCCAAAATTCCTTTGCTGCTCCACCTCTCCATAACTCTGCCACACAGAAAGCCTGTGTCTGAGTCGTCTTGCGCTTTTTTCCAAAGTCAGACAGGTATGCAATATTGGAGAAAGGGGAGAACTAGATTTCAGAGAATGAACATGCTCTGTTGGCCTCAAGCATTGCACCTCCTCTCCTCTCCACTTCCCACCATCCTCAGCCAGCTCAGAAAATGCTGCTTCATCCTGGCTATGAACAGTCAGCAAGAAGGACCCCAGGAGGATGAAGGTTTACAGATTACAATGACTTACATTTCATAGCTCCATCTGACCAGAATGAGATGAGCTTCCCCTGCACTGCAGTGTTACAGAGGGTAGCTCTGAAATCAAAGATAATGGGATAAAAGCCACATGCACCAAGACCCTTCCTTCCCTGTTTGAATGAAACAAGCAATTAGTGGTTAGCACAACCACCCCCAGAACTGCAGGCTGGTGACAGAAATAGGAGAGGTGCCCTGGGCTGTGCAGAGAGAACAGCTTGTCTCCACAGGGATAAGCAGAGTGCAGTGAACTGCCTTCCCTGAGGTGGCCAAGCCAACAAAGCTCAGTGTGCCAGGACTCAATCTGTAAGTGCTGTGTGGTGGAATGACCCTTTTTAGTCTACAGCATTGCCCTCTCTGCTGACTGTCAGCATCTGTCCCACCCCTGATTTGGCTCCTGCTTTCAGAGTCTCTCCACAGGCTGGAAATGTTTAGGACTTCCTTGTCATGCACCATACGAGAACATGTTTGCACCAAGTTCCCAGGGCGTGAAACACACTGAGATCATTACCCAGCCCTGCTGTGAGAGGCAGATGGTTTGCACTGAATCTGGCTGGTAGGCTGCTAGTCACACCCTTCCCTGCCCATGCCAGGTGAGGGGCCTGAGGAGGGACTGCTCACAGGGCCAGGCTGCCATGGCACTGCTCTTCCATGGAACAGACACAAGCAAGGACAGGTGACAGATCTGTGGGCACAGGCACAGTCACTGACCTTTGTAATATAACATCAGAGCTGCAGAGGTGAATTAATTTTTATTTTGACTTAGATTTTGAAATTAATTCATGCAATGAAAAGAAGGAACTCTGCTGATGTCAATGGAGCACAGGAGGACCCGAGGGGCTGTATTCTGTTATGATGTAGTGGCAGCTGACTCATTTAAAGGGTCTGAAACACTAGTGCAGGCTTCTCCAATGCTGTTCTTCTCCTAAACAGATTTTCCATTCCATCCAAGTCTGTGTGAGAGAGGGAAGAGCCAGCATTATTGTAACTGAGCAATTTAATCTGTTGCTTAGATTTTTCTTTTGACTCACCTTCCACCTGAAAGAAATTACAACCTATAATTAAAAAAAGAAACAAACCCAACCCTCAGAAAGACACAGTAGAAGAACCTTGACAACCATTATATACAGGAACATTGGGCTACTGGGTACAATAGGAGATGCATCAGAGAGCCAGGGACAAAGAAACTGATGCACAGGGTGGAAGGGATAAGCTTACAGCCTGAAAAACAAGATGAAAGTTAACAACACATGATGCTCTCAGGGGCCTTTTCTGAACCATTTCATACCATTCTGACTCCAAGTGCTGAGATACCCTGTGGTCAAACTTCCCCCTTTGTTAACACGCTTTGTGCCTTATTATCTGGTGGTTGTTTGATGACACCAGTTCATAGCCCGATTTTTTCTCTTAAGATCAACATCCCCTTATTTCCTTCTAAAATGTAACAGGCTGTTGCCTGACTAGGAAAACTAAAGAAAACTTGGTTATATAACGATTTGTTTACCTGCCCTTTAACACCCCTCCTACAACACCACTGTCAGGGAAGAGAAAGCATTGCTCAGACCCAGAGTGCATGGTCCGCTTTGCAAGCAGCTCCCATGCAAACCCCAGCTTGCCTGAATTCTGCTCATCCTTTCTACAATGGGACACTCATTTGGGTCTCTTCTACTTTAACACTGTGTTTTTTAGTAAGCCCTGAAATATGGCATCCTAGTCATCTTTCAAAAAGAGCTCTGAAATTGGCTTGTATCAGACAACAAAACGTATGTCAAGAGGAAATGGACAGATCACTGTCACACAACCCTCCTGACCCTTGCAACCAAACTGTGTCATGGAGGGAGGATCTGCTCCAACCATTACCTCATGACACACTTCCATGTTTCCACATACTGCTGAAAATACGCTGTCATTTTCCTGACACACAGGAAAATGAGGTGTTTCAAAGCAGTACTTACCCCACAGCTAAGCCGGGCAAACCAGAGCCATTCTGGGCATTCACCTGCATTCCAATCAAGATAAGGGAAGAGTGTTGAGAGTATTTATCTCTAGAAATCTGAACAATACTGAACAACTGAAATTTCATGGGCTTTTGTGCACTTGCCTAAAAAAACTGGAATATATTAGTGAGAGGTTTCTCAGGGCCATGTTTTCTCTCTCCTTCCCCACCACGCACACATAAAGACACAGCCTCTGATTAAAGTCCTCTTCTACTCACCCGAAGCTATTAAAATGCAGGTTTTAAATTTCTAATTAGACTCATTAGATACAGATGTGCTTCTTTCAAGCTCAATCGTGCATTTACAAGGGTCATCGGACCAGTACTCCATAGATATTAAAGCATGGCTCTGCATTTGGAAATCAGTTCTAAAAATATTATTGCAGAATCCACAAATCTTAATGGCCTAGATCAAACATACTCCACTTTAGTCCTTTAGAAACATCTTCCTGGTGAGTAGTGTGCAATGTAATCCTGTGGCAGATTCCTTTCCCACACCCAGAACTGAACTGTTGAGTGCTTTTAAAGACTTGCAGCCATATTGTGGCAAACAGAGAATTGGCAGTGTCAGAGAGTGCGTGATTTGACATGCACCACTTCAACTAAAAGTAATGCTATATGAAACAGGACAATGACCATCCAGGCCTGGACTGAGTTGCTCTTATAAAAAGAGCAGCTTTCCACCATGGCAGGTGAAAGCTAACCCAGTCAGAAAACTGGAAGAACACCAGTACTATGAGTCAGGACCATTCTCTGCTTGAAATTTTGGGAAGGCAACTCACTCTTGGCAGTTTGGAATTCCAGCTCTTTACACCCAGTTCTCTTCCTTATTTGCTCTGTACCACCCACTCAAAGTATTTAATTCTTACAGAGAAAATCCAGAAAGGCTTCACTTCCTCAGATCAATTAGCCTTTGAATCATAGATGTGTTACTGGTAAAAATTTGCTGACTCCACAAGAAAGGCTCCTTGAAAAACATGCCTGCCCTATGCACAGCTGTGACCCTTTCCACCCAGTTTCACACAGGACACTGTACTGTGTCTATGGTGATGCTGAGGGAAGGATTTTCAGGCTTCAGATTCCCCCCAAATTTCAGCCTCCTCTACCAGCACTGCAGTAAGCCAGGACTGAAAAACTTGATGGCTCAAGATTAGGATCAAAACTATTGAATGAAGATACTACAATAATGTAGACACTACTACAACAACACAGTGATTGTTGGTCCATGGGAAGTTAATTCTAGAAGGAAAATTTATTCTCCTTTTTGTAGTGATTCCATAAACAGACATTATTTTATGGTGAGAAAAAACACAGCCGTGTCGGAATAGTCGAGTCTTTATTAAAGAGCTTTATGAAACAGCAAGTAGTTCAAATACACATTTATTAATGAAAACAGAAACTCAATCAAGAGAACATGCTGAAATAGAACGCTCCATAAGCTTTACAGAACAATAGACTGGAGACTAAGCTGTACTGTACTGATCAGAAGAGCATGAAGGCACAAGGCTTCACCAGGGCAGAATGACCTGTTACACAGAAATGGCCAGGGAAAACACATCTCTGCTCCCTCTAGTATATTCTTTGCAGCACTGGTTTTCATTGCTTTGAATCGCAAGGTAAAGATAGAAGGATGAGTTTAGGTGATTTATACCCCTATTAACATCAGTGACTTAAAAATAAAATCAGCAAGCATGGAACATAAATTTAAGTCATTAATGTTCCATTTATGCATTAGTTTTTACTCTGATGACTGGCCCTTCTTCATTTTTCAGACAAGGTTAACTTTCACTTTTCCACTAAATCTAGAGTTACTGGTACTATTTCTGCTACTGGTATCAGTCTGCAAAGGAAAGTAATCATCTATTGTTATGCTTTCCAGACTCTGGTATCACAATAACATAAATATGATATCCTGCCCCCATAATTCCTACTCTGCTTCTGAAATTATGGAACAGAAATTGGAGGTATAGTGCACAAATACAGCTTTCAAAAAGCAATAAAAAACAAGCCTTAAAAATCCTGCACATGTAAGATTATAAATCCATTTTGAAGCAATGTGTTGCAAAATTGATCCAATTTCTGACTACAAATCAACAAGACGTCAGAAACAGGTCTCTGCCTCAGTTTTCTGTCATGGGTTGATCGAAAAAAAAAAAAAAGCTTTCTTCCCTTCTCTCAAATTCCCAATTGTGAAATTATTATTAATAAACTGAAAATCTTTCTCATGCCCCTGAAGTGAATTACCAAAAAAGCTGGGGTTTTGCATGTCCAATCTAGGCACCCTGCATTCAGCTAGTGATTTGTGCAGTTTGCTAGTTGGACCATGAAGTGTGGATATCCCTGGTTCTCTGGATGTTTTAATATACAACAGAAAGTTTCTTTCACAAGGGTTGAAATATTTGTCTCAAATCTTTAAAGTAGCTGATCACATGTTTTAAATTGAATTCAATTATGTTAGCCAGCAAATTGGCTGTTGTTCCATGTGATTACCTGTTACCTGACAGACAGCACTGGGCAGAGACCGCAGCAATGAGCAACAGTATCATAATCCAAATTTCAAATTCAAGTTTTTTTTTTTCTCTCTCTCTCTCTTAAAAAGCACATGTAGTAACCACTACATTCTCCAATTTTGTAGCAGTATTCCCAGAAACCTTCTCTGCACTTTGATATCAAAGTGTTTCTCTGCTTGACTGTCTTTCACACAAGAACTCCAGAAGTGGCTGGTTTAACAAAAAATAAAAGTTTGAAACTGTCAAGAAAACAGGCTAATAACTAACCAGACACTTTTGAAGCCTCTCTCTTTGTTTCCAGGGAGCAGAAGTGTGTGTTCAGACTGGTAGAGGACACTTCTATATACAACTAATCAGATCCTGCTTTTCTCAAGAAGCAGAGGTAATACTGTTTATTAAAGAAGAGGGAAAACCAATTTGCAGTCTTCAGTGTTTGCACAAAAAACAACACTTTCTGCTTTTGAATTCTGTTCTGGTGATAATCAGGTGTTTGGAAATGCACGGCAGAACAGGCAAGTCTCAGGAAACCAGAGTCTTTAATGCTTTAAGTGATTAAATGAGTGACTTACCTCCCCATGAATGTGTCAACAAGAATTTCTCAAGTGTGATTTAAAATAAGGTGGCCAATAAAGCTGGAAGTTGCTCAAATTTGAAGGCATATTTTTATGGCGCAATGGCTTTTGGTTTCTAACATGTTGATTTCTATACCTGTACTGTGAAGGGGCCAGCCTGGGCTGTGTAACCCAACTTACAGGGACAGGAAAATCAGCAGAATACAGAGGCCTCTCTCTGAAAACTCTGAAAAAGGAGATGAATTTATGTTGAATTTAGATAAAGAAGTCTGTGCTGAGAGGACCACCCAAAGTGTTGTATTTAATATTCCCTAAAATGCTCACTCCATTTTACCAGATTTTAGTGGCAGATTTGTGTCTACCAAGGTTTCAGAAACTCTGACCTTGGAAAAGATTTGACTTTTATGGGCTGTATCTTTCTATCAGAAACCTTGTTAGAAGTCAATGGCCTCTGGCACTTCTTTATCAGTGCTACTGCTGCCTAATTACAGCCTAATTGCTGTTTCCCATCCCACTGAACACCCAACAAGCCTGTGGCTCCCTCTTCTATGTGTGCCTGATGGATGGGATGAGTTGTTGATTCGCAGTTCTCCAGGGTCCCTTTCCCTGTGCCCTGCTGCACAAGTAGCCTGTGTCACATCTCAGGTAGTCCCAGGTACACCCTGTCACACAAAAACATCCTCACAAGCCTCTGCTGGGAAACTGCAATCTTCCCTTAGCTGGTTCATCTCCAGTCTCTTGCACACACACACAAGTCCTGGTGGCCCTCACACCAAGGGCAGAAGCCTCGAATTGCACACAAGCACACCTGGATTTATCCCAGTATTTGAAGTAAGATCTGGCCCCATGGCAACCTGAAGCAATGTGGGGGAGCAGCAGCAGAAGGACTGGCAAGCAAGAAGGCAGCTTAGGACAGGCATCTTTGGTGATACATTTGAAAGCAAACTAGCTGACCTGCAGAACCATCATGCAAAATAGTGGCATCTTAATCAGCCTTAATCTCAACCAAACCCACTCCCAGGGCAGGAAAATCTGAACTGCTGAGCACAGTTGCATGGATGTCCAGGAATGAAAAGGCTGCGTCATGGAGAGACTGGCCAGGAAATGACACTGCATGTTCAGTCCTTTGGGGCCACTTGTCCTGAGAAACAAAATCCTGTATTGCAGCTCTCAGCCAGCACTAAGGCACATCTATACTACAATCAATTGGCACCAACTTTTTAGATACTTTTTTTCCCATACAACACACTGACACAGCAATGGTCTAGCAGAGACTTTTATTTCAGCTCACATATTTACTACATTTGATATTTCTGTCCTGAAACAAATAGTTATTAGAAAAAAGGACCCACGTAGTTTCTCCTGTGAACCTAGTCCTCCACAATCATCTGGCAAAATCTTAAATCACTGTTTGCCCTCCCACTGACTTACTTATTTTATAGACACAGTTGAGGCATATAGGTAATTTAAAACTCTGATCTGATGGCTTTCATGGGGGCATTGCTGAACTCTTCCATTGTTTCCAGTTTTTTTCAGAGACCAACGCATCACGGCTGCATAGGAGTCATAGAAAACACTAAAACCATCTGAAAAATGTTTATTGAGTAAAATTATTTCAAGAAAAAACAGGACAAATACCAGAGACCAATCCACATAGCTAATTTTCCCTACAGCTGCAGGATGCAAAAAATCCTCTTCCCAGAATACCTTTCAGATAGTTTTTAAAGAGGAAACATGGCAGCATAGCTAGCAGTCCTGCTAATCTGCAAAAGCTCTACAGACTGCCCCCTGTAATCACTGCCTTAAACAAAAAAGAAAGATGTACAGCTCTATACAATATGCAGCAGCACTTAGAATTTGCGTGAAAATGTAATTACAGTTTAGTTCAGCAAGTAATTGTAAAGGGAAATCACATTTTCTCCCCTATTTCTTAAACAAAGCCTCTTGCAGTCAGGTTTCCATGCTGCAACCCCTGTAGTTACCTACAAAGCAAATCCTTTAGGACACATAAAACTGCAGCCAAATAAGTGAACATCAAGTAATCTCCCTCCTGGCTCTCTCTCCACAAGTAACCTGTACAGAAGCAGCTGGAATTTGTTAGAAAATGAAGACCCAAGTCCAAGAGGCAATACAACCTCTTCATGACCAGGATGCAACTCTTGCATAGCTTAGAGGCAGATCTCTTTCAAAAACATTTTCAGTGCTCTGAGGGTACTATCTGAGTTAGTGCAGTGGAACTGAAAGACAAATCCACTTAGTTTTAAACAAGTTACCTGAGGTATATTTTCACCAAAAAAAAAGCACAAAGCTCACTGAAACCTAAATGACCCAACTTTTGGGGTGGTAAATGCAGTCCTGGAAGGCTTCATGCTGGCATGTCTGGATTTGAGATGCTCAGCTTAACATTAATTCAGGTATCTCTACTTGATGCTGGAGTCTTGTGGTTACAGGACGGATGCACTCAGATATTCCTGGAAGTGGAGAAGAGCATCATATCCCCATTCATTTTCTAATGTGGTTGTAACAGCCACCACCAGAAACCAACACATCACATCATACTGCATACTGGATAGGAGGTTCCTTCCAGGAGCTAAGAAATTCACTAAAATAAAACACACAGCTAAAAATGAAAGAAAAAGTTCCATCCCAGCTAGCTAAAAGACATGGACAAAACATACAATTTTAAGAGAGAAATTGTTATAGAAATAATTTTTGTTTCTGATAAAGGCATATTCATATACTTTTTGCCTAATAAAAGTTGAAGAATCTCAGAACTGTGGGTCCTGTAACAAGTTAGCTTGTAACAACACCCCGTCAGGAAGAACAAAAGGAGACTGCTGCTCAGGAAGAACAGAGGATGTTGACCTCACACTTGCAAAGGAATCTTTCTAAGCCCATGCTGGCTGCTGCCCACCATGACTTCAGCAAGAACAACCAGAGGCTAGAAAGATAAAAATCAATGCTGCATGATTACATTAGAGATCATCTCTAGAACACAAGTGTCTACCTCTCGAGAGTTGTAAGGTTGCCAACACTGTTTCATAGTCAGGATAGAAATAATTTTTCTTTGAGATGTTTTCATTGGAGAATTCCCACTGCTTCTAAAAGAGTCACCAGCTGCCGAGCTCCAGTGTCAAGTTCACATGAACAGTTTATTAATTTAGTCTTGTTTTGCCCTCATCTGCATTAATTTCTTAGGAGATGGCCAATACCTCCACGGGAGATCTGCCAGAACCTCAGCGAAACTGCTCAAATGTGAAACCCAAATCCATGTTTCACCCTTAAAAACAGAAGATGGGCATTTTGTGATTCCAATGCATTTGTCCCCGACCACCCCAGGAAGCAAAGGAGAGACAGACTTAAAAAAAAAACTTCTTCCACAATGGGAAGACATTTAAAAAATTAATCAGTTGAGAACAGACACTAAAATCCCTGATCTTGTTAGCATTGCTTCAGCGTCCTCAAAGGGCAGTCAGAACTCTCTTCATCTATGGGAAGAAACCTTGTTTGTACCAGAAAGACAATGGATACATTAAATATAAATCTAATATTCAGTGAGTTTACAACATGTTGGTTGCCCATAGCAATAAAAGGGCAGTACTGCCAGACTCTGCTTAAATGAGACTGCAATTTTAATCAATATTAACCAAGTGTACATCCAACCAGATGTTTATTCTTGATACAGAGCTGACATTTATGTACAACTATCAGGTTCAAAAGCTATTTTCTAACATCCAAACCTGAGAATATTTAAAGATACAGTGGTACAGCATCACAAAATTATTCTTTCTTTAAGAACACTGCATATACTTTCTATATGCAGTGTTCTTAATCAACACTGCATATAAAAAGTTTAAACCTTACAAAGTACAATCTAGAGGAGCACGAGACTCTTTCCTGGAAGTCTGGGCAAAAAGTCTCTGGTCTTGACCAGAATTTTTTACTGATTTTGGCTCCTCAGGATGTTTCTGTGACTCTTACCCACATTCCGCACATTTTGGGACAGAACTGAACCCCTTCAGCACCAGTTGTCCAGGTTCATCCTTTTTTCAGCAGCTCTTTGGTAGAGACAGGTTCACAGATAGACTCAAACAATTTGGAGAATAAGGATTTTTGCATTTTATAACTCATCCCTTTAACAGATCATAGTGGATGGAGCTTTGGCAAAATTTTCAGCTTAAATAGGGAACCACAGAATATTCTGCATTGGAAGGAACCTATAGGGATCATTTAGTCCAACTCTAATTGCTACGTGTGTACCTGCTATGCCAAAACAGCAGAACAACAGCTTGCAGGAAGGCTCTGCCTTGCATGCCCTCAAGTACTTGAGTACTCCAGCATACCCAAACTTGTCAGAGGCCTGCAGGTAGCAAAGGAACCACCACACAGGCCTCCCACCATCCGCTGGATAATTAGCCAGATGGCAAGCCCGCAACAAAGCCACCATGAGGCAGCCCATGTTCCTGTTCACTGAACCTTGTAATGCAGCTTAATTTCTCCAATCTAAATACCAAGCCCTGAAAGCTGCTGTATCTCTAGCCCATTTTCTAGTTAACATTGGGTATCCAGAAGGGAGCTGTTTGCATTAAAAGTAGGACATGTCACATTAAGCCATTGGCACATTCTATAAAATACGGGGAAAGTATTTTTAAGAAAGCACTCTAAACAATACTGGTGCTGTTCTTGCTACTTCTGTAATTCAAGGGGCATTGAGCACAGTAAAGGCTGCCCTGTGGCCGAGTTCTAGTGAGAAAAGTCCAAGCTCAGTACCATAAACATTGCTAAATCTATAGAAATCCTTGTCCAGGTTATGAGATGGAGATAAGGACTTCTAAGAGCAACTCCTCTGACAAATAGAAGGACTCCTTGCCAGTTGCTTCACCAGCAACTTTTAACCCAGCTTTAAACCACAGGTTTGTTATCACAAGCTTTAGCTCAAGAGTCCCTCAATGTGCAGCATTAATCCAGCTGACACTGGGGCTGGTTGGTGCCCTGTCCTGTGATGTTTCCTGGCGTGTATGTTCACAAAGTCACCTCTGACTGTAACATTCAGGGTCAGAGACTGTGACCATAAAACTTGCTGCGGAATAAGTGACAGAAGCACACAGCAATGCTGCAACAGGGGTAAGGCAGCTAAGTTTACATATTTGTGTAAACTGAGCTTAAACACATGCTGGAGATGTTACAAACCAGCCACTGTAGTGTACAAGCTGGTTTTCCTTAAATTGAAATGTGTGTGTGTCATTACTGCCAGCCAATGCACTATGAAACCCTTTCTGTTTCACCAGAGCAATGTCATACAGTATTACTTTTAGATAATTTCATTGACACTTGGAGCTCTAATATTTCACTCACTACAAGTACTTCTGGAAGAGAAACATCTAGTAGCCAACAAAAGCCTGTTGCAGTACCAAAGCCACCATGTGAGGAAAAACCAGAGTGATGACCAGCATCTCAAGTAGGACTAGGTATATCCTTCTTACCAGAAGAAGTTATTGCAATAACTCAAAGCAACATAAAAGATTAATTTTCTCTACACTGGCAAATGTAAGAATCTCAATCATTCCATCATACCAACCTGATAATAATAATAATAAGGCAGATTTCAAGGAAAGATATTGCTTTTCCCATAAACCTACTAGTTGAGGTTTGGAACAAAACAAAAAGGTAAAGGCTGCTCATTTATTTTTTATTTCTTGACTTCAGATGCATGAGGGAAAGAAAACAAGAGAGAAAAGTTGAAAGAAAAACATCTACTCAACATCAAATCATCCTAGCTGCTGGTAGAATTCTATCAACACCACAGAGGAGAGACCTCTGCTAAAAAATAGTGGTAAAGGCAGGAGTTACTCAGAGTAACATAAAACAATACCAAGGTTAGGAGATTTGGTTAATCATGTTTTTTAGCCCTTTACAGAGCACAACTCTATGATGCAAGACAGGACAGAGACAAATCTCAATAACAAGTGGAATTCCTTCCACCTCTTTACTCAAAGGTACGTAACTCTTTGAAATGGCTTGGGGTTTTGGCTGTTTAGTTTGGGTTTTTCAAGGTATATAAAGAGACTGATAGAGATCTTCAATGTACTGGGGGATGTGCAGGTTTATCAGCAGCTCACTAGCTTTGTGAAACTGAAATCATGCTGTATTTCAGCCAGTTCTGAAGAAAGATCTGCACCCGTGGCTGAGTAAAGCAATACAGAGACATCCACTGACCTGGAGGTACCATCTTGTTAAGAATCCTTAAGATGTTTTTCTCTCTCCTCCCCTTCATCATCGATCCTGAGATTTCAGGCACCAATCCTTCCATCCCAGATGACAGTTCTCAATTTAGAGCTTTTTCATGTGCATTCATTGCTTAGCATACCCCTCTGCCCTAGATAAAGTTTTTGGTCTTTTTTGATACAAATCCAGTTGAGTTTCAGAGCAGGAACTCTAATCAGAAAACATTAATTAGGCTGAAACAGTTAGACATAGCTGGTGGTTTTCCAGGTGATCTGCCAAACTGAAGGAGGGCCAGGTTTACAGTGCCACTTATTTCACTCCAGCAAGCAGTAAAAGAATTTTTAAATAAGCCTCGCTTGTTGTTAAGTCCTTTTCCCATCCTAATTTAGAGGAATTACCAAGTTATGTGTAAATATTAACAAGTTGAAACTGGACATACTCAGGAAATGCTAAATCACAGAGTCATCACAGGTTCATAGAATGGCCTGGGTTGGAAGGGACCTTAAAGATCATCTTGTTCCATCTTGTTCCCCCTGCCCTGGGTAGGGAAACCTTCCACTAGACCAGGCTGCTCAGAGCCCCATCCAATCCGGCCTTGAACACTTCCGGGGATGCGACATTCACAATTTCTCCAGACAACCTGTTTTAGTATCTCACCACCTTCACAGCAAAGAATTTCTTCCTAATATCTAATCTAATATCTAATATCTACTCTCTTTCAGTTTGAAGCCATTCATCGTTGTCCTGTCCCCACATGCCCTTGTAAGAAGTTCCTCTCCATCCTCCTTGACGGCTCCCTTTAGGTACTGGAAGGCTGCAATTAGGTCACCTCAAAGCCTTCTCTTCTCCATGCTGAACAATCCCAATTCTCATAGCCTGTTCTTGTATGAGATGCAATAACTCCTCTTTTTAAACTTTTATACTTCCAGGGTTATTTAAAGTTTCTGCAAGACAAAAGCAAGTAGTTTTAAAATAACTTCTGGAGACATCCATCTGGTCATTCCAGCCTTTAAGAAGTGTCTAACTTGAACTGTTGACACCATTTAGGAGAGGTCCAACCCACACATAATTTCTACCCTATCTGTAAGGCCATGTCTGTTAGGTGGCCCCTGCCCTCTGGAGGACATTCCACCAGCACTCAAGCGACCATGGCACAGTCCCATCCTTCAGACAGGAACCTTCCAAAATTAGCCAAGCAGCTCTGGTTGAGTGCTGTGTGTGCTCACCATCCAAGCACTGCCTGCACCATCTGATGCACAGTAAGACTCTAGTTCAGGCAGGGCTTATTTGCTACAATATTTGCTTACAATAGACTTTGGCTGTGGGCAAACACTTGAGGCATTAACTCGAGATCAGGCTGACAAATACAGTAAAACTTGGAAACTCAGGGAAGGATGACAAAAGATTTTGAAAAATCTGACCCAGCAATACAAAATGGCAACTAACAGAACTAATGGAGGATGGATGGAGTAAAGGATGGTACTTTCACACGCGTAAAAATATTTTGAAGTTGATTCTGGTGGCAGTGACAGATCCATAAGGACATCTACTAGGCACTGCAATACAGGATGGGCAGCACTACAATGTGCCAGGGAAGCAGCCCTGTCTTTGAAGAACAGGCATGGATCCATCTAAAAACTGATGAGACACATTGTGTTTGTTAATTCAGAAAATAAAAGGCTAAATGAGGACTGCTGAAATTTCCAAGGTACTCATTTGGAAGTGACCACCATTAAATTTCATATGATTTACCAGTTAAGCTGAATGTTATGCTTTTATTATCACTGGCAATCAGCAGAATTAAATCCCATGCCCTAGTAATGCCCAGGAAGAGCGCTTCTATTTTTGCATAATAAAAAGAACGAACTGACTTCAGCCCTGAAAAATTAAAGGATTTGTCATGTTTATCAATTAAGACCACAGCCTGAAGTACAGCTTCAGACTACTAAGAGAAAGTTCTTCAGTCCTGCTAAACGAAAAGAACAAGTTTGCAATATCAAGGGGATAAAAACTCAGCAAGGGTCTAATACACTTCAGAATGTCAAGCTTGGAGTGGTATTTAGCAGACCTGCTTCATCCACGCCTCCTGGTTCTCTGTTTGTCAGCATGAACATGTTATCACCGTTGCAACTGACTGCTGGCAATTCCCTGTGATGTTAATGAGTTCTGAATTTATGCAAAGTCTCCCAGTTGGTGCTTCCGCAAAATCTACCAACAGAGAGATACCAAGGTAGGATACCTGTGGTAAAAAGCATCTAGCTTTCTCCCAGTTTTATTAATTACTATAGCAAGCCAGACTTCAGTGGCCATTTGAAAATCTTTCAAAACACATAATTGACTGGCCTAGGAAAAAAGAGTTGACAAAGATGCATCACAACCCTGTTTTGAGGTCCTACATGTCTACTGAGAGAAATTTATGACATATTCCTGTATTCTGATGAATCTTTCACAAAAGACAAATCAGAAACCAGAAATAAAATGCTTGATCCTCAAAGCAATTAGGATTTGCTAAAAGCTGTTTGGACCTTGTGCAATCAAGTAAATCTGCAATGACAGAAGAACGTCACAGCTTTTTTACAGAATTATCCACGGTCATTCAGAATCACAGCCACTGTCAAATATCCACGGCTTAATAAGAAGGAGGAAATTAAATGAGCCAGCATCAAATACACACCTCTTATGCCAGTAAAATTGTGCTCCTCCAGCAAGGTCCTAGGACATTAGCTACCGCGCTTCCCAAAAACCAGCACTTCTATGCACATTCCACTAAATATTGATTCAAGGGTACATCATTTGGATAAGCAAGGGGAAATTTTTGGACTATTGGAGTTGATACCATGAAATACTGGTTTTCAGGTCATCGCTGAAGAGAGAGATGGCAAATATGTTCTCCATCTCCACATGCAGATCCAACAACCAGGGTCGCACTCACTGAAAAGAGTCGAAGTGTGCACCTAATTCACTCATTTGTTAAATTGAGCACAACTTACGGTCACAAACCAAGCAGAAAGCACTGCTCCTCTAAAAGTCAGTACAGAAGCACCTCTAATCTTCTAAGTGCTGGCAGTTAACCTTGTGGGACAAACTTTTCTTACTGGGTTGGACTCTATGTGAAATAATTTTTTATCAAAATTCAGTGATTAATCTTTAGCATTCAGTGTTGCAAATATAGAACCTTAGAGTTAATAAAAGCTCATATCTGACATTTCCCACTGCAACACAGGGGAACTTCTTTTCTGAAGAAAGCATGAATTATAAATTCTATGTAGCTACATAATCCAAATAAAATATTCTCCCATAACCAGATAATCGCTTTATAATAATTCTTACATGCACAGCATGGATCATCTCAGCTATTTTCACAATCACTTTGCCCTAATTTTTGCAAGAAGTACAAGAAATTCTTTTCACAGAACTGCTTTTGTGATATGCTTTCTAAGGTACATCCACCAAAGGGTTTGGCTCTGCTGGAAATGATGAAAACAAGGAGCAGTATGACATTTTATTTCATCAGAGCAGCAGAGGAATGGCTAATGTTTTGCAGAATTCTAGACTATTTCTTCAGGTTTTATATTAGCATCCTGAATGCTGTAAGCGGCAACTCCTGCTGCTTAAATCTCAGCACAGATGTGTCATGACATATTTTCAAGAAGAGCTGGACTTGCTCTAACTCCTTTAACAATACCCATCTCCCCCTAATTGCAGTGATCAAAACTGGAAGCTGATCTGACTTTTGACACACACATTAACAGAAATGGAATCACAACCCAGCAGTTTCTCCTTGGCTTATCAACTGCCAAGAACCCAACGTGTAGTGCAGCTTTTAGACGCTCCACTGGGCTAGGTGACCTCCATCCTCAGAGCCTGAGAACATGCTGCTCCTGTTACTATTCTCAGAACTGCAATTCCCTTTTTCCCCCTTAAATAAGGGGGAAAAATAGGGTAATTAAGATTAGAGATCTAGACAGACCCACAGGCCCAAAAGAGATTGGTAGGGGCAGAGAGGAATGGGTAAGTCTTTCCCTGGCCTACAAAACAATCTTCCCGCAAGATCCTTTGAAGTTTTAGAATTCTAGGCTTAGAAAAGAAAGCTTTTTCTGCTGTTTTCAAATCACATGGATCCTGTGAAAGCCCTATTACACACTTCCATTCCCATCTTATCCACATACACCCTAGCTTTTATCAAGGGATCCCATGCTAGGCTTTCTTTTGTTCCACATATATTCCAGAGACAGATGCTGTGAGAAACAAGGTTCAGGTATGGTGCATTGCCTTGTGCTTTCAAAATCATTTCACATTTACTACCACTAGGGCTCAATGCCACACCTAAAAAGGCACCAGATAATTTTGATGAGGCAGGCTGTACTTATGCTAATCTATTTTGCCTCTGGGACAAAGATGTCCCACAGAATCATTAGTGGAAGTGTTGCTGCAGAGGGGAGGCTGTGCAGTAAGAACTGGCCCCTGGACTGGCACTGGAGCTCTGTACATTTCTCTGCACACCTCAGGCCCTTGCTCCAAACTAGTGAAGTCTGGAAGGTTGAACCTTCTCTAGTTCTGTTCCATCACCAAGAGTGCCCCTTTCCATGCATGGGCTGACAAAGCAGTGATTGCACAATCTGTATGTGGTGTTCAGCTGGAGAGTCTGCTCTGGCCATCGCAGACAGTGTATTTTTCATTTGCATCACGTGCATGTTGTTGGGAAAAAAGTCATGCTTTCATACAAATAAGTATATTGTTTTTAGACAATATGCCAATCACAAGATTCTGCCAGAAAAAAGCTTTGCAATGCCATCTCTGGTTAGGAACATTCCTATTCATTTTTTCATTTCAATTACTAACATGTACCCTATGCAATGCCCACCTCCTTGCCTCCCTCTCTCATTTTTCAGGTCAGTCTGCTCAAACAGCTCCTTGGATGTTCAGGTTCTGCAAATTTCAGAAATTTTAAAATTTGTCTTTTATTATACATCAAGCTACTTACAACAAATGACAACAAAACAAGTTTGATATTAGAAATTAGGCCCTACAATTGAGTCACTACCAATGAGGATAAGACCCATGAGTATTAAAATTACAAGTACTTTCCTCTGCTATGTTAAACACTACAGGTAAAAGCCTTTTAAATCAGAGATTTCTAACCAAGAACCCCCAGGCACTTTCCTGTAGTTCAACCCTGAACCTGTATTGGTACGTAAACTACACCTCACTAGGTGCAAGACTCTACACTTAGCTTTGTTGACCTTCATTATTTGATTTGAATCCCCTTACTTTCTCCTCTCTAACAGATATTAGACCTTCTGCTTCAACCCCAAGAAATTGCTTTCCTAGAACTAGCTGGCTCAAAACATGGGAAGTCCCATCTGCCTCCCTTGCCCTATCATTAATTGGCTGTGAGGCTGGTACATCAGCCAAAGAGTGAAACGTGAACAGTTCACTGTCTGGGGACATGACTTAAGCCAAAAGAGCTTAGGCAAGTGTAAACAAATTTACTCTCCTGAATTTACAAATGTGGGTTTAACCAACAGGTCCTTTTCAATACTGCAATACACTGCCAATGAGCTCTTCTGCAAGGACTGCAGTACTTCCCCACTTAAAGGGAAAAAGCAACAGTTTCTTAAGCCTGAGACACCATCACAGAGGTGAGCACAGAAACTCAAAAAATATCAAATCACCATAATTAATGATGCAAAAAAGGTGAAATGATGAACTGATGAAGAGACAAATTTAATTGCATTTAAGGGAGCTAAAAATGCTTGGTCCACCAGGTAAAAAAGATCTACTGGCAAGCTGTAAGACATCTGTTTGAAAAAAGGAGCATGAGAGTCCACCACCAAAGCAGGCTATCTCATCCCAGCTAAAAAGTACTTCCAATGCCTCTGGCAAACTTGCTGAAAAAAGAGAAACCATCATGCCCCAAATTCAGCAGGGAATAGGGAAGGAAACAATAATTAGATCAGCATAAGCAACTCTGACATTGATGCAAGGGCCAAGATTGGTTTTCACCCAGGGCCACATACAAACAAAAACATGAAACAAGAAATAACCTAGGTAAACATTTTGTTTGGATATGGGTGTACTAAATCACTAACTGACATTCTCATGCAGTCAGTAAAGCACGCAAGAGAGAAATGATCGTTAGAATATTGCTGCTCTGCCTGGCTTAGGAAAAGGAATATTAGACTGAACGCTGTAGAGCCCAAAAGATGTGCTTGTATAAATGGGAGTTGGCTCAGAAAGGAAACTGAAAAGAAACTAAGAAAAAGCAGTGTCAGACAAGCATGAGTCAAGACACCATACCATGTCCAACGAGGAACAATCCATGTCTGATGGTTCTGGATGCTGAACAAAACAGAAGCTCCTCAGAAAAGCTCTAACACAGACTATTCTGGAAGCAGGCTGAGGAGAGAGCTGAGGTATGTTTGTTCTACCTGCTTCAGCACTGCACACAGAGTCTAAGCAATGTACTCTGGCAGGCAGATGGTGCTGGGTTACAGGAGTCACTTGGTGGCCAGTTATTTGATAGCCAACGACTTTGTTCTACGCAGTAGAAATTAGCTGGCTCAGGAAGAATTTAAATATGTTCTAACAAGGTAACTTGTTCACAGCAGAGGCTGATTCCCCAGCAGTGTTGCCACTACAGCTGGAATACCTTTTTAAGATGAAACAAACAGTACTCTCCCTTTTCCCTTCTGTATAGGAAATAAGGAAATAAGGTCTTATCCATCTTTAGAGAGCCAGGGCTCTTCTCAACAAAAGCAATATGTGCTACTTTCAACTTTACTAAAAATACACTTTTCTCAGTCCACAACTAAGATGACTGTGACTCATCTAGTAAAAACAGTTGGGATGAAGCCTGAATACTCTGCACGTATTTAGGAGAGCATTTCTTCACAAAGAAGTTTCCTGATGTGATAAAGCCTTGCTATCCTGTGAATTGGTGATGGATGTGTCCAAAAGTTCAGCAGATTTGCCAGCAGTTACTCTTCAAAATCAAGCAAATTTCCACCTACAATTTCACTCACTCTGACTCAGTAATACTCAGAGACAAACCAATGAAACAAATGCTTGCTTCCAACTGCTCACCACAAAATGGACACTAATCCATTGCACAAGATGACGCTCTAAAATTCAAAGAATAATGGTTCAGACTACAAATGCTTTGAGCTGAACTGATGGTTTTACTAGTGGCAAGTGGCTGCATCACTGCAATGTTAATTTTATAGTGCCAGATACAGAATAACCTTGGCGGAATCCTATACTCAACTGCACAAGACCTCACTGGAGATGTATGGCATGTGTGTGAGGGGAAACACATTTCTACAGACTGCCTATGGATAGCGACAAACAACTGATCTACGCAGAAGCTGAAAGGCAGCCAAGATCTTAAAACGTCTAAAGAAACAAGTACGCCATTGTCACTGACTAACTAGTAGTGCTGCTGTTAGCCAACTTTTAATCCTCTAGCCCACAGACCAAACTGGTAATGGGGTCTCCTTCTCTATCCTTATCAAGTTCAGGCTTCAATTCCACCAAAAGTAAAATGTACCTCCAGACAGGTCACAGCCCTGTTGGTAAGGTAAGGGCTTTCCTGTAATGAAGTCCTGCAGAAATTAAGGCATGCCTTTTTCTCCTCTCTCACCCTGGAATTTTCCTTTTTACAGACCTGCCACTACCTGCTGGCAGAGAAAGGATATAGCTATATCAGCACAGAAATTGCTGTCTGAGTAGGTATTAACATCATGCTACAGCTCACAAGCTCTTGGGAATGATGGTAGAATCCCAAGAGTGGACTGTGCAGATTTAATTGTTCATAGAGTTCACTGCCCCCTTTTAAATACCTTTCTTCACTCAGAAGGAGATTTCCAAATATGACTGACAGAACAACTGTAGTCAGAACTTACACAAAGAAGCAGAGAAGAAGGAGCATGCCAGCCAGAACACACTCCCATATCCTGACAGGTCATCCTCCAGACACAACAGCACATCCCTCACCAGCTTCCTTTGGGAGAATGTGCTGGACCACTGCTGGAGTTTTAGCCTGGCCTGAGGTGGTAACAAAAATGTTCCTGTACCTCTGCACCTCAGGCCTGACATGGGACAGGGAAGTGACAGGACAGAATCCCAAGTAACTGAAGTATTCAGGGAGGCAGTCTTTAGGCCACTGTTACAGATGACATGACAGCACATCAAAAAAAAGCTGTATAACTAAAAGCAGCATTATCTGAAATCAATTTTTTCAGGACCCATAGTCCTGCAACATTACAAATCTCATGTACTGTAAGCATTTACAAAAGTAGTAGCTGTGTAACCCCTGGGCTACATTACAATGAATATATATAAGGATGACATTTTCATTTTAGAAGCTTTTTCCTTCTAGAAAAATGAGGGATTTTTGTACCTGCACTATAGACCTAATGTTATATTAACATACTATGTATAAGCCCTACAGGTACAGCATTTCATTTTGCTGTAATTACTTTTGGTTTTCTGTTCTTCATTTTCCTCATTTTACAGGGAGATCTTAGCATGCAGCACAACTTTCTTAACGTGAGATAGGCAGTATTTTGCAGAAATAAAGAATGCAGATTTTATAAGCATGCCAAGCACTCATACTCTCTGCTGACTAAAATTACAGGTTTAAAAAAAAATGAAGCATGAAAAAAAAGGTAGATAATATAATTTATTTTCATTCTCTTCTGATGTTAAAAAACAAAGCTGTACATAAATGCATCTTCTGTACCTTCAAAATTTCTGAAAATTTTACACTTTCAGAACTGGTGCAGATTTGGCATCTCAGCTGAAGAGCCAGCAGTATCACTGTAGGATTTGGCTGAACAAAACCCTTACTTTGGCTGTCATCCTCATAACTAGAGCTACAAGCCTGAGGCCCCTGCTGGCAAGGAACCAGGCCAGGCACAATGATTCAGATTGAGATATAGGAACCACCAGCCCAATTTCTCTGGAAAGAGCTCCCATTTTTCATGTGGGCTGAAAACCAGGAAACTGAAATACTGCATTCCTGCTGTTTTCAGACAGTGAGCCAAAGTCTTAGAAGTTTGTGTCAAAGCTCCACTGAAGCTGCTGCACTTCGACAGATGCGTTCTTGGGAAAAGTGGTACTGATGCCATGCAAGCAAAAGCACTTTTACTCTACTTTCATTTTTGTGCTAAGAACAGAAACTGCCTGTGTTGGTCTATAGGAGCAACGTGTGATCCAACACTGTCACCTGTCACTCTGCCATCACATGCCAGCCAGGGCTTGGTGCATGTAAGAGACACGGGCTCGGGAGGCATCCATGTTCCAACAGACTCAAGATACAACCCCACTGCAGCGTGCTCGGCATGTTTCATTTTAACAAAAATTCTAAGGGTTTGGCAAGAGTTTGGGTAACAGTCCAAAACACAGATTTAAAAATCACAGGGAGAATGTGCAGTGAAACTCCAGTGCTGAAGAAAAGATGGCTCTACACACAACTACAGGGCCAGCCAGTCTTATTTCAAAGGAAATTTTACTTCTTTTTTGTCTGCAGCATCCTCACTGTGCAAGTTTCCCTTCATCTCTCTCTGCCTTTAACATCTACCACTGTAATAAGAATTTTATGTTAGGAAACCTTACCAGCAAAAAACTTGCTAGAAAACAAATCATCCTAACAAATGCACCACCATCAACAGACCAGGAAAATTTGACTAGTTGGAAGTTAAGACATCAAATACCAACTCCATCAGCCAAGAAAGCTATCTCCCCAGTGTAAGTGTCCCAGAAATAATGAATTTCAGGCCTCATCACGTCCCTGCAAACCCTGAATTGATTTAATCTGGAAATAACCCTCTACCCAGCAGCTAAGGCAGAGAGACCTTTCTGTGAGGGCAGAAGGATCACAACAGGTCGAGCTGGAAATGAACAGAATCTTAGCAGGACAGAATTCCTGCAGTTGAGCTTGCACAATGTTGATAAAGATGGCGTGACACAAAACATTAGGAGTAAACAGAACACCCTGTAAATTAGTTTATATTAATTTGAAAAGGCAGAGATTTTTAGAATAGAAGCCAAATGTGACCAATATACAAGAATGGAAATCTGTATCAGAAAAAATAGTTCCATTTTAATGGACAGGCATGACATGAATGTGACAAAGTGCCAGTGACCAGTCTGTCTTCTTTTCCAGGATGAAAATGTACAGAATTGTACCACAACATCAAAATATTCAGTGTAACGTGTCTCTCCAAGGATTGAAACACTGGGCCTCATCCCATCTGACAACTGGATGATGTTTAACCAGGTTAATCCAGGTCACCAGGTACTGCATGCCATCTTGTCCATCTGCACATAGCAACTCTGTCCCATTAAGTCTTGAGCTGAACCTCTCTTTTGGGTGCATATTGGTTACCCAGCAGTTCTCAAAACACATTTGCAGAGGTCACACAGAGCCAAGCCAACTTGCCTGACTTCACAATGCTTATCCAAACAAGCTGGAAAGAGGAGGAAAATGACTGCCCACCTCATTAATTTCACATCACTGCATCCAATGTGAAGTGCTGGAGAGCACACATGACAGACCTGGCCAACATGCAACCTGCAGGCCAAACGCCTCTCAGCTCTGCAACATAATCCCTATCTGACTTGTTATCAGCAGAGAGAAACTTACAGCAACCAGAGATCCTGGCAGGCTTTGTCCAGCCTGCACTAGTTGGGTGCTGCCCTTAGCCTTGCAATGGGAAGCCAACAGAGACGTCGGCGGGACAAGGCTGTCAAAGAGACAATGTTCCCCAACCAGACACATTTTAGCTTTGAAGAACTTAGTTTTGCAAAAGGCCATGTCAGGTTCTCTGTCCCTGGTCTGTGAATAAAGCACTGGTTACTGTCAGGATGCGCTGCCAGCAGACACCAGACATGAGTGTACTATCACCCCTGACAGACAGCTGATCAATAAATAGCACAAGTGGCAGTGGCAGGTCTGGAGGCTGGAAGGGTTCAGAAAGGTTTCAGACTGCATTCTAAGAAAGGTATAGCTGCTACATGCCAAAGAGAAGCCAATCCTTTAATTTTGAAGATGGGCAGACCAGGAGGCCTGTCAGATGGTTTCCAGGCAGATCAGCAGCTGCTGTCCTGGAGTTCAGTGTAAAGACATCAAAAGCTAAGATGACACTTTATCCATGCAGATGAACAGACATTCAAAAGTATGCATGCAGGTCAACAACACAAAGTTCAGGATTTTGAGCAAACCCTAGCTTCACAAACCTCATTTCAGGACCTGCCACACACTGGCCAGCACTCAGAGGGAACAGCGCTTTCCTGGGACAGCCTGTTCCCGTTGGAACACGATGAAAAAATATTTCATCTAGTTGTATTCTCTACAAATCAAGCAAGGGACCTTCTTTGTTTGCTTTTAGCAGGGAATTATGTTTAGAAACATTTATTTTTATATACAGATTCAGTGGCAAGTCATGGTGACTTTAGGTAACACATGAAAAACAAACTTTTACTTCAGCTTTCTGGATGTGGAAAAGAGTGACAGATGCATCTCTCCCTGAGACCATTGGAAATGAAAGCTTTTAAACTGGGAAGTAGACAGTAAGTCCAGAGATGATAAGGTTATTCTCTACTTTTGTACTGATTTTGACAGGGATAAAGTTCATTTTCTTCACAGTGGCTACTGTGTTCTGGGTTTGTGCTGAAAACAGAATTGATAGCACAGGGATGTTCTGGTTATTTCTGGGCAGCACTTTCAGAATCAAGGCCTTTTCTGTTTCTCACCCCACCCCAGTCAGGAGTCTGGGGGTGCACAAGAGGTTGGGCAGGCACACAGATGGGACAGCTGACCCCAACTGACCACAGGGATATTCCATACCATATGCTCAGCATACAAAGCTAGGAAGAAGGACTAGGGGGGAATGTTTGGGGTGATTTTTTTGGAGGCATTTGTCCTGTCAAGTATTCATCAGGTGTAATGGAGCCCTGCCTTCTTCTCCAGGCAAGGCTCAACACCTGCCTGCCCAAAGGAAATGGTGGATAGATTCCTTGTTTTGCTTTGCTTGTGTGCATGGTTTTAGCTTTACTTATTAAACTGTCTTCATCTCAACCCACAAGTTTTCTCACTTTTACTTGTCTGATTCTCTCCCCCATCCTGATGTGGGAGGGAAGTGAGCAAGTGGCTGTGAGTGATTTATTTGTTAACTGCGTTTAAACTGCAACCTTAAAAGTACAGAATGGGAGGGAGAGTGACAGACACACAGTAACTGTAATGGCACTAAGCAGCACTGGCCAGAACTGCATCACCCAAACAAGCTAATATGAGAAATCCCAGACTGGCAAGGATTCTTGCAAGTATTTAGTCCCTCTCTGCAAAGTACACACCAGGAGCTACAAAGCAGAGGAACACACCAGAAATGCTGTACCAGACTTGCTACATCCCACTTCTGAGACCACTGCCAACATTTCCATGCCTGTGGAAAAATCCTATACACCCAGTCACAACAATTGTGTGTGTAGACCCCTGAACAAGACCCCCAAAACCAACAGGTTTCACTATGAGCTCCAGTAGTCAAAAAGAATTGAATGCCTGAAGCACAGATTCAGAGTATTTTTTAAATGCAAATGTTAAAGCTCTTAGTGAAAATTTTCTAATTCTAATGTTGAAGGAAACTGTCTCCTAAGCTTACTATCACTGCTGCCCAATCCACCATCATACTTTTTGGGTTGGACCAGAGACGCTGTTTGGATTCTGCCTGGTTCATGTTCATACAAACATGCATGTATCTGCAAATTCCACTCTTCCACTATTATCATGGACTTTCTAGAAAACACTTAGAGTACTGTTTTGTCTGGCAACAGCTTTTTCAAACTTGCTACTTCTACTACTATGGCTTCAATAAAACAAATAAAGATGGCCATTCTTGTCACATTTGTTGAGCTCCTATATAGAAACAATAAGTAGGGAAGGCAACAAGCCCATATCAGCTTGTATGGACAGTTTTTTGCCCACCACAAAGGTTTGAAGCCAAAGAAACAACCAACAAAAAACAAAACAAAACAAAAACAACCAAACCCAGGATGTAACCCAAACTAAGCATATTTTCAGAATTTATCAATGCTCCCACAATAAGAGAAATGTATTTCTTGCCACTGAAAGATAATTTGAGTCTGTAGACCTTGAAGAGCTTTTCTGTTCACAAGACATTTATGGTGCTCTCAACTTCTTACAAACACTAACTGCAACAAGGAACCAAGGTTGTGTTTACATCAACTCTAAATAACGTATGGTCTGATATATTAGAAATCTCAAAAGTGCTTCAGTGCTGGCACAAACCTAGCAACAACCTATCCTCACCTGCTGCAAAAGGAACTGTGCAAGTATTTCACTGAAATTCCTTCCACCTTCCCAAACAATTCATATGCCTGTCTCACACAATCAGATGCCGAGATGGGAATTGCTTACTCCAGGTGCCAGAAGGAATCAACACCTTGAGCAAGGAAGCTCATTATCCAGCTTTCACTTTAATGACAAGATGAAGTGTATTTCAACAGGCCCCGGGTTATTAATAACACACCTTCAGGCAGAGACTGAGGAAGATGGGAGTAAGGGGAGGGGAACACACAACAGAACCTCTTCCAGGTAGAAAACAGAAATGGGCAAACACATTCAAGACGTCTGTGGCAGGCAGATGGGGCACAACACATACGCAAACAAGCCTGGGGCATTGGAGCAATGCAGCTACAAGCTCATAAGAAGTGTTGTTCTACTTGATGATGGTCTAGCATCTCCCCTGGCTGCCAGCCAGCTGGCCTTCCTTCATAGCCCATTTCAAAAGCTATCAAAAGCCCAGGACCACTCTACCTGCCCACTTACACATCTGCAAAGTCCTCTGAGCCTGCAGACTTCCTTCTCTGAAAGATTCCTTCTCTGAAAGATTCCCCAGGGTCCCATGTAGTAGTGTAACCATTATGTCAGGCTCTTCAGAGCTCATTAATTGAGTATAATTGTGTCTATGACGTGAAAAAAACATCCTGGTATGAAAAACACATGCGGTGGCACGGCATCAAACCCTCACAGATTGCTTTCCTTGCACAAATCATCTAATGTGAGCAAAGCTAATTTGATGGTGATGTTTCTTTGTAATTCTTCCATGTTGAAGGAAACTGTTTCCTAAGCTTACTATCACTGCTGCCCAATCCACCATCATATCTCGCAACAACTGGGCTGGACCAGAGAGGCTGATGTTTCTTTGCAGAACACCTGGACTTTACACAAGATGAGCATCTCCTCGCTGCAGCTTAGTGTCGCGAGCAGGCTATAAAATCATCCTCGGAGAAGGTCCTGCGGCTTCACAGCGCTTGTAACTTCAGACCCACCCCAAGCAGCTCCGCTATCCCCGGGGAGCATCGCTCCGCGCAGCTCCCAGCCCGGGCTGGGCACAAACACCGCCCGATTCCTCCACAGGCACCTCACCCAGCTTGTAAAGTCAATTAAAAGCCCAGCCGCCCTCAGCGCCTACAACCGGGCTCCCCGGTCCTTCTCCCTCGTCCCCAGGCCGTTCCCGTGCCCGGCGGCAGAGAACACCCCGGGATGCTCCGGGAGGAGCGGCGTTTCCATCGCGGCAGCAGCGGAGCCGCCCGCCTGCCCCCGCCCGCTTCTGCTACCGACGGCACTCCCGAACACACCGGGGGAGGAGGAGGAGGATGAGGAGGAGGAGGAGGAGAAGAGGACGGGTCGAGGGGCAGGATAAGAGGATGGCCCGGGATGACACAGCAGCGGCCCCGGGCCCGCCGAGGATGGCGGCAGCGCCCAGGACATCCCGTTATATAACGGCGGCACGGCCGCGCCCGCAGCGCCGACACCCGGGGGCGTGTGCGCGACCCCCTCGGCACCGGGGTCATTTCAACCCGGGCACAGCGCGGCCCCGCCCGCCCGCCCCTCACCAGCGGCTGCATCTCGGCGCGCACGGCGGGCACCTGGAACCGGTCTATCTCCTCCATCATCTTGGCGGCGGCGCCGAGCGCGGCGGGCGGAGCACGGGGAGCAGGGCGGGCGGCGCAGGCGGCTCCTCAGGCGCCGAGAGGGGACAGCGACAGCGACAATGACAACGACACCGCCCGCGGCTGCGGCTGCCTCATCGCCGCCGCCGCCGTGACTCAGCCGCGCCGCTTCCGGGTCCGGCCGCCGCCCCGCCCCTTCTGAATATTCATGAAGGGCGGAGCCACTGTCCCTCGCTCGGGGCCCGGATGCTGGGGTTCCGCTGCCCCGCCATATATGAATATTCATGAGGGGCGGGAGCGCTGTCATTGGCTACTGAACGGTGGTCTCCTTGCGTCCCCGCCTTCTTCTGAATAGTCATGCGAGGGCGCGACCACTACAACCAGTTTTGTGCCCGGTCACTCCATTCCCTGAGGCTTGCCCCCAAATTGAATATTCATAAAGCGGGAGGGACCTCGGTCACCAGGTCGAGGCTCAGCTGTTTCATTTCCAATGGCTCTGCCCAATTCGAATATTCATTAAGGGGAGGGCCCTGCCGTCAGTCTCTCTGGACCGGGGCGCTCTGTTTGCAGCGGCAGCTAGGATGTACCATTTCCTCCCTCGAGGGGAGAGCGGGGGGAGTTGGGGAATGGCCGGGTCCATCCGCCACTTCCGGCGCGTTGCCATGGCTGCTGCCATCAACTTCCGGCGTGCCGGGCGGGCGCGGGATTGCGGCGAGGGCCGTTCGCTGCGCTGAGGAACGGCCATGCCCCCCAAGGCGGCCGACAAGCGCCGGCAGGTAAGGGCTTGCCGCTCTCCTGTGGTGGCAGCAGCGCCGTGGTGGCGTCACCGCATGCGCCGTGACGTCACACCCGCATGGCGTCACCGCGGCGCCTCGCGGGAGGCGGCAGCCCAGCAGAGGGAAGGTCGCTGTGCAGCCCCGGTGTGACCCTGTTGCCCTCGGTCCCTCCTCTGAGTGGTGTCCGTGGTGTGACACCAGCGGTGACGTCACCGTTCCCCAAACCGCCACCCGTGACGTCACTGCGTGCAGCACATATCTTTCCCTCCGCGTTCACAGAACCATCAGGGCTGGAAGGGACCCCCGGAGATCACCCAGCCCACCCCCCCTGCCAAGGCAGGGCCACCTGGAGCAGGTGACGCAGGAACACATCCAGGTGGGGCTTGGACATCTCCAGAGAGGAGACCGCAGGACCTCCCTGCGCAGCTGCTCTGCCACCCTCAGCGTAAAGAAGTTCTTCCTCAGGTGGAGGTGGAGCTTCTTGTGTTTTAGTTTATGGACACTGCTCCTTGTCCTGTCACTGGGCACCACTGAAAAGAGTCAGGCACAATCCCCTTGTCACCCACCTTTGATTTATTTAGATGCATTAATAAAATCCCCTCTCAGTCTTCTCCAGACTGAACAGGGCCAGCAGTGCATGTGGACATGCAGTCTCTCCTTGTAAAAGAGATGTTTCAGACCCCAAATCATCCTTGTGGCCTCTGCGGGATCCTCTCCAGCAGCTCCTTGTTTTCCTTGTGCTGAGGAGCCCAGAAGGGGACAGTGCACTCCCGATGTGCCCTCACCAGGGCTGAGCAGAGGGGCAGGGTCACCTCCCTTGACCTGCTGGCCACCTGATGCACCACAGGATATCGCTGGCAGCAGGGGCACACTGTGGGCTCACGGTCACCTCACAATCTGCCAATACACCCAGGTGCTACTAAGCAGAGCTGAGGGGTTGAAGTGACAGCTTAGGTTGCCACACAGAGCTGTGGCAGTGGAGTCAGCACAGCCCCTCTTGGCCTTGTCGAGTCCTGGCTACATCCTGTTGTGTCATGCTGTGTCATGCTGTCCCTTCAGCTGCCCGTGACGCCCTGAGAGTTCTGTGGCATTACACAGCTCTTCAAACCACCTGTCCCAAAGCTGCAGCACCCCTCACTCTGTCACCATCCTGTTCAGCCCTGTGAGACTGAAGTCTTCAGACACTGTCAGGCCATTTCATCACACTTGCAGTATCCAGCACCCCTTCCAAGGCAGGGCATAATGCACTCAAGGTGTCTCCAGCCTGCCCGCGGATCTCCCAGAGACACTGAGCAGACAAAATCCTTTTTCTTACAAAAATTTAAAAAATTATTTTAATTATACCCAGCTGTGAGTTTTGTCTCTTTCCTTTTGCTTTGCTATTTGGTCTTTGCTCAGCTCCAGCAATGAAAGGGGGTCATTTGCTACCCTTCCTGGCCCTAAACCTAGACTGCTGTGGGGTCCCTGTCTGTGAGACCTCACTGTAATCCTTTGGGCTCTGTGTAGGCATGTCTGCATGCACCCTCTTTTAGGAGGATTTTAGGATAAAAATCTCAGGTTAATTTGAGTAATTCCTGGGTCTTGTCTGCTACTGGATTATCAAAGGGTTTAATTTAAAAGTGGATGGTGGCCTGGCTGATAAAACCCTTTTGTTAACATTTTTAGATCAATCCTAACGCACTTGATGTTAGGCTTGATGGGAGAAGGGTTAGCAGGCATGTAAGCAAGAGTGAGAGGATCATTCTGACATTCCTAGTCCCCTAGTAAGTACTAATAAGTATCAAGATACAAACGGCTTTATAAAGTTTTCAAAGGGCACAAACTCAGAATCAAAACCCACATTCAGTCCTAGACAATAAAACTATTTATGCTAAAATTGTAAAAAACCCATTAATAATGATGTGAACTAAACTGGGGATGAAATTCTTGCTCTGAATTTCAGTTTCTTTTATTTTCAGAATTTCCACATAAATATTTTCAATCATTTTTAGTAGCCATTATCTCAATACTCTGAAATGGAGAGGCTTCGATTGGCATGTTTGAAAAACTTAATGTGCTGTAAAGGCATTCCTTTTATTTTAAAGCTCTTGAAACATCATAAGCTGTTTAAACACTCAGGATGTTTGACTTTTCACATAATTTTCATCACAATAACCTAAAAGGCAATAATTTTAACTTGTCCTGTATTACATTTCCTATATTTGCCTTGAGCTTGTTAAATCTGATTGCTGTTTCACATCCTTTTATCTGCTAGAATATTCTTGCAGTGGAGGAATTACTCAGTGGAACTACCTCTGAGTCCAGAGGCATTCAACTACACAATTTTCCCTCATTTTCCCTGACTCAGATGACATCTCAGTGGCTTTGGGAGTGTGGGGAGTGAATGCCTTTGTGCTTGAGGGCCTGATGTTTGATATCTACTTGGCCATAGTGGCCACTGTAAAACTAATTGGTGGGTCAAGGTTTAGATTCCAACTCTTGACAAGAATTCTTCTGTAGTATTATGCTCTTTCCCCCTCTCCCTGTGCTTTTTTTTCTTTTTTTTTTTTTCTTTTTTTTTTTTTTTTTGTATATTGCTTTATTCTTTATTATGTTTTTCACTGCTGACTGCTTTCACTTTGAAAATCTTTTTCTTGACATTGTTCTCAAAGCTGGGATACTTACCTGTTCACCTGTTCCCTTTTACCATATATCACTTCCAGCTCCTCCTCTGCTTTCATTACTCCACGTTCTTCACATGCTCAGTGACAAATTCTTGTTTTGTTTTTTCTCCTCCTTATGTGGGGGTATCTGCCCTTCTTCTGTGCATGTCTTGTATCTGCATTCTCCTCTAACATCAGTTTCTTGCTTTGTTTCACTCCTTTTTTTCTTTATCCAGATGATTTCTGCCTCCAGCTCAGACTCCAGCCCCTGATGGCTGAAAATATGTCAAAGTTGGGCTGATCATAAGAATTCAAGTCTGTGGTGTTCTGGATGAATTACTTGACTTGACCAAACCTTATTTATAAATGCCTGTAGGCTTTCATATATTTCTGTACATTAATAAGAAACTTTACTGTTTCAATGTTCAAAGTCTTAAAATAGTGCTCTATGTCTGGATTTTTGTGCTTCCAATGCAGCTTTGGAAATAACACCTATGTATGTTCTGTACTTCAATAACACCATTCCTTTCATATCTGAAATACGTTATGCACAATTGAGCTCAACAATTTTTGTAGGGATGTGGAATTATGGAAAAGCATAGGCCAACTTTCCTGCATCAGACTGAAGGGAATGAGTGCATCAGATTCTCAGCTTTCATGAAAAATGAGGTCTTGAGCATGGCAAGCAGGACACTCAGAAGTGTGGTGTTAACAGCGGAGATGTGTGGCATGTGCATGGGCACGCCAGAAGTGTTAGGGCAGGGAACAGCACTCTGTTTGTCTTATGTCAGTCCTGCGTGGGGTCCTGGGTGAGGAGAGAAAGTGGCCAGTGATTTTGAGATTGTTGTTTTGAACGTTTGACAGGTTGGAAGTGTTTGTTTCAGATTTCTGTGCCTTTCCTATGTAGCTCAAGGAGCTGTGTTAACACCCTGTGCTAGCGTGTACCTCAGTGGCTGCACCAACCTCAAGGAGAAGCAAGATCTTGTTTTGGCTCCTTAGCAGATCTTCCGTGCATTTAGTATTTAAAATACAAAACCAGAATATTCAATCTTACTAGTTAGGGTTGACCCCACTGCTGGAACAGATCGCTTAAGCAGTGCTAAGAAAGGGTCTGAATTAGGACAGAGAGGCATTTCTTTTTACCCTTGTGGTCTTGCACCCACTGACATTGAAACAGCTTCTTTGCTGTTCAGCAAGTCACAAAAGAAACAAATAGACCTCTTCCCCAAATACAGAAAACAATGAGACACAGTTTGCTTTTTTAGTATTTTCTTATTTTCTATTTTTTATTCCCCTGAGAAGGCTTTTAAAGGTGCTTACTTGTTCTTACACATGCATTAACATATCCATGGAGTATAAAGCAAACATTCCATTTAGTGTTGCTCAGAAAGCATTAGAGAATGTATTGGCAAATAGCTCTTAAATTGGCATCCCTAGTGTGTGCAAATAAATATCTGCTACAGGGCAGGCTTCAAGTGACTTTGTTTCCATGCTGTGATTTCTGCTCCTTGTGCCAACTGGTGATTTACTATGGAGTTTGTTAATATTCAAAACAGGAATAAAAAGCTAGCAGGAAACTTACAAAATTGTTCTACAGAAGTGCCAGGCTTAGTTCTCATAATGTCTCTACCTCTTTCTTTTAGAATCCAACAAGTGCATTACTACCTTACAAGTACATTACATTTTCCCCACAATTCTAGTTAATCTCTGTGCTGTGCTGTAGAGGAAGTGGAAATTACTGTCGCTGCTCAGGAAGATGAACTAAACAGGAGCATTCTGTGATTGCTCAGCCTTGTAGCCTGATTGTATTACGGTGACAGCTAGCATGAGGAGCAAAAAGGCTGCAGGAATGTCTCTTCAATTATATTTTAAAAATATAGTCTAGGTTTGTCATTTGCCCTTATGACTATTTCATTAATATGTAATCAATTTTCAGCTCTTGGAAAATTATCTTAATATGAACTGAACTTCAGCTTGTCAGAGTGACCAACATGCATCATCACTGCTACTGAGTTCTCTGGTATTTTAGGCTGGATCTGTGAATCCAGGTCTACTTGTCCACCCTTATGCTTTAAGGTGGAAATTTTACATTTCTCAAGGAGTCACTGAATAGTGGTGTCTGGCTCCTCACCATACAGTGACCCTTTATAAGATCTAGTCTGAAAGGGGCAGTTTGGGAGAAAGATGTACTGTGGGAATCCTTAAAATCAGAGGGTTTTGGGAAAGCTGCAGAAGGCAGGCCTCAGAGACAGCAGAGCTGTGATTAGAGATAAGCAGTAGCCATAAGATAGGTCAGCAGAAAAGTTATGTAAGAAGTAGAAGAGTAAGGACAAATAGAACAATGGTCTGTGTATTAATGCTTGACTAGAATAACTCCCTAAGCTTCAGAAAAATATATCTAGTGAGATATTAGGAAGTTCTAAGCTTAATAATGGAGCTCTGTGCATTGTGTTTTAAGGCTTGCAAGTAGGTATTGTATTCCAAAATAAGCAAGCATTGTTTTAACGAAAGGTAGGTGTGCTTATGGTGGGTGGATAGAACTACTGTCAATGTGCTTTTGCTTTGTGCGATTGGTCAAAAAACTTTTAAAGTTGTAACATTAAGTTCTTGGTCCACTGCCTGGGATGTCTCAGTCTACTGCCTGAGCTGATGGCATCTTCCCATTGTCATAACCATGAAATGAAACTGATGCTGAACACCAAAACAGCTCAAGATGTGTTCCTAGCAGTCCTGTCCTGTTTGTGATTGTACAGAGACCCCGTTCGGCGATATGTACCAGTCAGCAAAGGCTGCAGTGACAACCCTTATCCTGGATGGCAGTGCAGCACATGTGGGAACAATTATTGCATCTCCTGTTTGGATAGACAGTGCTGGCCTTGGGGCTGAACCTGAGGAATAGACACGTTTTTCCAGGAGGATTTCTGTGCTCACCAATTCAGGATTCAATCTGGTTTTAAATTAACACTGGCTCTTGAGAGTAAATCTCTGCTTCCTAGGTCACCAGGATGATTTAGTTACCACTGGAATTGCCACTGACAAGCCAGAGGATTTATGCAGCAAATGATAAAATAGTTGAAAAGCAAGGCTCAGGGAAAGCAGTTCAGAAGCAAACAGACTTGAAAAAACTTCAGAGCTTTTAATATTCAGTTAAGAATAGCAGTAGGTACTGGTAGTCCTGTCTCTTTTGTATAAATTCAGTTAATGATTCTCAGATCAGCAATTAGTGACTGTCATGTCACCAGCAAAAAGGAGAGCAATGTGAAAAAAATGTAGATACAATAAACCAGAACAAGACCTGAATGTATGGTTGAGTGCGGTTTTTTTATTTTCTTCGTTGCAGGATAATCTGGTAATATTACTAGGGAGTTGAGGGCAAAACTTCTATTAAACATTGCAAGTCTTTGATGGTTCCCCTCACTATCTTTTTCTTTTAGGATGCAGAAATATGATACCTCTTATGAAATGCCAGCCTGGTAGGGCTTTCTTTTCAAACTTCTTTCTCATTTACAGCAATGGTCTTTAGAAAGTCACCAGTAGTTTCTTCTCATTTTTGTTTTCCTATTTTATGACTGCAGAAAAATTAAATATATATTATCCAGACATCCTACCCAAAATGCAATTGGAAGTTCTTGTTGAATAGCTGAGCAGCAGAAAGATTCCCTGCTGAAGGACTTAATTTTGCATCTATTTGTACCTCTTGGTGGCTCCTCTGTGATCGAGGGAACTGTGAGAAGGGAAAGGAATATTAAATAGCATTTAAAACATCACTTATTATCTGTTTCCTCTTTTCATTTTTATTATCCTATTGAATTATGGTATCTTTGCTGTAGTCTATAGTCAATTTGTCTTGTAGCATAGTAGACGTCTGGCCCAGGGAAGAATTCCTATATGCTGATATCATACACACCCTGGAAGAAAGATCCAGAAAGAAACAGTAACTTGGGTCTTCTGCAGCCTTTATCAAAGTATGGTGACTGTCGCAGGCTTCTAATATCTTTTTGCTGTTGGAAGTGTGGCAATCTGTTAATTTATTTAATGTAAGATAGTCATCAGAGTAAACATTACTAGCCTCCATTAATTCTGACTCTGGCATTTTTCTCTGGAGCACTTGAGCATCTCCTGGAGTGGTCAGAGTCACGATGGTGACCTGGAGGTGAGAAACTCCTCAATGCCTCCTGCCTGTTCTTTAGTTCCCTAGCAACCATGTCTGCTCTTTTTTCCCTAATATAAATTCCTCATGATTATTCACACTCCTCTTCTCATTAATTAATATTATTATTAAAGGCAGGGATAGCAGCACATTTATTAGGAAGATTTAGGAAGACAGTTGATTTTTTTTTCCCTGTAGCAAAACCATCTTTAGTTTATCTAGAATTTGCTAAAATGTAACTATTTGGATTGATTAGTTCCTTGTTGGATGTCTGATTTAGGCTTTGGATTACAACCCCCCCCCCCCCCCCCCCCACCACTCTAGATGCTGAACAATATGAACCAATAATCTATAGCAACATGACCTGGGAGGACTGAAGTGAGGCAGGAAACCTACAAAAAAACAAAGTGTGGGACTATGGAATTAAGCGGTGTATCATAATGCCTGTGCCCAATGGAATGAAATGAATGTTTCCCCGGCAACCTTAATTCTCACATTTTCTAAGTTCTGAATGCTTCTCTTTGAGATGTTAATAATAGTTAACTTTTTTTCCCCTATAGCTAATGTGAGACACAAAAATGTGGTTGAATTTTAAACATGCATATGAAGGCAAGTAAGCATCTTACTAGTGAATATTGAATATACAATCATTATGTTCATTCACATTTATAATTTTTCTTTTATTTGTATTGCAGATGTGGTTGTGAATTCTTCCCTATTGTATGAACGCTGTGTGATATATTTAGGTAGCTGTCAGAGCAAAAGGATTACATTTTTAATCATAGTTTATGGGTAATGCATTGTTACAGTAAAAAGAAAAATGGGGAAGCCATGGTGACAGGACACAAACTACCTAGGTGATATTAAGGACTGTTTACAGCTAATGTGGCAGAGAGAACTTTTAAGAAAAGGTATTAAAAAAGTAAGTGTTCTGGCTTTGGAAAGATTTACAGAGAGCAGGAGCTTGCAAAAAAAGCCAGCAAAAGAGCAAAGCACAGATACAGCAATAAAAAGGAATGTCAGGACTGCCCTTTTCATCAAGCAGCACAGCAATATTTTCTGTGCTATTGTCTGCATTAGGAAACAGTAAAAGATTTTGTATTTTTGACTGATTTATATTTGCTCCCCAGCTTGCTTCTTGTGATAGTTTTAAACAGATCTACTAGTTTTGATGACCTTCACATACTGCTAATATTGCCAAAATACTCGGAACCCATCTTTCCTCATCTTATTTTTTTATCTTTGTGCCACATTCCAGCTGGGTTCCAAAAGTCTGAGATACTTTGGGATGCACCTTCTGCAGCATAGGTGGCAGTAGCAGGAATGATGCTTGCAGAACAAAGTATGTCTTTGCTTTTCATGCTGACTTCAATAGAGTACTGAGTCAAGTGGAGCTAGAGTCTCTACCTTCACTTGCGAGAGTCCAGAATATCCAACAAAAAAGTCATTCAACTTTTGTTGTTGTTGAAGTAGGCCTCTACATTGTGAGGGATGTTTTATCTGGGCACGAGACAAGAGATTTGCTGAACAACCCCAGAATAAGCTAAGGACCAACTCCTTAGACACCTCCAGGTATGGCTGTCCTACCTTTGTTGAGCACATAGGGAAGAAAGCCCCAGACCCACACTGATCTCTGTCTGCTGGCTCCCATCCTCCCATTTCAGATTTATCATGTCTTTGGCATAGGCTATGTCCATATAGTGCAGCATTTGACCAAGGATCTGTGTCATAAGAAAGTAGTTCTAAAGCATAACTGTTCAGGTTGGATGGAGTGGTTGGAGTTTCTTCAGTTCAAAATACCAGACATAATAATTTTATGTCCTGTCAGTCATGTGCTTGCTCCCTGCTGTAGGGAATTACTTGGCTTAGTTCCAGGGAGCCCCAAAGCAAACTGTCACAGCCAGCAAGTAGAGCCTGGTAGGAAAGAAGGAGAAGCATGGAGAAGGCTGATGTATCTCACTGACAGATGCAATGAAACCTCTTCCTTGAATACCCTCTCCCAGTCATAAAGAACAGCCATCCTTTGATAAAGGTTAAAAACATGCTTAGGGTCAAAGCTAAGACTTTCAGAGCCTGGTTCTGTATTTTGCAGTAGTTTGCAAACTTTGTTGCACTCAAAATCTTGTTTATGGGCAAAGAGAAGCCACAACTTATAAAACTAAAAATTTCCTGTCAGTGTGACAGAAATTTTGGTCTAAACATTATTGTCTGTCCAGAGGTATTCATTAAAGAAAATAAGAAATACTTCTGTGCGAAAAAAAAAATCATTAATTGTGATACTGCAGTTGAAGTTGTTGAGAAAAATAAAAAGCTTCCTAGTTTCTACCTCTTTTCTTGTATTTGCTTTTCCAGTACTCTGATTCCTAAAGTTAATAGTTTGATTTTGCCGTTGCTGGTGGTGTTGGTGGGGATGTTATGATAAGTTGTCAGCAACTGGAGACCTTCTTTGGGGAGGATTGAGATGTCCATTTTGATAGTTTCTTCTTTACCTGCAGTTTCTTTTATATGATACCTAATATATTTCACTTTTTCCACTGGTCTGGTGCTCCACATTACACCTGATATTACTGCATGTGGTGCTTTTTCAGTGTGCTATATACTATTTTTTTTCCTTCTTTGCTACACCTAAAGCAGATTTTCTTCAGTTCCCCTGTTTGCAGACCTGCAATTCTCTAACTGGCCAGTGGTTACATGCTTATAGCTGTGGGATATATGATGCCAAGTACGTGCTCCATGTCTTATCCTGCCCTGCCTGTACTCCTCTGTGCCATATCCTGAGTCTCCTCAGGGTCTCTCTATCATACCAGGCCTGTACTGCATCATTAAATTCCAGTTGTAAAAGCATGATAGTTGTGTACAAAGACAAGGGAAATAGAGCCAACTAGCCACTGGTCCCTGGTTAATTTGAAAAATTGTTCATGCACTCATAGCTGTAGCTTTTCTTTAGTCTCACTTTTATATTTTAATACTGTTGCAGGTATTTATTCACAGGTGACTCTTTGTGTTATGTTAATTGAAATCTGTGCAACTGCTAAAACCAATTATCCTCAGATCGCCTTGGCAATGCCTTTGCTAATGGATAAATGCTTTTGTAGACCCACTTACAAAGGATAATAGTAAGTAGACTTAGTTTCATGTTTAAAATTAGGAATCTGATTTTGATTTGGATTGGAATAAAATTCTGCTCTGAAAATCTGTTTAAGTCACATCAATTCACACATAACAAGGTCCTTGTTAGGGAGAGCCCTTTTTTGCCCATTGCCAAGCAATCACATGCGGGAGACAGGCCAGCTGCATGATCCAGTCATCTCAGTAGTGGTTGTGACACAGGACCTCTTAGCCTCTGCTCTGCAATCTGCCCATGGTGGGACTATAAGGGAAATGTTATAACTTTTATCTTCTCCACCTGCATCACAAAAATTTGTATTTTGAAGTGAGGCATATTTTCTAAGCATAGAAATGTGTCATTCTGTTCATTTTTCATGGCTTTTAATATGTATCTTCTGGAATAAAGATAATCCCTGGTGCCTCGTTAGTAACAGCAGTTTTATGTGTCTTAGCTTGTACAAAGAGAAATAACACAGAGACACTGTCTCACATTTTTGTGGAACTTTGTTCTCCTCTGAAAATATTTCTTTTCTGAGTTCTTATTGTCAAGACTTAACAAGAAATGGGGCTTGATGAGCAATGCTTTGGGATTCTGGGTCAAAGTCTTTCTGGCTGCTTAATTGTTTAATACCTAGAAAGTAGGTGGTGGAAATGAATATTTAGTTTTCATAATGAGGAGGAATCATGAGGGGCATGTATGAATCTCTGTGGAGGCTTGTGTTCCTGAAAGTGTTCTTAAGACAAATGGAAGACAAGAGGAAGAATAGATGTTGTGATAAAGTGGGGCTTTCCAGAAGAAGAAGGTGGAAAACCAGGTGAGAGAAACAAATGGCAGACTTAAAAAGTAAGCAGTGGTTCTTTGCATTACCATGTAGTTGCACTGTGGGAGTCCTTGCTGTGGAAGTTGTGCATGCTAAAAATGTGCATGGATTCCAAAATCACAGAATAAATTTGTGGAGAAAAAGATTAACTGATATGGAATAAAAAGGACAGCATTTCTGGTTCAAGTCCCTGTGGCAAGCTAAGAGGTCATCCTGGAGAGAATAGAATAGACACACTTCTTTGAACAGTGTTGGTGAGAGATACTTGGCTAGGTGGACCTTTGATCTGAGCTGAAAGGCACACTCTAATGTTCTTTTGAAGAAAATCAATCAGCCCTTGGGAGCTTGCTCTCCCACCCCTTCGTTTTCCTTCCCTCTTGTCTAGTATCCCCTTCTTTTCTGTCACAAAGTCAAACACTTTTTTTTTCTAACTCCTCTGCTTTTTTCATCCATACCATCAAATGTTATTTGTGATCCTACCTGAAACTGTTCTTGCCAAGGTTTCTAATGCTGTTTCCTTTGCTCGATTTACCAGCTCTCTCTCTTCCTTCAGCGTTCATGGTCCTGTCTGTCCCTCAGCATCTCCTCAAAAGGATCCTCTTCATTTCCTCTCCTACTTTCTGTTAAATTTTCATGAATCTTGGTCAGTGGTGCCCTTCTGTTATTCCTTGACTCTGGGTAGGGTAGTCTCCCTCTGTAAGGCACCCTATAAACAATTGTTTAATTGTTTTCCTTAAAGCCTGTCAAAATAATTTTTCTGTGCTATCATGTGTGCAGGGGGGTTGACAATGGTTTGTTTCCCAACTGTTCATCAGTGTTTTCCATGTTTTCTCAGTGCTCATGACTTTATGGGTGTAGATCTATTGTCTTTGTGCTCCCTGTGCCATGTAAGCACTTAAAACAGGGGCAGCCTTTTAGTGTGTTTGACCAAGGCACTAAAATGTGTGTATGACATTTGGAGTGTATCACAGACTAGGATAGACTGGTAGTGTTGTACTAGGACAGAG